>NC_072791.1:211886016-212198350 GCF_028583425.1 Eublepharis macularius | reverse complement strand
GGCTCGGTTCCGTTCCGGTTCCTCGTCGGCCCCGGCAGACCGAGAAGGCAGAAAGCTGGATGGCATGGGCAGGAAACTCTACTCGTCCGCGTCCTTGGGATTCCGTATTGCCAACTTCCAGGCCATAATGGGGTCCTACAATCTGTTCCTCTGGAAACGGCTGTCCTCTTACCTTTCCGATCTCCCCGAGGATCGCCGCCACTTGGTGAAGGCCCTTCAGGCAGAGGCCATAAGGCTGTCAAAACAGCAGATGACAGCGGGCAAGGACGCTGCCGACTCCGCGGCGCGCTCGATGGCGACTTCGGTGGTCCTGCGTCGGCACGCATGGCTTCGATCCACGGCCCTGCCGCCAGAGAAGAAGGCGAAAGTGGAGGATTTCCCATTCGAGGGGCCCCAGCTCTTCTCGGAGAAGACGGATGAATCCCTCTCCCTGATGAAGAAAAATCAGCAAACGGCCAAGTCCCTGGGAGTCGCCCCCTCAGCTCAGCCGTCGGGTCCGAGGTATCGTTACGGTCGGTTCCGATCCTACCAGACCCCTTACCAGCCTTACCAGCAGCGTCAAGGTCGTTTCTTCTCGGGCCAGTCCTATGGCCAGCGGTCCTACTCTGCCCAGCAGCGTCACTCTTCCAGGCGTTCCGGCCGGTCCAAGGGCAGGCAACAGCCTTCTTCGCCCAAGCCTTCGACCTCTGTGCAGAAGCCCTCGGTCTTCTGACTAACCCTGAACGCTCCCCAGTTGGCCTCTGAGGACGCTCCCTCTTCTGCCCGGTTTTTGGACAGGCTTCGGCCTTTTTTGCCCTGTTGGCACCTTGTTACTTCTGACACTTGGGTCCTGTCCATTGTGGCCCATGGTTACAGATTGATGTTTAGGGATGCACCTCCTCTCTCTCTCCCTCCCCGTTGTTCTCCATGTTGTGATGTTGTGTTGCACAATAATGTTATAGAGTTGGTTAAAAAAGGTGCTGTCCAGGTGGTCAATGTCGCTACTTCCCCGTGGGGATTTTACTCGAGGTACTTCCTTGTGGATAAGAAGGATGGAGGTTCCCGGCCCATTTTGGACCTTAGGGGCCTCAACCGCTATTTAAAGGTTGAGAAATTTCAGATGCTGACCCTGGCATGGGTCATGGAGCTCCTAGAGGTGGGCGTCTGGTTAGCTATCCTAGACTTGAAAGACGCCTACTTCCACATCTCCATCTTTGAGGGCCACAGGAAGTATCTGCGGTTTGTCTATGGGGATTCTGTATATGAATATACGGTGTTGCCTTTTGGGCTGGCCTCTGCACCCAGGGTCTTTACGAAGTGCATGGCCACTGTGGTGGCATACCTACGGTCCAGGGGATGCTTTATCTACCCGTACCTGGATGATTGGCTCCTAGTGGGACCCTCAGCTGACTCTCTCCGGGACCATATTGCCCTCGCTTTGTCTGTACTGGCTAAGTTGGGCTTGGTGGTTAATGGGGATAAGTCCGTCCTCACTCCGGGCACAGCCATTAGGTTTATTGGGGTTCATCTCGACTCACCACGGGGCAGAGCCTACCTGCCCCCAGATCGCCTGACCAGGCTTTCTTCCTTAGCCCGTCATTTCCTGCATAACCGTTTCCAAACTGCCCTTTTGATACAAACGTTATTGGGCCTTATGGCCTCCTCCACAGGGGTGGTTTTCTTTGCACGCCTGCATATGAGGCCTCTGCAAAACTGGTTCGTCCGGAGGTACAACCCCCTCACTATGGGCCAGCATCAGAAGTTCTCCATTCCCAGGGTGGTGCAGCGCTCCCTGGCCTGGTGGACTGTCCCTGAGAACCTGTCCGAAGGTTGTCCTTTTGGCCCTTTCCTGGCGGAGGTCGCCGTCTTTACTGACGCCTCTAACTTGGGATGGGGAGGGCGTTGTGGGCAGCTTTCGGCCCAAGGTGTCTGGTCCCCGTCTGAGGCATCCATGCACATTAACCTTTTGGAGCTTAGAGCGATCCGTTACTCCCTTGCTTCTTTTGCAGATGCCATCCGGAACAGGAGGGTTCAGGTCCTGTCGGACAATACCACAGCCTGCTACTACCTCAACAAGCAGGGAGGAACGGTCTCGCTCAAGCTCTGCAGGGAGGCAACGACTCTCTGGAAATGGGCCATGGTCAACAACGTCCTTCCCAGAGCCGTGCACATTGCCGGGGAGCTCAACACCTCGGCAGACACATTGAGCAGGGTGTTTCTGCCTCAGCACGAGTGGTCCCTAAACAGGGCTTACCTCAACCGGGTTTTCAACAAATGGGGTACACCGGTGATCGACCTCTTCGCCACAGCCCGCAACAAGCAGGCCCCGCTGTTCTGCTCCCGGGCCGGTATTGGCCGTCACTCCCTAGGGGATGCCTTCCAAATACCTTGGTCCCCAGGGCTCTTTTATGCCTTCCCGCCCTTCCCGCTCATGCACAAGGTCCTCTCCAGGGTCAGGGCCTTCGGCACCCACTGTATCCTGATTGCCCCACAGTGGCCTCGCCAGGATTGGTTCCCTCTCTTACTCTCCCTTTCACAGGGACGGTGCCTAGCGCTACCGCCTGCCCCGGACCTGCTAAGCAGGGACGGGGTCAGGCACCACAATGTGGCGGTCCTGAGTCTGGCTGCCTGGCTCCTGTGCGCTCCAGAGTAGGCCTCTCCTCAGGGGTTCTTAATATCATTCTAAATGCCCGGAAGCCGTCTACCAGGCTGTCCTACCAGAGGAAGTGGTCACGTTTTTCCCGGTGGTTGGCCCCGAAAGGAATTTCTCCCTTTGATTGCCCCTTACCTATCATTCTGGACTACCTCCTGTTTTTGTGCTCGCAGGGTTTAGCCTTCTCGAGCATTAAGGTCCACATGGCTGCAATCTCTGCCTTTCATGAGCAGATTGACGGAAAGACCGTTTTTACCCACTGGCTTTCCAAGCAGTTCCTGAAGGGGCTCTTCAAGACCTTCCCTCCTAAGGCCCCTCCCATTCCTCAATGGAGCCTGTCCCTGGTTCTCTCCCAACTAATGCTCAGGCCCTTTGAGCCTTTGTCCTCTTGTCCCCTGCCTTTACTCACACAGAAGGTGGCTTTCCTGGTGGCAATCACGTCCTCCAGGCGTGTTGGGGAGCTGTCTGCCCTGCGGTGTGACCCTCCCTTCCTGCAGTTTTTCCCTGGTACGGTCATGCTCCACACTAGCATGGAGTTTCTACCCAAGGTGGTTTCCAAATTTCACCTGCAGCAAAAGGTGTTCCTCCCTTCCTTCTTTCCCTCACCCTCGTCTCCGGGGGAACAGGCACTACACACGTTGGATGTAAAGCGTGCTTTATTGTTTTATTTACATCGCACCAAGTGTTTCAGGAAGTCTCCTGCCCTGTTTTTATGTTACTCTGGCCCTCGCAAGGGCTCTCCGGCCTCTGCCCAGTCCATCTCTCGCTGGATTGTGTCTACGATTAAACTTTGTTATCAGCAAGCTGGAATCCGATGCCCTTTGTTGGTTACTGCACATTCCACTAGAGCGCAAGCTGCTTCTGCTGCCTTCCTGCGAGGAGTACCGCTCCGGGACGTCTGCCAAGCTGCGACCTGGTCCACCGCAGACACTTTCATCAAACACTATTCGGTGGACGTGAATGCATGGCGTGAATCAGCTGTTGGCACGGCTGTCCTGCATTCTTTGTTCAAGTAGACACTCACACCCGCCCCCATTGGTGAGATGCTAGTTATTCTCCCAATGTGGGGCTGCACAGAAGGACGAAGACGATAAACAGGGTTTCTCACCTGTAACTGTTGATCGTCGAGTCTCTTCTGTGCAGACACACATTCCCTCCCACCTACCCCGCTGTGAGTGCTTGGTTCACTGAGGTTTTTCTCCGGCGGCTCAGGTGAACTGAGGGAATGCCGGGGACGTTCGGATATATATGCATTCAAAATTGGCGGGAACACCGGCGCGCATGCGCGGTGGATCCAAACGTCCCCTTCACATCTCTAAAAGCTAGAAAAATCTTTTCCGCGGCTGGCCTGCGCCTGCGCAGTCCCAATGTGTGTCTGCACAGAAGAGACTCGACGATCAACAGTTACAGGTGAGAAACCCTGTTTTTCTCGACTTCTCCATGTTATCCTCACAAGAACTCTGTGAGGTTGACCAGGCTGATAGTGTGCAACGTCTTCCAGGAGAACTGATTTCTGTAACAGGAATGCCAGGCTCTATCCTGACCTTTTGCCTCGTCCTCAGGGACCAGCTAGAGGGAATGGAGGGGGACAGATTGCGCACCAGTGCACTTATGTCACTTCTAGTAAAAAACTGGAACAACATATGGACACTCCAGCATTTTACAAAAAGTCTATGGTAAAACCACGAATTTTTGTAAGTGCTACAGTATCCACGTCTATGACTTGATAGCACTTTCCACCACCAGAATGTCCACAGATGTCCCTTCCAATTTTTACTAGAAGTGATGTAATGCCCCTGCTGTGACGTCAGCTCCTAGCCCTTGCCCCTCAATTTCTTCCAAGGATTGCTCACTGTGACCTGGCAATGCTAATCTGTATTCTGGAGATATGTTGTAATTTTACAAGATCTCCAGGCCACACCTGGAGGCTGGCAAATCTAATGGTACATGTGTCTGCCCATCATGGTCCCCTCGACCTGACTCATGCCTTGTGTATTGTCTGGTTTGGCCCTAAATCAGACAGTGGTTCCCAACCTTTTGGAAATGGTGACCCACAAAATCAAATTTACTTGGTGCAGTGACTCATCCAGGGTTAGCCTAAGGTCATCTGGCACCCTAGGCAAAGCACCCTTGGTGCCTATCTAGTTCAGCATTCATTTTCTACAGATGTATTTCAGAAACCAACAAACACCACCTCCTCCTATGAACCCCAGAGAAGTGGTGCTACAAAAATGGAAGGTCTCCTTGCAAGTTGGGGGAATTAGCATGCAAGAAGAGGCAGCGAGAGACAAGTAACTTAGCGAGATCTCCACGTATGTATATGCGGATTGTCCCTTCTAGAAAACTCTTTTAATAATCATGCAGATGTTCAATCAAAATGTTTTTTTAATTTAAAATAATAAAGATCAATTGCACACAAAACACACAAGACACACAGAGAGCTAACTGGAAAGCAGTGAGGAAAGTCGGATAGAGTTTGAGGGATTGAGTGATAGTTACCATCCAGAAGAGAGCATCCAAGAGAGAGAGAGAGAGCTGAGGGACTAGCATGTCAATGCAGGAAGAGCTCAGATGCAAGTCTGTGGATAGATGCTGGATCAAAGGGCAAGCACACAACTATGGCGGAGGGGCAGTCCAATTATACTGAGGAATGTACCCTGGGGCAAGATTACATCTTCTGCTCCCAAAACAGTAACTTAATGGTTGTCTCTGAGGTGAGACAAAGAACTGAGAGTTGTTGCCACGTTTGTGACAGTAAGCTGGAAAGCTGTCTTTGAGGTGAGACAATAAAACTGATAAAGTCTTCCTGGTCGAACCTAAAGTTATTAACAATGATTGATGAACTACAGTTAATGCGTGGGTAAGGCTATCAGAGCCTTGAATCACCTGAAATGGGAGAATGGATAAGGGAAGATCAGTAGGGTGAATTAAAGTGATTAATTCAGGAACTCTGGGAAGACCGTATTGTCTTAGGATCTTTGCACATCTCAGGGGTGTGGGGGTTGAAAGCTGGCCTCACCTGGCATCTCACATGCTAGTAATTTTCCATGTCCCAGCCGGGATCTGGCGTCCATATTTCTGCCAGGCTAGGCAGTATTTTCACATTTAAAACACATACAGAGAGGGGCTTATGATACTGCCATATTCATAAGCAGGGCTTTTTTTCAGCAGGATCGCAGTGGAATGGAGTTCCGGCACCTCTTGAAAATGGTCACATGGCTGGTGGCCCCGCCCCCTGATCTCCAGACAGAGGGGAGTTTAGATTGGCAATCTAAACTCCCTTTTGTCTGGAGATCAGGGGGCGGGGCCACCAGCCATGTGACCATTTTCGCCAAGGGCAATTTAAACTTTAAAAAACTCCCCCCTTGTTCCAGCTGACCCAAAGTGATGTCATTGTGCGGTCCTGAGTTCCACCACTGAATTCCACCACCTCTTTCCCCAGAAAAAAACCCTGCTCATAAGGCTTTTTAATATTTTGAGGGTAAGTTAACAGTGGCATCCCAAAGTATACAGCCTTTGCACACGAGGGCTGCACTCCAATCTTTGACCTTCCTCTTCTTCTCCATTACTCCCTCTACTCCTCTTTAAGATTGTTAGAAACTCACCCTAGTACCATCAGGACACATTGATTCTTGGTCAATTAATATTCATATGATAAAAAATACCAACTAATGTTTGACATGGAATATACCGTTTCCAGGTTCAGGTCTTAGTTTCCAAAATACAGGTCAAAGACTTGCCACAAATTAAACATTGGAGTTTGGTCTTATAGGAGCCACTTCACACATGTTGATTTTCCTACAAAATTTTTATCCTACACAGGCAAATGTGTACACCTGTAAGGTTACTAGTTGCTGGATGGCTCCCTCCCACTCTCCCCACTATTATTGTTGCAAAGGATGGGGGAAGAGAGACTGAGAAACTGGCATGATGAAAAAAAAGGAGAGAAAAAGAGCAATGCAAAGGGCAGGGGTGGCCACTAGGGAGGCTGGCCTGCAACCTACTTTCAGAGGTTTCACAACTCATTTCTGATCCCAACCCACAAGTTGGGAAACGCTAGTCTATCTTGATCAGTATGGTCTACTCTGAAAGGAAGCAGCTTTCAGGGTCTCAGGCCGAGGTCTTTCCTGATCCCTTTAATCAGAGGCACCAGGGATTGCATCTGGGGCCGTCTACTCTCCCGCTGAGCCACAGCCACTAACCCAGGTCTGGCGCCAAGATTTCTGGTGCCTGAGGCCGGGTGAGGGGGCAGGTTCAGGACTGCTCCTGGCCCCGCGTGCGCACATGCACCCAGACTGCAGGGCAGTTGGGCGGGAGGGCTAGGAGGCTGCTGGCCCAGCCAGGCATGGCGGGTGGCTGAGGAGGCGCGTGCGTGTCCTCCCAGCCCTCCCGCTCTGTTGCACCACATGCCGCCCCGGATGCCTGCCGCGCCTGGCCCACGGCTGCTGCTCCTGGCCAGGGGCGTGTGTTGGTGGCGGCAGCAGCGTGGGAGAGCTGTGAGGCTGCAGTAGCTGCAGGCTAGGCATGGCAGGCGGCCGGGGTGGTGCGTGGGCAGCTTCCCATCCCTCCTGGTCAGCTGCCCATGCACTGCTGCTGCCAGCTTCGTGGCACGCGCCGCTGCCTCTGGCCCCGGCGCCCCCTCCAGCACCTCAGCGCTGGAGGCAGTTGCCGGGCTTGCCTCAATGGAGGCGCCGGCCCTGCACTAACCTAATCCTCTGAGGAGGCAACACCAGATTCTGTTATTTTCCAATATTTCCGATCTACTCAGGTATGGAAGAATCAGGGCTTTCTCACGGTTCTAGCTCTCGCGGATTGAGCGGCATTCTCAAACAGTCCTGCCAGACTTGGACTTTGAAAAGGTTGTGAAACCAAGTGTTTTTTTTAAGATAGACATGTATTCCAGGGATTCCTAAAATCATAAATTGTAGGTTTTAAGGAAGTTTTATTGTGAGATGTTTTAGTGTTTCATTATCATGGTTGTATTTTATTATGATGGAAGATACCTTATTTTCACCAGAATGGTGAAACAGAAGGATTTAAAACCAGTTAAACTTTCCACTCACACTCTCTGAGCAAAAGCTAGCTTGGAAGGAATGAGTTTCCAGGGACTCCCTCACGCCTAGTCAATCCAACCTATATAAGAACTAAACATTTTACAAAACTAGCGAGAAAGGAAGATCTGCGCGAGAGATGTTGATGAGCTATGCCTTAGAAACACAGAGCTGGAAGGGACCTCAAATCCCTGGGCCAGTCTGGCCTGGAGGAAAATTCCTTCCTGACCCCAAAGTGGCAATCGGCATTACCCTAGGCATATAAGGAAGGGCCGCAAGAGCCTAGCGCTGGCTCATCCCTTCACGCCCTTTTCATGTCATATAACTTTTTTTAAAAAACCAAACCTTATCCAAACGGCTCTAGTTCTGTCTTTTCAATTAAAAAATACTTCTTGCAAGTATGTTTGGACTTCATGCCAATGAGGAAACCAGCCTGATAAAAAGCAGCATGTTAATGTTTGACTAGAACAAAAGGACCCACACAGCATTCCCATGTGTCATTAGCCAGGCAGCCTGTTCTATTGCAACACTTTGCTTAATAACAACATGGAACAAGAAACTGGCGGGAGCAGAGGCAGCGTGAACTTCTTCACGCAACAGCTTGGTTCGGATGTCACAACAATCCATTGGGGGCCACGATGCTCATGCACCTGGGGAAGTGTCTGGCTTGCACGCTTCCTCCTCCTCTGCCCCCCTCTTTCCCTACCTTCATGTGTAGCCAGATTATTAAAGGTTGCTGGGTTTTCAGCAAACCATACTTTGCTGCTATACAGGGAATTTTTTCTGGGAAAAGGTGGTGGTGGAACTCAGTGGTGGAACTCAGGACCGCACAATGATGTCACTTTGGGTCAGCTGGAACAAGGGGGGAGTTCTTTAAAGTTTAAATCGCCCTTGGCAAAAATGGTTACATGGCCAGTGGCCCCACCCCCTGATCTCCAGACAGAGGGGAGTTTACATCGTCCTCCGTGCCACGGTGCGGAGGGCAATCTAAACTCCCCTCTGTCTGGAGATCAGGGGGCGGGGCCACCAGCCATGTGACCATTTTCAAGAGGTGCTGGAACGCCGTTTCACTGTGATCCCGCTGAAAAAAAGCCCTGCTGCAATATATGAACTAGCTAACAACTAAAATTATTGATGAATAGAGGACTAGGTCTACCAGTGGGTGTTAGTGGTGACAGCCCCATGGACCTCTATGCTCAGAGACTCCTTGTTTCTGACTGTGAGGTACAAGGCACAGATCACATGGGAGAGCTCTTGAGTTCATATTTTGATTGTGAATGTCCCATAATGCTGCTATTGTTCTTCTTCTCCGAGGTTTTAATAACAAGATTTCAGGGACCCCCTCCAATCTTTCCATCAGACTGGTTGCTCTCTCCACCTCCCACCCCTAAATGTTAATGGGGCAGGAAGACCACCACCTGAGTTTTATTGTTGCATGAACTGAGTTTTATCATTGTATGAACTGTTTTTATGTATGTTTTAATGTGTTTTAAACCTAGTCTGCCCGCCACAGGGAGAGCGGGGGTGGGGGTTTGAATCGAATAAATGAAATGAAAATGAATGAAATGAGTCTAGTTCAATATCCATCCCATTTTCCCCTTGGGACTGTGTCTTGGAATCTATTTAGCAAAACAAGCATAATTCTTGGGGGTGTCTCTGCTGCCTGTAACTGAATAGAGTACAACATGAAACAACAGAATCATCATATCTTGGCCACACAGAAAGCCAAGTCTTGCAGTTCATGGTTGGGCAGGGGTGGGTGCGGAGCTGGCACGGACTTCACCAGCTTTAGGTGCAAGCATACCACTTTGAAATATTTATTTATTTATTCAAATGTATTTATTTATTATTCAAAAAGGCTTTTTTTACTCTGATAGGAGGGCGGTATTGTAGGGTGGGGGTCTCGGATGTTTCGCCAATGAGTTGGGAACCATGGTCTCCACCATTATGTTGCTTTACATGTTATCTGTTGCTTTGAATATGTACTCATATATACTGCTTGTGCTTCATGTTGTCTAATGTCAGTCTTAGAACTGATTATGTTCTGTTTCAGCAATCCTTCAGCCCTGTATTGGATCCTTGCTAATGCTGTGTCTCTGTAAACTTGTATTCATCTACCCTATGACATTGTTTATGGAAATGTCCTTGACACTGTATGGAAGCATCTGAGACCCCATCCCTACTATACAGTCTTCCCATTTGAGTAAAAAGCCTTTACGAATAGTCCTATGAGTTAACAACCTCCAAATTGTCAGGTCATTGACAGCGTTGCTCAACCCTTGCAAACTGGAGGACATGGCTTCCTTTACTGAGATAAGCCATCTCACATGGAGGGCTGTTTTCCTACTACCTTCCATCCTTCCTGGCATTGTCTTTTCCAGTGAGACTTGTCTTCTCAAGATGTAACCAAAGCACAATAGCCTCAGTTTCATCCAGTTTCATCCAGCACCACATTTCAAATGAATCACTTTTCTTAGCTTTCTTCACTATCCAACTTTCAAATCCATACATAATCCACACCACAGTGTGGATTATCTTAATATTGGTCCCCAGAGAGACATCCTTATCTTTAAAGATTTTTTCTAGTTCCAAGTCTGAAGCCTTTTCTGATTTCTTAGTTGTAGTCTCCTTTTTTGGTTGATGATGGAGTCAAGGGATAGAACATCTTTCACAATTTCAATTTCTTCATTGTCAACCTTAAAACTAAGTAATTCCTTAGCAGTCATTACTTTTGCCTTCTTGATGTTCAGCTGTAATCTTGCTTTGACACTTTCTCCTTTAACCTTCATCAATAGTCATTTTAAGTCTTCACTATTTTCTACCAGTAATGTCGTGTCATCTGCATATTTCAAATTATTGATGTTCCTTCCACCAATTTTAATTCCACCTTCATCAAAATCTAATCCATCTTTCCTTATGATATGCTCTGCATAGAGGTTGAACAGGTAGGGAGATAATATACATCCCTGTCTGACACCTTTGCCAGTTGGAAACCATTCTGTTTCCCCATGTTCTGTCCTAACAGTAGCCTCTTGTCCAGAGTATAGTTGCACATCAACACAATTAAATGATGTGGCACATTGATTTATTTTTAAATTGTCTATAGCTTTTCATGGTCCATATGGTTGAAAGTTGTGGTGTAATCAATAAAACATAGGCTGATTTTCTTCTGAAATTCCCTGGTGTGCTTCAGTAACCATCGTATATTTGCAATATGATCTCTAGTGCCTCTTCCTTTTCTGAATCCAGCTTGAACATCTGGCATTTCTCTTTCCATATATGGTAAGACTCTTTCCTGTAGAATCTTGCGCATCACTTTGCTTGAGCGGGAAATTAATGCAATTATCTGATAGTTGCTGCAATCTTTGGCATCCTCCTTTTTAAAAAATTTGAATGTAGACTGAGCGTTTCCAGTCTGCAGGCCATTGTTTTGTTTTCCATATTTGTTGACATATTCTTGTTAAGATTTTGATGGACTCAGTTTCTTGAGCTTGAAATAGCTCTATTGATATTCCATCTAATCCAGGTGATTTGTTTCTCCCAATTGTTTCTGAGTGCAGAGTTCACTTCACTTTCTCAAATTGCAGGTTCTTTATCAAAAGATTCTTCAATGAAAGAATCTGTCATAATTTCATCTCTTCTGTATAGTCCTTCGGAGTATGGTTTCCTTCTTTATGACTTGATAACATCTCAGATATCATTTGAAATAGCTTTCACTCAGTCCTGATGTGGGATGAGATGTTCTCTTGCATGAACTCATTTCCATCCCAATGTGGGTCAGAGGACACTTTCTCACTTAATTCTTGTAAGTGGACACACAGGTTTCTTGGTAGAAATGTTATACTTCAAAGTATTGTGGCCTGGGTACAGGACCAAGGTTTTAGGAATTCTTATTCCCTTTGCTTACTCTGTGACTTGAAGCGCATAAACAGATGCATAAACAGAAATGTTATAGCCCAAACATGAGATACTAAAAATACGATCCTTAACAGACTCCTCCTTTCCTTTTCTTTCAAGCGTCTTTGATCTGATGAACTTGAGCAGCAGATTAGGCATCTTTATTTCTTGAAGGAAAACATGGTGGCGAGATAGTGGGCCAAAGCCAACGTGATCCTTGGGTCTCTGTCCACCAGCAAATGAGAAATTATATTATCTTTTGATACAGTAGGAGTTAGTTTAGTTAAACTAGGAGCAATCCACAGTTCAAGGTAGATTGTAATGAGGGCATTCCAATATCATATGGGACAAAGAGTCGACCTTTTTCAAGTCGCATTGGCAAAGTCTATCTGAGGAAGGCATATTACAGTATCTCTCATATAACACTGCTGAAGAAGCAGCACTCAGGCATGAGAGCATAAATGCCCTGCAATAGAGAGGAACTGTTAGAAGTTTAATATAGGCTAGAATTATGGAGATGGAAGGATACCAAAGAACTGGGTGGAGCATGCTCTCCGAGCTTGCAGAACTGAGCTAGAGTAATCTAAATCTTTTATACATTTCTTGATAATTAATAAAGATTCCCTTTTTCCATGTCTCAATAATAATAACAACAATAACAAACAATAACAATGATGGTTGTTATTGTTAACAACAACAATAACAATCGTTCTCCGGCCGTGAAAGCCTTTGACAATATAATAACAACGTTCGATTTATATACTGCCCTTAAAGACAACTTAATGCCCACTCAGAGCAGTTTACAAAGTATGCTATTAGTATTCCCACAACAAACAAACACCCTGTGAGGTGGATGGGGCTGAGAGAACTCTGAGGGAGCTGTGACTGACTCCAGGTCACCCCGCTGGCTTCAAGCGGAGGAGTGGGGAATCAAATCCGGTTCTCCAGATTAGAGTCCCGTGCTCTTAACCGCTACACCAAACTGGCTCTCAATATACCATTCTTTACTAAACCGAGACTGAATAGTTTCTTGTCTATTCCTTGTTCATAATGCAGACCAATCCTAAACAGAGTTAGGCCCTTCTAAATAAGATCATAAGAAGAGCCCTGCTGGATCAGACCAGTAGTCCATCTAGTCCAGCACCTCAAATGCCTCAGGGCTCTTGAAAACCAGCATGGGTGGGGAGACAGGAACCCTCCTCCACCCGCACCATGGTCCTGGGCAGGATCAGGCCCCCATGGCATGTTTAAGGCAATAAAACGGCTGCTGAATTCCCAGGGATGCTGGATCATCTAGTTGTGTCCTAGGATTCTGAATAGACCTGCTTAGGATCGCTCTGTTAGAAATCTGCCACAAAGAAGGCTGAGGTAACTGTTTTGATGACGACGACGACGATGAGTTCTTTATTCAGGTGTCTTGGGTTGCATTCACAAATCACTTTCAGCCACCATGCGCATGACCTCTGCTTGCTGTCACGTTCTCACATGTGTGCCTCATGCTCCCTCCTTGCGTGGGTTAACTGCTGATTTTTATTAACATCTTGCTTTTCTCTCTAATCAGGACATCAAGTGGCACAGTCCCCACCCCCTGCCCCAAACCAGGAATTACACGACAGGGGTGGGAACTAACTCTGGTTCACTGGGTACTTGCATTTGTATTCATATATAACAGGCAGCTTGTTTGTAGCAGGAATTCTGTGCAAGAAGAGAGGCATAAAGTACGCTCCTGAGTTTGTGCACATGACTTCGTGTGGGTTTAAAGGGAGGCCTGAGGGCCATCTTAGAGCCAAACTACAAGTGACGCCTTACACAGGGTGGACACTTGTCAGCTTCCCTCAGGTTTTGATGGGAAATGTAGGCATCCTGGTCTTGCAGCTGTAATGCAGAGCCAAGCTGTAAAACCAGGACGCCTACATTTCCCATCAAAACTTGAGGGAAGCTGACACGTGTCCAACCTGTGTAAGGTGTCACTTGTAGCTTGGCTCTAATTCTCAAAGCCAGGCAGGTTACAGTGTCCCTTTCTCATCTTGTCCTTCCTTCAAGGTGCTCGGGGATACCAACATGGCTTTCCCTTCCACATTTTACCCTCATGCCAATTCTGAGGGGTAAATTAGGTTGAGGCACGGTGGTTTCACAGCCTGGTGGGATTGGAACCCAGCTTTCCCCAACCCAAATCCAACCCTCTAGCCACGCCACCCTCTTACAACAGAACTTACTTTATCTTTCCAGTTCCAAGAGAGAGCTGCTGAACTGGCCACATACTGTAGAGCAATATTCTAGTCTGAGGACCTCAGGATTTCATTCACAACCATTAAAAAAGTATCACGATTTTTTTTCTAGCAACTACCTTCAGGAAGAACAATTAACAATCCCGGGGTAATGTCCCCGCTGCTGCTATTAAGCCTGTATCAGAAGCCAAGACTTTTGCCATGTGACCGAGATTTTCTAATAGCCCTGGGTGTTGGCCTGTGGTTGGACATTTAGCAGTTACAAAACAGACCCTAAGCTATACTCATGCCTGCTGAACTGGCCACATACTCTGGAGTAAGATTATAGGCTGATACCCTCAGGATTTCACAGTGGTTGAGAAATCTGAAGATACGGGCTCAAGCTCCACCATGGGCAAACAAGCTCAGAGTATGCTGAACGTAAAGGGCATATTTACACTACAGACTTAAATCAGTTCAATATCCTTTCCTGGAAATCTTTGGAAGTGCAGGAGGTTTTGAGGGGGAGATACTAGGGGAGAAAAATTTCAACATCTCACCATGCCTGGGGCGGGGGTTGGGAAAGGGAGACATAGTGGTAAATTACTGTAGGTTTGTGGTACATCTATGTTCTTCGAACAGGAAGAACTATGCAGGGAGTGTCATGATTTCAGACACTTAATTAGGTTAGTATAAAGTGCAAAACATCTTCATAGAAGCTGGCGCAGATAAATGATAAATAAATTATAAAATAGTTGTGAGAATTCCTACATTCAATTTGGAAAATTTAAATGCGCTACTGAAGCAAAACAGTAAAGGGTCCAGTAGCACCTTTAAGACTAACCAACTTAATGAAGTAAATAAATAAAGTAATGAAGTAAATGAATAATGCCTGGAGTCACTATTCCTCTACCTTTGATTTAATTGGAACTGCTAAGCACGTGCTTCAGCCTTTCTCATTGAAATTGCTGAAATTGTCAGATGCATCTGACAAAGAGAGCTGTGGTTCTTGAAAGCTTATGCTACAATAAAGTTGGTTAGTCTTAAAGGTGCTACTGGACTCTTTACTATTTTGCAACTACAGACTAAGACAGCTAACTCCTCTGGATCTACTGAAGCAAAGAGTCACACACCAGCACCAGCACACACATCATCTGAATGACACCGAGAGACATGGGAGGAGAAATGGTATCCCTCTGTAGCAGAATCTGCCTCCTGAAGCCATTTCTTATTTTGGTTTGTGCTGAGCCTTGTTCCGATAGCTGCTTTGCGGTATGGTCAGGAAACGGTTCCAGGTTATGATAGCAATGATCCCTAGCTTCCCTCTTCTTAGCTTTCTTCCACCCCATTAGCTTCAGAAAAGACCTGAGGGTCTTTACAGACTTTTTGTCTGTGAAGAGCACCCAGTTCAAAACATCATAGGAAGACACATGGTTTAGAACCTCCCCACATTTTATGATTGGCTCCTGCCTTCCTGGCAGCTATTTTGCGGTGGCACCACGTTCGCAACATTTCAAAAGTGCTTCAAGTCTCAACAAGGTTACGGACACATAGCATGACCTATAACAATCTTACTAAAGCTAAATAGATCAGCGCCTGAACCACAGATGTAGGGTCAAACCACACGAGACAAAACACACTCGAATTACACTCGAATTATGCTGAAATACACTTGAATTACAAAATACACTCGAATTACCCGTGTAATTCGAGTGTATTTTGTCTCGTGTGGTTTGACCTGTAGTAGGAAACCTCTAGAAGCTGTGTTAGAATTCCATGATGGAAGAAAGGTGAGATATAGAGGGAGTTTTCTTTTTTAAAGGATGAAATAGAGCAGGAAGTTTTCCAGAATCTAGTTATCAAGATTTGGAGGCAAATATGGTCTGCAAAAGAAGCCTTCTCGTATTAGATTTTTGTGATGAAGACAGCCAAGTTTCTAACAATGTTATATTATTTTGGGCAGAGTGGAAAAGATGGGACTTCTATTTGAGAGGGGTGCTGTTGTCACTGACGAGTGGCCCTTAGACCCACGCCCAAGTCAAATTGAAGGTATCTTCGAACTCACATCCACTAGAAGATACTGTTGGACTTCAGTGAGATCTGTGAAGACTGTTTAGACTCCACTCCCCCACCCCCACCCCTATAGCTTTGGGGGCTTTAATGGGAGTGGACACCATGTTGTTTGGGAAATGCAGAAAACAGCCTGCATTTGTAGAATACTTCCCTCCTCTATAGTGCCTGCTCAACCTGTACATTTCTATATCATCAGATTATTACAAACACCCTATGTCTTCAAGGAAAATTACCTTGTAAAGTCCACCTTGAACTTGACACTAGACAAGAAAGAACATAAAAGAAATGAGAATGTTCATAAATTCTGGAGGCTTTCTTACACAGGTAATAGGCTGTACTGTAAGGACAGGGTTCAAAGAGATGCTTTGATAAGGGATAGGGACTGTAGACAATACAGGAGATTTGGTGGCAGGACCCTGGTGCACTGTCTGTTACTGTAAGTATGTTCCTACTGGGTTGCTTCCGCATCATTTAATATGTTATGTCAAATTGCTTATGTTTGTTTCAATTTTGTGTCTACTCTGCATCAGGTTTCATGCTCGTTTTCAAATCTCTGCAAATTTGCATTTGTTTGTAATTTGCCTTGAGTATCGGTGACAAAGGCAGACTATAAATAATGTAAATAAATAAATTTAATACTCTAATCAGGATCAAATTCTGTAACTGCAAGGGACTATTGAAATGCAGCCAACGAGCAAATGTTTGTGAGAGTAGACGTTAGAGAAAGTGGCCGTTTTCACACTACTAACCTGCTTCCGAAACGTTGCGAAATGTCGTGCAAAAAACGTGGAAGATAGCGTCTTCTCGCGAGAGTTTTGTGTGACATCGCGAGAGTTTTGCACGACATCGCGCAAAACTCTTGCAAGAAGACGCTATCTTCTGCGTTTTTTGCGCGACATTTCGCAATGTTACGGAAGCAGGTTAGTAGTGTGAAAACGGCCAGTGAGAGCCAATGTGGTCTAATGGTTTAGACTGTTGGACTAGGATTGCAGAGGCCCAGGTTCAAATCCCCACTCTGCCACGGAAGCACACTGGGTGACCTTGGGTCACTCACACACTTTCAGCTTAACCTTCTCTACAGGGTTGTTGTGAGAATAAAATAGAGGAGAGGAGAATGATATAAGAAATGTTGTGTCCCCATTGGGGAGAAAGATGTGGTATCAATGAAGTAAATAAATGTCTGGACACTATTCCTCTACCTTTGATTTAATTGGGAGTGTTAAGCACATGCTTCAGCCTTTCTCATTGAAATTGCTGAAAATTAAAAGTGCTGAAGTTTGGCTAGCTGGTAAGTGCAAGCCACTGCATCCCAACAAATGGGACTGGCCATGGTTCTCCGTTTTGGGCTGATACAGCAGCAAATGTACCTTGTGCCTTGAGCCCAAACGAACTGAGAGAAAATTGCTTCCCCGCAACAGCAGAGTCGGATGAGCTGTGACGTGCGTGTCTTTTGCAGCACGTGGCTTTCTTTTCCCACAGGTTCCTGCAGGCAAGCTAGTCTTCTCCTTCAAGCAGAATCAGAGAGGCAGCACTTATTTATGTGGCACGCAAAAGCAAACGCATGCTGCAGCACCGGTTCAAAAGCGCCATGTCAGAAGGGTCGTCATGACCGAGTTACACCTCCGTGTAGCAAAAGCAAACTGGACTCCAGTAGCACTTCAAGACTAACAAACCGTGAACGAACTAACAAGGCTTTTGTGGGCCAGAGTTTCATTCCCTCAGATGCACTGTGAGTTCTGCCTCACTGTGCATCTGGGATAAAGGTGGTCCAGCCTGAAGGTGCTACTGGACTCTGGTTTAATTTTGCTATAACAAACTTAATATGGCTACCTAGCTGGAATTATTTGCAAGTATCCCAAACCTTCTCTCATGTTATCCGTTATCAGCAGGGCTGGCGCGCCCATTGAGGCCAGGTAGGCGGTGGCCTCAGGCGCGGGGTGCCAGAGGGAGCGCCGGAGGAGGCGCGGGGGGCGGGAGCGCGCGCCACAGAGCTGCAGCCTCCTATCCCTCCCGCCCCGCGCCACTGACGCTGCCAGCACACGCCCCCGGCCAGGTGCAGCAGCCGTGGGCAGGCATCTGCGGCGGCGCAGGCAACCGAGCGGGAGAGCTCGGAGGCCACCCATGCACCGTCCCAGCCACCTGCCACAGCGATTGGGCCGGTGGCGTGCATGCGGCCATGATGACATCACACTTGACAGCATCATGCAGGCCGCGAGCGCCGAAAACCCTGGCGCCACCCCTGGTTATCAGCACAGTATTTTCCTACTACAGAAACTCTGGGATAAGAAATTCCTGGAGATTTGGGCGGGGGGAGCCTGGAGATTGTTCAGGGGAGGGACCTCAGTGAGGTATTATGCCATAGACACCACCAGGGCTTTTTTTCTGGGAAAAGAGGTGGTGGAACTCAGTGGGTTGCCAGCTCAGGGGGCAACTCTTGGCGGGAGGTGGTGCCCCGGGTACCACAAGCGCGTGCACAAAGTGCATGCACGTTCCCAGGACCGCGCAATGATGTCACTTGAGGTCAGCTGGAACAAGGAGGGGGGAGTTTTAAAGTTTAAATCACCCTCGGCAAAATGGTCACATGGCCGGTGGCCCCGCCCCCTGATCTCCAGACAGAGGAGAGTTTAGATTGCCCTCCACACATTTTCAAGAGGTGCTGGAACTCCGTCCCACCGTGTTCCAGCTGAAAAAAAGCCCTGGACACCACCCTCCAACTCTGCCATTTTTTCCAGAAGAATTGACCTCTATAGTCTGAAGAGCAGTTGCAATTGCAGGTGCTCTCCAGTCCCAACCTGGAGGCTGGCAACTTCAAGAAAAAGAGCCCTTTGGAAAGCCCCGGTCTAAGCCCACAACAGGGTACTGTGGCACAAGTCACCACGAGGTTTTGTGTGTGTCCTTTTCCCAGAAACACTAACGTGGCACCTGGTTCCACGTGTTCTTTGTCTGATGAGACCCGGCTTGTGTCCCCTTCATCTTCCACCTCCAACAAAAAGAATTTTACTGCTGTTATTCATTTTCTGGACGCTACCTGACCCAATCAAAATGACTTCATTTTTTACGAAGTGCTCCCCTCCCTGCCAATCGAAAACCTTGAGTTTTCGTTTCCCTCATCTTCTTTGCTTTTTTTTATTTAGTGGGCCTTGCACATAAAAAAGGAGAGAGAACCAAGACCCCCCCCCCCCCGTCCCTTCCTCCCCACCAGCCCGATTGTCACTGCCAATTAGTCCATTCTTAGACGGCACAATGGTGTTAGAACGGGGGGAATGGACCGCTTTTGTGCTTCTCCAGTCGGCCGTGGGGGCAGTCAAGATTCATTTAGGGCCTTATACAACATAAGACAAAAAAATGCTACCAGAAAAGTAAAGAAAGAAGGGGTGGTGGTGGAAGAGGCATCTAAAGAAAATGCAGGAAAGGAGGGGAGGAAAGACAGAGAGAAGGGGGGGGACAGCTAATATGGGGAAAGAAGTGGGGGACGAAGAAGTCTGCTATTCAAGGACTAGGCCAACCTCATGAAAGGCCCAAGAGGCAGCGAGCGTCTCATTGAAGGCTCCCCAGTGGGACACAAAAGGAAACCACAGCTTAATCATAATTAGTGAGCTAACTGTGCAAAGAACACTTTAGCGGAGGCTTCCAACTTTTCCCTGCCTCCCTAAGCAATTCCAGAAAGGGAGGGTTGCAAAATAGGGGGGTGGGACTGAAGAAACAGGCGGGTGGAAGCAGCCACACTATTCTGCAGCGACTTATTCGAGCTTTTTTTGGACAGGTCAATTGGATTTTATTTTCTCCAAAAAGCCCATGGGCAATTATGCAAGAAGAGTTTCCATCCAGATTGTGGCACATGGGTCCAGTTTGGGGAGACAACATTTTCCTGGTTTCTGAAATCTTGCGGGGGAAGCTGCCTTTCTCCCTTTGTCATAGCCTGAGGAAACCCATTGTTTAAGGCAGTGTGTGTATGAATGTTGCAGATGGTTGTTTTTAAATTCTGCTTCAAAATCAGGGGGGGAAACACCCCTGCCTCTACCCAGCAGCTACTCCCCAGATTTGCTATGCCCGCAGTGCTTTATTGGTAAGTGGGAAAGCCTTGATTTCCCTCTTTTCAAGGCTGAGGGCAATTGTCCCGTGTCATTTTTCTTGGGAGAGGTGGAGATGCAGGGGTCTTTATCCCCCTCTTTTTCAAAAAAAACCATAGGGTCAGCGGTCCACAGCCTTGCAAAGGGCTGGATTGGCCCTTGGCAATTCCAGAGTGATTAAGGGAGGGGGGAGGCAGGGACCCCCGTTTCTCACCTCCCCTTCCCTCCTCTGTTACCTTGAAGGCTGAACGGCAGCAAGCGGCAACCTGCCTGCTTCTATTTGACCTGTCATCAGGCAAAGTAAAGACTGGGCATGCACGGGGGTGGGGGGTGGGGGTTGTGTGTCTGTGTGATTTCCCCCAGCCTTTTGCGGGTACATTGAGAAAAACAATTCTGCATATTTGGAGGCACTTTACTGTTAGAAGGTACAAGCTGAGGAGTGGGCAGCTGGGGAAATAAAACCTTCCTTTATAGACTCTCTCCTCTTAGGGGCTTGAACAGGCTGATTTCTGCCCCTTAAACTGGAGGGTCCTAAGGCTGGAGCACAGGGGCTGGATCCACTTCCAATGTATATCACTGTAAATAAACTACTAGTATAACACCACTACTACGTTCTCTAAAGTTTTGAGACATCATGCACAAATCACAATTTCTTCATGATACCAGGATTCTGAACCATAGTTTAATACTTGTTTAAAATCCCAGTTTGATGATTCACTTGAGGTGAAAAGGAGCAATGTTCGTATTGTGGTTAATTGCATTTTCTACAGGCAGGGTTGCCAGGTCCCCCTGGCAATTAGTGGGGGTGGGAAACAGGTGACTTACTGGATCAAGAGGGGATCAGCTGGCTGGCAAACAAAAGAAAATGGAGGAAATGGGGGAAACATCTGTGTGCCCAGGTGTGATGTCAGCCAGCACCAATGGGGATGCTGTAGACGCTCTAGCATTTAAGGAAAACTCTATGCTTAAAAATAGAGTTTAACCATCGAGTTTCCCCTATTACCATAGACTGGTTGACATTCTTTTTTAAAGTTGTTTTTAAATTATAGTTACATGAAATAATATTATGTTACAATTTTACAACCGTTAGTGACTCCATTCAGTAAGTATCATATATCAATAATAAAATACCAATACCAAAGCAACCTTAACATTTATATTGTACCCAAATGTACTTGAGGCGCAATCTTATCCTGGACTTCACCATTTCAGTATTGAATAAACATAAACTGTTTCTCCACTATTTTTTCTGGGATGGCTAGCTCTTTAAATATCCTATAATATGTTGATTTATATTCTCAACAAAGACCGTTCTTTAATATTTGGCAAATCAAGCCAAACTGCAATTCTAAAAATCATTTGCACAAACAGCTTATTTTAAGTAAATGCATGTTCCCTTAAAAATCTTTTAAAATACACAGTAACTTTTAACACAATGGACCCTAATTGGTTTGAAGGACCCATTTAGATTCTATTGAATAACAAATATAGAGTAAGGGGAAAAGTTACTTCATGTGTGCTTCTGTCATTCATATATGCATAGTCTGTACTGAATTGTTATTTACTCAACAAATGGCTTCTCCTGAGTCCTGACCGAGAATAATTTATCATTTCAGTTCCTCACTTTATTCTTTCAGATAAACTATGCTTAACCAAACATACATACTCTCACACACATTGTGCACACTGACATATTTAAAGAAGTAAAATCTGATTGTCCAAAAATGTTGAAGAAAAGTTCCAAACTAAAATAACATTATGATACACCCGGGTGTTAAACATTGGCCATTTTCACACTGCTTACCGGCCACGGAACATCGTGTCGAGCTCCTGGAATGGCAGCGTCTTCCTGGCACGATTTCCCCGGGAAAACTGCCATTCTTGCACGAAATCGCACCAGGAAGTTGCTGCCGTTCCGGGAGCTCGGCGCAATGTTCTGTGGCCGGTAAGCAGTGTAAAAACTGCCATTGACTAAAATTTACAACAACAAGGTTGTTCCACAATTGCTTTCCACAAGGGATAACCTAAAGCTTTCTCATGGGGGCAAAATGGTAAAAGAAAGATTGGCTTTCAAGACTAAAAGCTCCTTACCAAACCTTGACACCTGGTATAACAAAATTTGGGACCAATTTATGATGGAAAAAATAACAGAAAAAATATGCTCTCAAACAAATCCAATGAGAACAACAGAATTTTACACTAAATGGGAACCTTTTTTGGAATTTCTCTCTAGAAATGAATTTTTAGTCACAAAACTTCCTCAACAAGCAGTTTGTAATTTGGAAATGTTAGGCTTATGGTAACTCATTAAGAAGCCAAACGACATAATGCAAGTTGTAGTTTATCAAAATGCCAATGTATGGAGTTTTATCAAAGCTTTAAATGTTACAAGTTGTAATTGTAGATTCTTTATTGTTACTTGCTATTTGTTATATGTTTTTATTGTTATATTTAAAAAATGGAAAATAAATAAATAAATAAATAAATAAAAAGACTAAAAGCTCCAAAATAATTAGGGGCCCTTTTGTCAGAAGGTATTATCGTATCATATGTATATATAAACTATCGGCCACCCTTAAGGTAAATGTCCTCTGGGCCCAAAGGTAAACAAAGCCTCTGCTTTGTTACCCATTTTCCCACAATGCACTCTTGAATGTTCCATCTTAGGTTCCTGCTTGTTTCACAACCAGGTGACTGTGTAAACTGGGCTTTCTTAAAGTGGGCTGCTTGGAGCCCTCCTAGGGAAGACGGTAATGTCCAGCCACAGCTTGTAGAAAGGACAGCTTCAGAGCCTCTACGATGCCATAAATCTGGCTGCAAGAATATGGGATGGCAGTGCCATCATGGCACAGTTAGGACAGAGTGATGGTTAGTGAAGGTATAGGTCAGGGTCTCCAACCTTGTTGAGCTTGTGGAGACTCTGGGAATTTTGAGAACATTTATTAGGCACTACCACAAAATGTCTGCCATTAGGGGAGTGCAGTCAGCTAGAAAATGGCTGCAATGGGTGCTGGGGCCCATCAAAAAATGCTGGGAGTCAAATGTCGTCCTACGATAGTATCAGTTGTTTCTGAATGGGTGCTCTCCAAAGACGTAAAGGTGGTGGACTCTTCAGGACCACTTCCGGCGCCAAATTATTTATTTGCTTCATTTATAACCCACCTTTTCCCCCAATTGGGATCCAAAGTGGCTTACGTAATTCTCTTCTCCTCCATTTTATCCCTGTAACAATCCTGTGAGGTAAGCTGGGCTGAGTGTGTGTGACTGGCCCACAATCCATGGCCCAGTGGGGATTTGAATCTGGGCTTCCCAGAATCTAGTCCAGCACTCTAACTACTATACGATGCTGGAAAGCCAGTATCGGATTTGTGCTTTGGGAAAGAAGCAAGCAAGCACTCGGGAGTACATCAATGGGCAACACGGCACCAACTGTGGAATCCCTAGGATAAATTCTTATCAAGTAGGCAGGGATCACAGCAAAATCTGATGCTAGGCTTGGACAAAATCTTTATTATTCTGTCCAGGGATTTTGGCAAAAAGTTTAGAAACTTCTTAGTGTGAGCAACATTATGGCAATATGTCGAATGGGTAGAGCTGGGTGGAGTTCACAATTTGCTACAAATCCATATGGATACATCTCAGGCGATAGAAACATATGCAAACCTTCACGCCACGGAATGGGGAAAAGTAGGTGCAGAGCTACGAATGCAAAAATCTGTCATAACAACAGATAGCTCGGACATATATTACATAGCCGTGCAAGGTGATATATTATTGTGCCAACTCAGAATTCCATCTCAAGTGACCAAAAATTAAATGCTTGAATTTTAAATATGAGTTCATATAGATATAGCAATTACATTTCTAATCTGCTTTCATAATTCAATGTATTTTGCAAGTTTGTCTTTTTCACCACAAGAAGTCAATCTGGTAAATACCCCTTTTGCCTCTTAGTAGGTAACTGGCAATATCTCCCTAGTTAACATGAGCAAGGCACAAGATTGCTGCTTCAGAAATAGGGATTAGCAGATCATTGCAAAAAATTTCCTTATAGATAAGGATAGATAAAAACAATTACAGAGATCTTCACAGGGGTTATGCATGTAAATCCCTCGGTCTTTTGGATAATCCCATTAATGGAAAAAACCCAGTACTCTTCTTTTTTGAGGATGGGTCAAGAAATGTGTTTAGGATAAAGAACCAAAGATTGCCTGATTCACACAGGTTAATGTTTTTGCCAATCATGCTTACCACAGGATTCCAATGACATTCACTCTTTTTTTCTCAAAAAAAAAAAGAGCTTTCTTTTAAAGAGAGAGTCGCATAATGGTTAAGAGCCTAAACTGTGAACCAGAAAGACATTTTAATTTTGCCATGAACTAATTCAGTAAGTAACTTTAACAAGACCTCTCGTGTATGACACTGCCGTTGCCTAGTCTCTCATTTGCCCTTTCTAGGCGAAGCGATTGAGTGAGCTGTAGCAGACTAACTGCAAGTCTTCTCGGATAACTCTTGTGTTTCGTACCCATTTCAGTCTGATTTCAGGCCGAGCTATAGGACGGGCACTGCTCTGGTGGCTTTAGTTGATGACCTCCATCTGAATGTAGGCAAAAGCCATGCTTCTTTTTTGCTCCTCCTGGATCTATCTGCAGCCTTTGATACAGTAGACCATGCCATTCTGTTGGGGTGTTTGGAGACAGAAGCAGGTATCAGAGAATTTGCCTTGGACTGATTTAAATCGTTTCAGATTTCAGCATCATTATGGATGGGCGTCTCTTGGTATATGTGCTGACCATTTTGCTCAGTACAGCAGCTCCCTTGCTCCACCCCCAAAACAGAGATGTAGCTGAGCCAGGCAGGACCAGTGAACAGCTTCACCACTTTTTTGGCCCTGGAGTGCTGATGTCATCAACTGGAGCTCCCTCCTGGCCTCTCAGAGCCAAACTACAAGTGACGCCTGACACTAAGCAGCTTCCCTCAAATTTTGATGGGAAATGTAGGCGTCCTGGTCTTGCAGCTTCGCTCTCTGACTGCTGTCCAATGGACTTTTCAACTGTCACTTGTCCAACATTCCGCCAAGCTGCCTACATTTCCCATCAAAACTTGAGGGAAACTGACAAGTGTCCAACTAGTGTCCGGCATCACTTGTAGTTTGGCTCTCACACAAACAGTGGTCCTAACCTGACTGCTGGTGTTGAGCTGCGCATGTGTGCTCAGTGCACACAAAGGCAAGCAGGGCACAGGAGGCAGCCAGCTATATGTGTGGATTTTGTAGCCTCTCTGATGAGCAGAAGCCCCCCGATGCTGCCACTTGTTCAGCGGAGCCCTGTAGCTGCCTCAACCCGCATCGCTCCTTTCTCTCCCAGGCACACCAATATTGTTACAGATAGACATGTACTGAGGCCAAAAATGTTGCTTCATTGGTTCATACCCTCCCTATCGCCACATCCGGCACCAATGAAAAATTAGAAAGAAACAGTCTCTGTTGGGTGTGCGTATGTTTGTGTGTATAAAAGATTAACTGTGGTGGGAATTAAGAGATAAGTCACACTGCCCACTTCCTTCCCTTGGGGTTGTCCCCCCACCCCCTGGAACGGGCCTTCATTTCCTGAAGTCTGAGGCACTGGTGGTGTGCTGTCTCCCCAGCCAGATACAAAGTTGACCTTAGCGAGGGGGGTGGGGGAGGGAATACAAGGCCTTACTCTGACCTTTGGACTAAGCCTGTGCTGAGACAACAGTGGCAAAGGTAAACAGTGACCACTGCAAACTTCACCCCTATTCCAACACCAGACTCTCCCATCCAGCGTTTTCTCTGAAATAATTTCATTACAGACATTCTGGATTTTGGGTGTGCAGAAGTGAAACCTTTACCTATATAGCAAGGCATTTTCATGGGGCAAAATCATTGGGTTTTACTGTCCCCCCCTCAAAAACCCTCTCAAAACAGTAAAGAACCTTGCAGCAACAAGTGAAAAAGCATTTTGCTGCCTTTCCCAGACCAGAGTAACTAAAGTGTGGCTATTTATCTGATTTTCTGGCATAGAACCCCACAGCTCTGGCAGAACCTCTTTTAAGTTCCAAGTGACTGGCCCACATGGTTGTGTGGGAATGGCATGTTGTCCTAATTCTGTTCAGGGATTTGGAAGCAAAACACAGCTGAGCTGGCCATCTTGAAGAGTCCTATGCATCTGGGATGAATCTGACTCTGACGCAAAGTGCTTTCCTAAACATGCCCCTTAACCCCACCAGTTCTTGTGCCTTTGGGCATCGCCCTCTTCACTGCCTACCAACCCTTGTCTGAGTCTCCCTTGCATCAAATGGCATACTAAGTAGATAAAAATCGCAGATTTTGCCACCAGAAGTACACAGAGATATGTATACTCCTCTCGAAGAATGCCCCGTGATTTATGAAATATTGATTTGAGCCCAGGAGGAAAATTCTGTTAACGGAAGAGGAAGCCAGTGATACCGGCCCCCCTTCCTTTGGCAGAGATCTGACTTTTCCCCTCAGGCTGTCCCTGGGGGTCCTCCAGAAGCAGCATTCCGGGCATCATTCAGGACTGCAACAGGAAGGGGAAGTGAGGAAATCCCTTCTATCAGTAGGGATTTGCTCCAAGATCCATGCCATTTTTTCTTAATAACAACGACAACATTCGACTTATATACTGCCCTTCAGGACAACTGAATGCCCTCTCAGAGCAGAACCACAAGTGACAAAAGGCACAGATTGGACACTTGTCAGCTTCCCTCAAGTTTTGATGGGAAATGTAGGCATCCTGGTCTCGCAGCTTGGCTCTCTGACTGCTGTCCAATGGACTTTTCAACTGTCACTTGTCCAACATTCCGCCAAGCTGCCTACATTTCCCATCAAAACTTGAGGGAAGCTGACAAGTGTCCAATCTGTGCCTTTTGTCACTTGTGGTTCTGCTCTCAGAGCAGTTTACAAAGTATGCCATTATTTTCCCCACAACAATAATCACCCTGTGAAGTGGGTGGGGCTGAGAGAGCTCCAGAGAGCTGTGACTAGCCCAAGGTCACCCACCTGGCTTCAAGTGGAGGAGTGGGGAATCAAACCCAGCTCTCCAGATTAGAGTCCCGCACTCTTAACCACTACACCAAACTCAAACAGATGCACATATTTTACTTTAGTAATCCCACTGTTGTACCAAATGTAATATTTAAAACAACATTTTTTTTAAAAAAAAAAGCAGCATTGTAACATAGCAGTGAGAGTATTAGACTAGGATGAGGGAGGCCTGGGTTGAATCCCTTCTTGACTATGAGGCTCGCTGGGTGAGCTTGGGCCAGTCTAGCCTACATCTGAGGGTTGTTGTGAAGGCCACATGTGGGGAGGGCAGAACTATGCTTTCTGCTCTTTCTTGGAAGGGTGAGAGAAAATGTAATGGAGGTCAGCAGGTCCAGATTTTCCCATCACTGCACTGGCATGATGGAAAACCTAAATTTCTGCCTCTCAGGAAGCTTTTAAAGGAAATACTACAGGGCTTTTTTTCAGCTGGAACATGGTGGAACGGAGTTCCGGCACCTCTTGAAAATGGTCACATGGCTGGTGGCCCCGCCCCCTGATCTCCAGACAGAGGGGAGTTTAGATTGCCCTCCACGCCGCTGTAGTGGTGCGGCGGGCAATCTAAACTCCCCTCCGTCTGGAGATCAGGGGGCAGGGCCACCAGCCATGCGACCATTTTCTCCAAGGGCAACCCACTGAGTTCCACCACCTCTTTTCCCAGAAAAAAAGCCCTGAACTACTATATCCCCACATTACAGATGGGGAGGCTGAGAATTGACAGAAAACGGCTTGGCTAAGGCCATCCAGCCAGTTTCTGGCTTGAGAACAGACTTGAACAAAGGACGTTACAGAAACTGCCTCTGTTTAAATAGCCTAATTCATCAGATTGTCTTCTGGAAGTGCAGAAGTCTAGACAAGTCCACAAAAACTTGCCTGATCAAAACTTTTGATATCATATAATATGTAAAGAGAACCTTACAATTCTTCCCTTTTTATCCTTTTAACAAATCTGAGGTAAGTCAGACATCAGGACCAAACTGAAATTGGTTTGTGAGAAGCATGACAATTACATTTTCCGGCATGTTCTCCTCAGACATACACTGAATTCCATGCATGGAACTCATCAGTTTCCAGGCATCAATTTGGATTGGGACTGTGGCACACAAGGCAAGGGGGTTTAAGGCCCCATTGAGCTTTCCCCCCTAATCTGAAATGGTCTCCTGTTGGTAAGGGGACTGGAAGTGATGTCATAGCATTGTGCATTGCCTTGCCCCACCCCCCAAAATACCGAGGGACTGACAACTCTATCTGTAGGACAAGCTTATATGCAGCGCATTAGTCCACATGGTTTCCCCAGTGGGACCTATAAGGCTCCCTGTAGCTATTTCAGGTCAGACATACAGTGTGGGAAGGAAGCTTAAGTCTATTTCCCTGCTTACTACTGTAAGCAGGGAATCAAAAACTGGCTATTATGCATGTGAGAACTGAGTTCCAAACATGGAACTCACAACATATGCATGATCATCAGGACTCAGGCAGGATGTGACAACACATCATTAGGCCCAAACTCACCAGTCTGGTTTTTTTCTCTATCTTGCTCACATGTTCTCTCCTTCCTCCCTCCATAATGGAAAGATGGAAGATGGGTTTGGAGGTCTTCAATTTCACCTCAGTTCATTGTGAGGCTGAAGTTTGCTTGTTTCAACCAAAGATTGGGAAAAACTGTGAATTTAGACAAACTGAAGTTAGATCAAAGACTTCCTAAAACATGAAGTCCATTTGTGAGGGGATGAGGGAGCTGGAGGATAAAGAGTCTTGTCACAAACTCTGTATTTTTATGACGCTGGACTAAATGGCAAGCTACAAAGATTATTGTATAGCGTTGCCAGATCTCCCACTGATGGGATACCTCCAGCTGGCAACCTACTCTTCCCACCACCACTCCTTAGGGCAATAGAATTTTTTAAAATGTCAGTGTTGCGTGAAAGGTAATGTCACTTCCTGGGAAAACCCATAAGTGACATCACATCACTCTAGGAATTTCTGGAAACTCTGCAGTTTTACGATAGAGTTCTCGGTGATTCCTAGTATAAAGTGTCATCATTTCTTGTTTCCACAGAAGTGATATCACATCATATGTGCTGCCAGTGCCACCCCATGCCCCCCCCATCTCTTAGCAGTTGTCAGCCCCCAAATAACATTTTAGATGTTCCAGGGATCTTCCAAAAGCATTCTTGAATTTTCAGCTGTAATTAAAAATAGAAAAGAAAAAAGGATGCTATAAGGAAATGCATGCAAAGAGAATTTTGAAGCTATTCATTAGGTTCTCTACTCCTCCCTCCATACAGCCTTAGACCACTTCACCAGGAAAGTGATGGAGAAGAGAACAGTATACACAAACATTTCTGCACAGATGGAGAAAAATGTATATAGTACAATGTACAATACTTATTATATATTTAAATATTTATAACTCACTTTTCTCCCCAAAGCAGCTTACAACATCATTCTCCCCTTCTCTATTTTATCCTCACAACAATAACCCTGTGAGGTAGACTGAAAGTGACGGGGCCAAGGTCTTCCAGCAAGCTTTTGTGGCAGAGCCGGGCTGAATCCAGGTTTCCTTGTTCCTACTTTGATACTTTTATTTATTTATTTATTTTTTCAATTTATATACCGCCCATCCCCAGGGGCTCTGGGCGGTGAACAGTTAAAATCGATAAAAACAAGAACTAAAATCAATATACAAACAATAATACTCTAACCACTACACCATACTGGCTCCAGCAATATATCCCAACAACATGAATCCTGTGTCTCTGAGAGCGGCAGAGAAGCAGAAACGGAACAGGTGAACCTTCCCCTGCACGAAGAGGCAATGGCAGGAATATGTCCAATTACTGAATTTCTGCCCCTGATGCTCTTTAGAGTGCTCAAATTAATGGAATATAGGCTATGAGGCCTGCTAGATAAATGGATCCTCCACATTAAGAGGCAGTGTACCTTCGACTACCAATTGCTGGGGGAGAAATAGAGGAGGAGGGCTGCTACTTTGATGTCTCAGGAAGCATTCTGTTTGCGTACGTTGAAAGCAAGATCCTGCTGCCCATGGGTGCTGGTTCTGATCCAGCAGAGCTCTTTAGAAATGGCTCCCCTTTCCTCCAGCCATATCCATGCTGGAGAAAGCAGCACTGGTGGACTTTTCCTTTTGCCCATCACACCTCTCTTAAAGGTCTGGCCAGGGGCAAATCAAAACAGGTGATATTACCCTACCATACAAGGTTTTTGTGCAGTTAATTTAAGGAAAAGGAGACTGGCTCTGAGCTGTAGGAACACTTTTGACGATCATCTAAATGAGTGATAAAATGAATGAACATTTCTTCTTCTTTTTGAAAATCGGTACAAATGACCAGGCATTTCCAAGCAAGTTGAAAATAAATCATTGACGTCTTAGGCAAGGGAAAATTCGACTCTGAAAAAGAAAGATTCATGAGGGGAGGGGCAGGTGGGAGAGTTAAAACCCTTAGAATGGAAGGGGAAGGAGAAAAGCACATGTCGAAAGGTTAATAGGTTATACAGTACCTTAACCTTTCCACTTCACTAACTCGATGTGTTCCTTCTCTCCTATTCAGGCTGTGTCAAGCCAGCCTGCCAGCATAATAGACGGCATGTTTATAAAAAGCAGATTGATGTAGCATTAAGCCTTTCTCAAGCTGTTTACACGCTGGAGGCGAATTGGGATTGGCGTTTTTTCCTTCAGAGAAACACAGTGTTGTACGAAACACAGTAAGCAGGTCAGCCATTGTGGGGTGCCTTTGCATTGGTGTGGAGTTTTGTCCAGGACATTTTTTAAAAAAAATCTTTTACAGATGGGTGCGGGGGGCGGGCAGAAGACCTCAACTTGAATCTTCTTTTGTGATGGCACATTGGAAAGCGTGCCCACAGGAAAACAGGAATACTTTCCATTGGCTTGGACCCAAGGTTTGTACACAAATCCTAGGTCAGCCAGGGACTTGACAGATGGCCTTCAGTGAGTCAACCTCAGTTTCTCTCCTGTAAAATGGGAGTAGTGAGACAGCCATTGAGGGCTGTTGTGAAGCTTATGATAAGAAGACAATATTGCCTCTCACCCAAAGAGGGTTGCGATAAGACAAGCAACTAATCAAAGACAATCAATAGCCAGTATATCTTGGGGCATATAGCTGGTTTATGTGATTAATACAGTGATTCCTGAAATATATCCCACAGCCCATGTGTTTGCTGTTAAAAGAAAGATTCGCATGTATGTTAAAGAAACAAAAAGGAAGCGCTGCATGTATGAACGTGTATTATGCAAGTACTGACAGCTTAGCATGTGAGGACTGAGGAGATTGGGCTCTATGGGGCCACCTTCCCTTCCTTTGTGCTCTTCCACACTCAAAAAGTAAACTTCTCAAGTGAAGAATACTAATTCAGAAAAACTCTCAGTACCCAGACATGTCTCAGGGCAACAAACACCAGCTGCCCAAGCCCATTTCAGATCAGGAAGGCTGGGGAGGGGAGAGCGGGTAGGAGCCCTCCGTCCCCTCATGCTGTAGTTCTGGTCTGAAATTGGTAGCCGTGCACCTGACTTTTAGAGGGGAAGTCTTCAAAGATCATCTTCTCTGTTGGAGGGCCCTGCTATCAGTGTTTGGAAAATGCCGTATCCAGGACCAGCAAGAAGCAAACACTTCTTCTCTCATCAGCTGTTACCTTTGGTAAGCTTAAGAGCCGGTGCCCGTGTGAATATCTCACCCGCTTCCTCCTGGAGTTCTTAGAGTCCATTTACTCGCAGGTGCACAATTTGGGCGGCGTAGGAGAGGTCATTATGAAGTGTGGAAATGGCTGTACCCACTGTGGCCGTTTCAGCACTTGAAAAGAGCTGGTGGTGGTGGGACCAAAGTGCCGTGCTGTGAGCCTGATCAGGATCAGGCCTTCATGGCATTTTTAATGACTTTAGAAGGATGGTAGCATCCTCATGGATGCTAGTTTGGCCCAGAGTTGGAATGTGAAACTGGGTCTCCCAGAGCCTAGTCCCGTACTTAACCACGACACTAGATTCCCAAGCTTCACCACATCTAAACCCTGTAAACCTCCTGGACCTCAGCCCTACGACACACGTGCAGATTGCTCCCCCTCACACACACCCCTTGGGTAACTGCAACTAATCCCCACAGTTCTAAGGATGAAGAGAACTTCCAGGTCGGAAGGCACGCACGAATCAAGGAATGTGAAGGTATTAAACAGCGGTGATCCTATCAAACAAATTCTAGAGAGGTAACTATGTTAGTCTGTTGTACTAAAAGCAACTGATTATCTTTAAAACTCATAATGTATTATGGAAGAAGTGTTTATGGGTTGGTGGCCAGATGCCTAAAGCAGTTACATTAACTAAGTTTCAAGGTCACTTAATGCAATAAAATATGCTCTGTGCAGGGCTTTTTTTTCAGCAGGAACACAGTGGAATGGAGTTCCGGCACTTCTTGAAAATGCTCAGCAATAGTGCATGAAAATAATATTATTTCAAAGAATCCCATGTGTTTCTTCCTCATTTCCTTCTCGAGAGTTCCGCCACCTCTTTTCCCAGAAAAAAAACCCTGGCTCTGTGTGTGTGTCTGTGTGCACTATTACAATTTTTAAAAAGCTCCCCCCACCACTGAAATCTACAACCATCCATACAGCCTATTTCAGGAAGGGATTGAGACTTTGTAGAATCCACCTGCTGCTCACAAACCCAAGAATCTTTGGTAGCTGAATCATCATGTCTTGGGATTCTTACTAAAGCTCTGGACTGAGTCGTAATTCCTATAACGCTCTTGGGTACCTAGCAGAGATCTTGTGGTGCCAGCTCCGAGAGCTGAGGATTCCATGCAACATACCTCCACTATCGACCTGTCTTGACTATGCCGGTTTTCACAGGTGTAGGCCAAGGAACTTTGGAGATCAGTGTGACCTTAAGCCTTGAAATCTAGGGAAGAGTGATTCTCCAGCTCCCAGAACTGACCACCTGATGTAGCGTAAGCTGTATGGAATTGGTGACTTCTGGTAAGAATTAAGAAAGAGACAGACAGCAGAAGTTTCTTCGGTTGGAGGTCGCTTTGGATCTGCTGTTACTCAAAGCCAGTGCAGAGAGTTATTACCCCGTGTAAGCCTTTTCATAGATCTATTTCTGGGCTGGATTGTGGCTCAGGTGTCCTGAAAGGGGGGCTGTGGTATCCTTCACCACTTATTATGTATCTTTATTTTAGATAAGAGCTACAAAGCACCCGTGCAGTGCTATTGAAACGATTTATCAGGATCAAATAATTGCCCATCACAACTCTTCAGATTCCTATGGCTATTTTTTTTTTGGAAAGGAAATCATACACCCCCAGTTAAACCAGTGGGTGGGTGGACCAACCAAGCTAAAGATCATACAAATGAACCATAGATCCAGAGGAGTTAGCCGTGTTAGTCTGTAGCAGCAAAATCAAAAGGAGTCCCGTAGCATCTTTAAGACTAACCAACTTTATTGTAGCATAAGCTTTCGAGAATCACAGTTCTCTTCGTCAGATGCATGGAGGGCAAGAAGAAACTGGTCAGATATATAGGTGGAGAGGGGAGGGCGGAGTAGATGCAAACAGAAGCAAACTGATCTCCATATCAGAAGCTACTGTTTGCATCTGCTCCTCTCTCCCCTCTCCACCTATATATCTGACCAGTTTCTTCTTGCCCTCCATGCATCTGACAAAGAGAACTGTGATTCTCGAAAGCTTATGCTACAATAAAGTTGGTTAGTCTTAAAGGTGCTACTGGACTCTTTTTGACAAATGGACCAGAAGTCCGAGGTGGCTTCTCCTGGATGTCGCAGTGGGTGTCACCGTGATTCTGTTTCTAGACACCACCTTAACTTACTCCTACCAGGGAGGTGCTACCTGTTCTAAGTTGAAGATGCTCCCCCCGCCCCTCCACACATTCCATTGCACTGAATTCAATACATAAGACACTTCCCTCTGTTGCTCTAAACCCATATATGGAGAATATTCCCAGATACAGGCTTGCTGGCAATCGTCCCAATTTGTCACCCAAGCCCTCAAAGTTTCAAGAAACCCTTTTTTCATCCTGACAGGTTTTTCCTACCCTTTGCAAAAGGTCAGGAGGATATAGAGTAGTACGTAAGTGCCAACCAAAGTGGGCTTGCCACCATAGCAGCATCCAGAGATTACTTGCCGAGGCAGCACTGGAAACTTCATCGTTCTTGTTTTTAAAAATGACATTTGTGCTTCTTGAGTCACCTGATGAAACTGGCCAGTGGTTGTTTTAGGACAAACGAAAGAAAATATTTCTTCACACAACACATGGTCCACTTAGAGAACTCAATGTTACAGGGTGTGTTGGTGGCTGCTAGTTTAAACAGCCGTGACAAAGTCATGGAGGACGGTTCTGTGAACAGCTATTATTAACTATTAATAACTAGTAACTTATACTAACAGCTATTATTATTAACAGGCAGCTAAATAGAACCTCCAAGTTCAGAGGCAATCTACCACTGAATATCAGTTGCTGGGGGGCAAACAGCAGGGGGCTTATTTCCTTTGTGTCCTGCTGGTGGCTTCTCTAGAAGCACCTGGCTGACCCCTGTTGGAAATGGGATATTGGTCTAGATGCGATCCAGTAGGGCTTTTCTTGTGATTTTATCACATGCGCTCAAAGATCAGTACAAAATTTCATTTTTTCTTTGCTGAGATCCTAGGGACCTGTTTTGTAGCCCTACATTTTAAATTTTATATGGGGGGGGGTGATGCTTTGGGGGTTCCTAAACGTGACCCTCATTTCAGGGCCTTGACAGCCCAAAAGAAAAGGGGGGGGGGGCTTGCCAGTGGCCCTCTGGACCGAGGCATCAGGACCGACCTGGTATGGCCACGGAGGTCCCCAGCTGTTGAACGATGGCTGCTCGTCCCTTCCTGCAGGCGCCTTTTAGGGTTTCTTCTGTCAGGATTCAGAACAACGACGACGAGAATTAAACTGCTCCAAGGGAAAAGTTGCGTTTCAAACCAAAGTCCCCCAAGTCCGTCCATTCGCTGCCCAGGGAACGGCCGAGGCCGAGGCGGTTTTCTCGGGGTATGAAGGGGCTGGCGCGGGGGCTCGAAGGCGCCTGAGGAAGGGCGCTTGGCCTCTTGGCGCCACCGGACGAGCCCAGCACGGCCCGCCTCAGCTGCCCAGGAGCCGCCAACGCGCACAGAGTTCGGGGCCGCGTGCCTCTCCGCTCGACCCACCTCACAGGGCTGTTGTGGGAGCGGAAGGCAGGCGGGCGGCTCGTGGGAGCTGCGCTGGGTCCCCGCCGGGGGGCGGTGGAGCGCCCGCGGCGCCCGAGGAGGCGCCGGGCCGGGCCTGCCCCGCGGAGGGGCGTCTCCGGGGGCGGGCCGGCGGGGAGAGCGCAGGTGGCCCGGGCGGCGGGCGCGCCAGAGGCTTCGGCGGCGCGTGGCGCGCGGGCTGCTGGAGCCGAGGATGCGGGGAGGGCGCCGCGCTGCGCCCCGCCCGCCGCCGCCGGCACTTTCGGGGCGGCGCCGGGCAAGTTTGCCGGCGGCGGGCAGAGGCGCCTGCGGAGCGGGACGGCGGCGGGGCTGAGGCTGAGGCGCGCCGCACCTGCCTGCCGCGCGGCCATGGGCGGCCGGGGCGCGGCGCTGCCGGGGCTGGGGCTGCTGCTGCTGCTGCTGGCGGCGCCGGGCGCGGCCGCCAAGGCGCTGGCCTGCCAGGAGATCAGCGTGCCCATGTGCCGCGGCATCGGCTACAACCTGACCTACATGCCCAACCAGTTCAACCACGACACGCAGGACGAGGCCGGCCTGGAGGTGCACCAGTTCTGGCCGCTGGTGGAGATCCAGTGCTCGGCCGACCTGAAGTTCTTCCTGTGCAGCATGTACACCCCCATCTGCCTGCCGGACTACGCCAAGCCGCTGCCGCCCTGCCGCGCCGTCTGCGAGCGCGCCAAGGCCGGCTGCTCGCCCCTCATGCGCCAGTACGGCTTCGCCTGGCCCGAGCGCATGAGCTGCGACCGCCTGCCCGCGCCGGGCGACGCCGACGTGCTCTGCATGGACTACAACCGCTCCGAGGCCACCACCGCGCCCGTGCCCGGCGCCAAGCCCACCCGGCCCGCCCGCGGCGCCCGCAAGAGCCTGGCGCCGCCCGCCGGCCAGGGCTGCCGCCCGGCCTGCCGCTGCCAGGAGCCGCTGGTGCCCATCGCCCAGGAGAGCCACCCGCTCTACAACCGCATCGCCACGGGTGGCGTGCGCAACTGCGCCATGCCCTGCTTCCAGCCCTACTTCACGCCGGACGAGAAGACCTTCGCCGCCTTCTGGATCGGCCTCTGGTCGGTGCTCTGCTTCCTCTCCACCTTCACCACCGTGGCCACCTTCCTCATCGACATGGAGCGCTTCAAGTACCCGGAGCGGCCCATCATCTTTCTCTCGGCTTGCTACCTCTTCGTGTCCCTGGGCTACATCATCCGGCTGGTGGTGGGCCACGCCAAGGTGGCCTGCGACCAGGAGCACCACCACATCCACTACGAGACCACGGGGCCGGCCCTCTGCACCGTGGTCTTCCTCCTCCTCTACTTCTTCGGCATGGCCAGCTCCATCTGGTGGGTCATCTTGTCGCTCACCTGGTTCTTGGCGGCTGGCATGAAATGGGGCAACGAGGCCATTGCCAGCTACGCGCAGTATTTCCACATGGCTGCGTGGCTGATCCCCAGCATCAAGTCCATCGCCGTGCTGGCCCTGAGTTCGGTGGATGGCGACCCGGTGGCCGGCGTCTGCTACGTGGGCAATCAGAACCTTGACAAGCTCCGGGGTTTTGTCTTGGCACCTTTGGTGGTGTACCTTTTCACCGGGACCATGTTTCTGCTGGCAGGGTTTGTGTCCCTCTTCCGGATCCGGAGTGTAATCAAACAAGGGGGCACCAAAACAGACAAGCTAGAGAAGCTGATGATCCGGATCGGGATCTTTACGGTCCTGTACACCGTCCCGGCGACCATCGTGGTGGCCTGCTACATCTACGAGCAGCATTACAGGGAGAGGTGGGAGCAGGGTCAGAACTGCTCCTGCCCCGGGGACAAGCAGAAAATGAAGCCCGATTATGCCGTCTTCATGTTGAAGTACTTCATGTGCCTGGTGGTGGGAATCACCTCGGGGGTCTGGATTTGGTCAGGCAAGACCCTCGAGTCTTGGAGGCGGTTCACAGGGAGATGTTGTCAGAGTGGAAAGCCAGTCAGTGCACCTATGTACAGTGAAGCCAACACAGCTCTGACGGCAAGGACAGGGGTGCCCAGTTCGGCTTCCTACCATAAACAAGTTCCACTCTCCCATGTATGAAAGAGCACCTTGCTTGTTGGGAGCAGGTAAGCACAGCGTGGCCGGAGTTGCCAACTGGAAAGATTTCAGGCACCAGACTGGGTCTCTCTCTGTGTTCTGTTCTGAGACTCTGTGTGCATTTCGCCTGGGATGTCTAACTTGGTGTACACTTGGCCTCTGGTGTACACTTACTATTTAATTTGAGTAACGACTGTTTCAAATCCATTCCACTTGGCTGAACTGAGATACTGTGTCAGACAAATGTTTGTTGCTGGTTTCTAGTAGCAGAACGTTTTTCTCCGTGTAATGCTGTCTTTCGTATTTCAGCCACACGTGTGCACACTACTGAAGTTGAAATATAAAGAACCGATAGGGAGGGAGCATCTGCTTTTAAGACAAGAGGCTTGTGAAGTTATGGCCAAGCAGACTCAAGTTTCAGATTTTATTTTTGGAGGGCTTAAATCTACCATCCTCACTTCTGACACCCGTCCGTGCCAAATCACATGCCAGGGAGCCTCGTACAGCGTCTGGCTGTGGGTATTAGTTTCCCCTGTGCAGCTATGAGAAGTAGTTTAAAATAAAAACTAGGAAGGGCAGTGTGTTGGTTTTGAGGAGGAGGCTTCAAGGAAGCCTTTCCCAAATCCAGAAAGTGACCACATCTTTGTGCGCCGATTTTTTCTTTGCAAAAAGAAACATTCAGTGGGAGATCTTAATGCCTGAAGGCTACTGAACTTAGAAAATGCTCTCTCCCCTTCCTGGTGCGCTGGACTCTTCCGAAACACAAAGACGACAGGGCGGTGAGAGTGCCGTAAATCCAGTGCTGGTAACAGCTTTTCTCAAAGGTAATTTGAATGCTAACTTGGCATAAGGGGCCCAGACAGCAGCTGGGATGACTTGGTAAGGAGATTTGCTTTGACCGAGTGGTGAAGCTAGCCACCGATCGTATGAGAGTTTATTTTGAAACAGAGCTCACTGAATCCAGTGGGACTGACTCCCATGTAATTATGCCTTTAAAAGCATGGGGGGTGTATTTTGATTTCCTAGAACTGCAGCCTGTTGTTATATCTGTTCTGCCTGCCTGCCACTCACAGGGCTTTATGGTTTTCATGTTCGGCTGCTATTTGTAAAGAGAGAAAGATGGGATCTGTTCCAGAAATCGAAGCGAACAGATATCTGTAAGGCATGTTTTATGCCTTCCCTCCCCAGTAGTAAGACAGTGCCTCTTGAGCAGTTGAATTGGCAGGGCTAAAAACGAAAGAAAGAAGCGAGCAAGTACAATCAAGTCCCCTCTTTGTGGAGGGGGCTCTGCTCCTGGGCTTGGAAGCGCGGGCTGCAGAGACACCTTTTGTCCAGTTCACGTCCTATCTAAGCGGACCCTCCCCACTAACAGAAAGCAGTATTAGATTTGGCAGCGGGTCCCTTCCAATGCAAAATGTTTGCACTTTAAATATAAATGAGAAAACAGACAAAAGCCCTCCCCACACCCGTTCGGATCATCAGCTTTTTATGACATGTTGAATCTGCAGAGAACGAGAGTTTCACTGATCCCTGACCAAATGGACAGTGAAGAGATGCTCCCCTGGGAGAGGCTTGGAGATAGCTCGACCTCTGTGGGTGGCATGTGCGGGGGGAATGTAGACCCCCCCCTTAGGAGTTTGGGTAACCATCTGCACTGAACTACAGTGCCAGGCGTGCCTGGGGAAGAGCATCACTGCAACCAGTGGGTTGTTTTGCTTTTCTGCTGGCCCACTGGCATGGATATATCCAGCGCTTGTACGGACCTGCATGCACAAATGATCCATCACAGACAAAATGCTGCAGAGGAACTTGTAGGACCTTCAGAGACAATCTGTTTTTAATGAAGTGTGTGTGAATGTGTGTGTCTCATCCCCAGAAGAAGTTAAGCACTTGATTAACGCTGTATTCTACTGAAACCAACAGGGTTACATTTAATAATGTTTAGATTGCTATTTAATATGGGTTAGATTACACTTGGGTTGCGAGAGAACAATCCAGATTCAGTGCTGTGGCTTAGAGCTTGCTGAACGCTTCCTTGTTAGGATGTCTGACTTCCTTGCCTCCTCCTCCTCCTGGCAGCCCCAACACCCGCCCAAATGCTGCTCCTGGGACATGGAGGGGCCCCCTCCATGAAGGGGCAGTCTGAGGTGTGCAGCGGGAGGCAGGCATCAGTGAAAATGGGTCCCCCTTTCTGTCCTTGGAAGTTCCATCCTTGGCAGCCTTTTCTTCAGTTCGCCAGTGTACTATTTGAACGGGAGTCATTTTTACGCTTCATCCATTTGCAGTCAGTCCTGCACTTTAAATCTGTACCAGCTCCTTTTCAGGACAAACAATTCCCTCCCCGCAAGCCAATACAGAGTTCTCCTGAAGTTCTCCGAGAACCCTTGCCTCGCTCCCGCTTATAAACCGCTCACTTTCCCTGCCAGTGGGGCAACGGGCAGAAGCCTCTGCATGGGCTTTTTTCCCTTGGAGGAGGAGGCTGCCCTCCTGCTGAAGGAACGTGAGTGGCTTTGGACAATCTGCCGGTTGGGGTGGTGGTTGGATTTGGCTGCACAGGAATGTATGGTTTGGAGAAGTCGCAGTCCGTTCGTGGGTAGGGTGGACATGCCATCGGTAGTGTCAGAGGTTGAATGCACACCTGGTGCCTTGCGAAGGTAAATGGAGACAAGGCCAAAACTTGGCCCAGACCAGGCTGCAACCGGCGACGCTCCCTTTTTTTGTTCTTAAAATCCCATCAAAGAAAATTGGCATGGCTTATGGCTGCTAGCCAGGAAGGTGCCTACCATGGAGCTAAGACAGCCTTGAGACTTGCTGGAATTGAGATGCCAAATTCTGGCATGGGGTGGACATAACCATCACCTAACCCCATCTCTGTGGAACACCGTCTCTGTCTAACAGTCAGTCCCGAAAGTGCCATTTAGGGCTGCATTGGGACCAAGCTCCCTTGGTGGCTAAGCCCACTTCTTCATGCTTCCGTGTACACTGCAGGGAAGATTTGTTAGAAGATGCTACACAGCAGCGATGGCTGGACCTATAGGTTATTTTTTTAAACATCAGGTTGGCTATTTTTACCTTAAATATTTCTCAGCAGTTGCTCTTGTATGTCTTTAGAGGGAAACTATAAAAGACCTTCCCTGTGCTGGACTCTTTTAGCAGAACACTAGAATATCTTGACTGTCCAGCACTAAACACGCTAATGAACTAGCTATTTCTGAACTAGGACTGTGCTAGTCCTACACGGTTCGGAACCATCCAGGGCAACTGACAGGCACACCATTTCTTGAAAGTGAATCCACATTATGTGATAAAACATGATTAGGATGGAAATTAACTAAATTACTTTGCATTCAACTGACAACATTAATGCATCTTCCTTCCCAGGGTTCCAATAGCAGTGAAACCATATTTACACCTTCCAAGGATGAGTCTGCAAGTTATTAATGGTCTCCATACAGCGAGCCGCCTACATACAAGATGCTCTTAAAGAAGCTCCTCAAATTTTTAATTCAAGGGGGAAAACAAACAAACAGGCAAGAGCTACTGCAGTGGCAGAGGTGCATCTTCCCATAATCTGTGCAAAGGGTCCACTCTGCTCCTCCGCAGATACCCAAGCAGACCTCAGGGCCTTGCGGGTGGCGGCACTCGCCCTGCTAGTTCCACAAATCAATGCAGACACCTTATGGTTTAGAGCATGCAATTTGTTTGTCTATGTAAAAGGAGCTGGCGGACATCTGGGAATTCTCTCTCAGAACTGTAATCTGTATATGTCACTGTTCAGGGCATTTAAAAAAACAACAACGAAGTCTAGCTGGTTGACAAGGATGGCTGGATTGGATGAACTATTGGCTGCCTTAAGGTTCAGCACAAGAATCTGCATACATATTAAACACATTCTGTTAATAATTTAAGAGATTACACTTTCAGTGTCTTACAAACGGAATCGCTTCCAGCGGAAAGTCCTAAATTGAGAAAGTTACTTCTGGATGCTAAAAGGGGAAAGAGCAAAAGATAAGCAGCAGAATGCAATTTTCTGACTTTTCAAGACATATTCTTAGTTTGTCACTGGCAGAATACATTTGGATCAAGACATGGTGTATACCAGAATGCTTGCAGTAAACGTTTGTATTAAAATAATTGTGTATATACAGAATCTCTAGTAAACTTTTGATACGGGTTGGAAGCAGGTTGAGAGTCTTAATGACAGAGATGCGGCTTTGAGCATCAGTCACACAATGGCGCATTCAAATTGTTTTTGAGATGTCAGATTCATGCATAGATCCCCGCTGCTCTTTCAATCGTGCCTTTTGTAGATTGAGCTTTTACATGTTTCTTGCAATACGATTAACGAGATCATGCCAAAAGATGGTTTTTGTTTTTAAAGGAGAGGATAGCCGATTCTGTAAAAAAAGCTTTAAGAGGAAATAAACCACCTTCAAACCTTCACCTTAATCCTTGCCTAGATATGATTATTGTAAATGCTATGACAGGATCACTCTCTCGTATGAGAAAATAATACATTTAAGCCATTTCCCACGGCGTTCCATATACAAGGTTGCTTCAGATCTTCAACTTCCAAAATAGAAATCATACAAAAAATTATGCACATGTGACTTTTTGCACATTTTTAAAGTAGAAGGATACTAGCAAGTCATGAGATGTGGGTTCTGGCAAGAAGCTGGGGGTGTGGTATGGGGGACAAGTGATGAGAGATAAAAGAAAGGTCGTGTATAACCACACAAGCTAGGAGCATGAGACATTTTTCTACATCTCTTCCAATATATTGCTCCAGCTCATGAGATCCTGTTTTTAAATTCTGCACCAACCCCCACAAATTTAGTGTGAAGTTACACATATACAGCCTCACAGAAAAACACAAACCACAGCTCAAGCCACCCATTTCGAGATCATACGTTCCTAAATATAACTGTGCTTGCTACATTTTGTGGAAATACGATGGAAATTTGAGCTTGTTTTTAGGGAACGTACAGAGCCGAGTTACGAGAAAACGAAGACAAGCGTCGTTATGTTTTTCTTGTTTTGTGATTGTGGTGAAAAGAAAAAAATCGTAGAAGGGACAGGAATGTATTCCTTCTGGAAAGGAAACGCTACATAAACAATTGAGATGTTTCTACTGGGGACCAGCAACCCTCGGATGAGGGGGAAGGGAAGACTTTTTGAAGAAGGTGCCCGTGAGGTAAATATTCCTTGAACAACTATCTCTAGCGAGACTTCCCTGCCAAACCCTGAGTTTCTAAAGTAGTCCCCAACAGGAAGCATTCACTCCCTTCTCTCTTCTTACATATTTTACGGCAGAAAACAAAAATCAATCTTATTAATCACCCCTTCCCCAATTGTCTAAAAGCAATCATCCCCTCTTTCCAGTTTACATGAAAATGTCAAAAATGAAATGCTCCAGTCTAGTTTTGATGTCACGCACAAGAGAAGGCATTTGTGGTCAACCAAAATGGGGTTTTCCAAAAATTAAGCGGCACTAGTGAGTTTGAATACCAGAACACCCAGCAGGTGTCAAAACAGTGTCATATATTTGTTAGATCAGAACCAGCCTTCAACACCCCCCCCCCAACTCTGCTTTGGAAGCTCGCTGGGTGATCTTGGGTCACTCTCAAGAGTGGAGCTACAAGTGACAAAAGGCACAGATTGGACACTTGTCAGCTTCCCTCAAGTTTTGATGGGAAATGTAGGCAGCTTGGCAAAATGTTGGACAAGTGACAGTTGAAGAGTCCACTGGACAGCAGTCAGAGAGTGAAGCTGCAAGACCAGGATGCCTACATTTCCCATCAAAACTTGAGGGAAGCTGACAAGTGTCCAATCTGTGCCTTTTGTCACTTGTGGTTCTGCTCATAGTCTCATTTCCCTCATGGGGTTGAGCTAAAGGGAGGAGGGGAGACTCGTGTATGGCCACTCTGAGCACCTAGGAGCCCTGGAGATGACATCTATTGCAATACACAGGGCTGGATCATTCATCAGAAGGAACCGTTGCGTCTGATCAAGTGGCAGATGTTTTACCACATCCAAACATATTACAGGCTGTGTTCACACACAAAAATCTGTCGCCCCCTCTTTACTGAATACATGTAAACTGCATGTGAGAAAGAGGTGCAACCAGTTCATGGGTTTCAAAGAGAAACAAGTGAAACGCAACAATTTGCAAGGGTCATTTAGTCTTCCTCTGTACCCCTTCCCTACGTGATTCATCTTTGTCTCCTCTTGGCAGGCCCCATACCCTTTTCCTGCTTTCTTCTTTCCACTTACCATCCAATCATTCTTTTATCCGCCCCCCTCCAGTTTTCCAACATTTTTTTACTTCACTTATACGCTCCCCGTTTCTCCACAACAGGGATCCAAAAGACATCATACTTGGAAAAATAACATGGGGAAAGGACCCAGGGGTATCAGTAGATCACGCACTGAACACGAGTCAGCAGTGTAACGTGGGAACTAAAAAGGCAAATGTGATTTGGGATGCATCAACAAAAGCATAGCATCCAGATCACGCTTTGCTCTGCTCTGGTCAGCCCTCGCTTGGACTGCTGTGTTCAGTTTTGGGCACCACAGTGTAAGAAAGATGGTGACAAGCTGGAACATGCCCAAAGGCGGGCAACGAAAACAGTGAGGTATCTGGAGACCAAGTCCTGTGAGGAAAGGTTGAAGGAGCTGGGTATGTTTAGCCTGGAGAGGAGGCGATTGAGGTGATATAGCTCTCTTGAAGTATTTAAAGGGTTGTCACAGAGGATGGAGCGGAGTTGTTTCCTTTTGCCCCAGAGGGTTGGACCAGAACTAAAGGGTTAAAATTAAACCAAAAGAGTATCTGGCTAAACATTAGGAAGAACTTCCTTTTGTGGGAGAGGTCCCTCAGTGGGACAGGCTTCCTCAGGAGATGGTGGGCTCTCCTTTGGAGGTATTCAAGCAGAGGCTGGATGGCCATCTGTCAGCAATGCTGATTCTTTGACTCAGTATGGACTCAGACAGATTGTGAGAGGGCCGAAAGGCACGTGCCCAGTGAATGCCCATCACCACTTTGGGGTCAGGAAGGAATTTTCCTCCAGATCAGATTGGCCAGGGATCCTGGAGGATTTTTGCATTCCTCTGGGTGTTGAGGAGAGGTCACTGGGGACCATTTCCTGCATTATACAAGCGGTTGGACTAGATGATCCTTGGGGTTCTTTCCAACTCTTATGATGAGCTGCACTTCTATTTCATCCTCACAACAACCTTGTGAAGTAGGGTATTCTGAGCGACTGGCCAAAGATCCTCCAGCAAGCTTCCGTGGCACAGCAGGAATTTGAACCAGGGTCTCCCACATCTTTGTCTAACAAACCACTATATGACAGTAACTCATCTTCCCCTCCTTCCCTTCATCTGCCAGCGTCCCCATGGGGAAAGTGTCGCCAAGTTGCAAAAGCTGTGCAGGTTGCTCTGGTGAGTAGTGGGGTGGCCACTGCTGGGCCTGATCAAGTTGCGCAAGTTCTTTCGATGGGGCAATGGGGTCCAGGCTCAGCATATGGCTTTGTGTCACCCTGCAGTCACTGCTACACTTGGGAGAGGTGTACAAATGGTATGATAACAAGCTTCTCCCATTAGTTGTTCCTGGTCCTGATGAGTCCTTCCTTCAGAGCGGGAGGCAGAGGTGGCTGGCAAGGCCAAAACAGCCCTGGAAAGGGCTTTCCTCCCTTTACTGCCCAAATCCATGGGTTGAAGGCTGGTGATAGTGCTATGGTTGCCTAGCAACCCCAACAGCCACCGAGATCTCCTTTCTTGTATACGTTGCTTCTATTATTTGGGGGGGGGGGGAATTTAAGCCCCCATTATATATATATATATTTAAGATTTCAGATTTTCCTGCAAACCTGGGGCATTTCCATTTATCGACATAACCATCATTTTACCCCTACAGATGTGAGCATATATATATCTCAGGTGGTGCGTGTGCAGGATCCCCCCCCCCCCATTTCCAGGCTTCATTCCAGAGAGAATTGTTTGGATCCCACGATGTGCAAGTGGAAGCCGAAACAGACTTAGCACAGTTCCACCTGCACGACAGCTTGTGCAACACTTGGCACTTTCCTATAATATTGCAGCCAGAAATGGATTGTGCAAGATTTTACGCAAACAGAAAAACAAGTGGGGATTCAATAAACTTGACCTGGCACAAGTGGCTTCCATGGTCTTTTTCTTGCGTTTCCATCTATACAAGAGCTCTACTGGAATCAGGAATTTTGCACTGGATTCAACCCTACACCTGTCTCCCTGGCCCATGTATTGTCCCCAAGTTAGATGCCACTGCTTCATACACACAAATGTAAGCTGAACATCTGAATTTCACTCAGTAGAAAAAAGCAATGACAAATCAAAATATCCTGAAAAGCACTTCTATAGAACTCATCCCTACACACATTGGGTGGTTGACACAGCACAGAGGTAAGATCAGGCAGCTCATGCAAAGTAGGCCAAAGTTCAAAAAAGGGGGTGGGTGGGCTTAACAGTCCACGGTTACAATAACCAGAAGGAATCCGAGAGGTGCCTACACTCGTTACGTGTTTGCAGAGCGACGGCTGATCCATTTGCAGGGCAGGGGTGGAGAATCCAGATATCGGACACTCAAGTTCTGTTGCAAACCTCTGGGCAAGTCACAGCCCATCTGTCCACCTGCTTCCCCGGCAAGGTTTGTTGTGATGCTAGAATGCTGCCCCACATCTAACGGAAAGGCCAAGCACTGTGTAAAAAAGTATAAACTAGCCCTCTGTTTTCTTCTGGGGAGTTAGAAATGTTACAGGGGGAAAAAGCAAGTTATCTGCTGCAAGACAACGCAGTCTTCCTCCGTGGAAGGAAACTCTTCTGAAAGCAATGAATCTTCAGCAGTGATTCAGGAAAGGCCTTAAAATACAAGGAAGGAAGGAAGAGGTATTTCTGTACGCACACTTGTGAGAACGCTCAAAACCCAACTGTGAGAGAACAGCTCAGCGGGATCCCTGATCACATTTACAAATCAGATATTGAGGACAATGAGAATCCGAGAGCCGATCTGCAGGACTGCTGTTGTCTACTTTGTTATGTCTACCTTATGTTACAAAACAGTGCTAGCCTCCAAAGTAAGTAACACCCGAGAGAACTGCGCCCATCTTCACAAACCGGAATGCAACTGGTAAGTGGTAACCTCATGGCTGGGGTGAAGGAAATTATCTTGCTCACTCTCAGTTGTGGATAATCCCAGATTCTGTTTCCACATAGTTTTGGGGTGGTCAAATGCCATATACAGCTAATGTCCTTCATTCATTCATTCTGGGGCACAGACACCTACCCTATCCCTTGCAGGGCTGCTGGGTGCCTCTGTCCTGCCAAGTTCTTACTCGCACTGGGATTTTACATGGCGTTTTATCCTGGACTCTTGCACTTGTACTTTCACCTCCCACTCTTCAATCGCTGATGCTTGCACAGCATTTATCCCCTTGCACATGTCCTCTACCTGCCGAACTTACTTGAAGAGGTTTCAATACGTAATTACCTTGGAGACAAAAACACACACACACTTGTATACAAAAAGCAAGAGGGCAGCAGTTGGAGAGTGCCGGCCTCTTGGCTCTATCTTGACCTCCAGTTGAACTGCCAACTACTCTCTGAATGAAATTAAAAAAGCAAGTGACTTGATGGAATGGAAAAAAAAACTTGAACAAAACTTGCACGTACCTGGCAGGCTCAACACCAAGCATCAAGAAGCCTTCTCTGCACTGCTGTTAGCACAATCTGGTGTGCTGCACTACAGAAATCCCATTAGAGCATTTTGGGGACAAATGCACACTCTTGTACCATTTCTCATGTTTCCCAAGAATTCCTCCCCCCTAACTTAATCTACCTCTTGCAATATTCACTTTTCCCCCAACATGATGTCAGCCAGCTGCTTGTTAAAAACACACAACTCTTGTATGCATCCCACTGCTGTGTGCAAGAGCAAGGTTTCTTGAGGGCAGCCTTCCCCTGTTCTCCCACTTCCTCATCTGGCTCCAGTCCTACTCAAGCGGCCATGGAACCCAACACCTTTGCATATGATGTCACTCAGGTCCCATTCTCTGGGGAACACTCGTCGGATGCAAGTAAATAGTAAACTCCCTTGTGCTGACAATTTTTTGCATTTTCATAACCCCAACTTGCATTCTGACCAGCTCGAATTTCAGAACAATCCAGTAGATCAGCAACACATTACCAGTAGGAAGAGCACTGTAAAGATTTGCGTATGAGGCACTTTATAAATTTCATGTAAAAGTTTTAGTGGGCGGAGTTAGAAGTCAGGGAGTTCTGCCATTTGACAGCTCCATTTCAAACTCTTTTAACAGAGCAGTCAGGATTTGAGAGGGTCGACTTACTTCCAAGTTAACAAGTAGGAGATCAGGCTGCAAATCCTAATGAGCTCAGGGGGACTGGCTCCCAAGTGAAGTGTGTGGGCAGTTGCAACTTGAAAAAATCCTTGTGGGCAAGGGGATGATCCAACCACGTTCCAAGTACGCTTCCACTGGAGGAAAAGCCACTTACATTGGAGGAAGGTTTCAAAATTGAGCCCAAAGGAAAGGGTGGGGTATAAACATGTTAATAAACATTTTTTTAGGGGAGTGGTAGGATAGGGGTGGGATCCACTCCATGGCCCCCCTGCCCCAAAACAAGAACATTAAACACCGCAGCTGCAATCCAAGCAGGCACAGCTATACGTTTCAGCCGAGCTGGTTCAGGACCCTCTTACGTGCCCTACCAAAGTGAACAAAAGATCTACGGCCAGCAGCGTTTTGCCAGGGCTGGTGGAGTCAATCCTGTGCTTTAATTCTTGGGAGAGAGAAACACAAAAGCATGCCAATGACACCTGGTCTTAATTAAAATAGAGTTTATTATTAGCTTCTCTTTTTAATACAAACATGAGAAAGGAAAGCCACCTGAAGATGTAGCATTTGTTTCAAAATTTAATTTGTGATCAATACCTGAAGCCGCAGACTGTAGAACGCCCGCCTGGAGCTGGTTGACTAAAATACTGCATGAGACCAACAGTCCGAGTGCTGGAGAACACTCCCGAAGTGGGACTTTGGATTCAGTGGAACTTAAAGGCACCTGGCTGAAAGAGGGCCTGCACAGGAGTCGGCGCTACACCAGACATGAGAGGGTTTAACCAGGACAAATCGCTCAGGCCTTCTGACCCAGATGCAAGGTGCCACCCATTTTCAGGTGTAGGGAAACTTTACCTTATCATAAATTGTCGTTCTGGACCGGCAAACTTAAATCTAGAGAAAAAGCCAACTGTAGAAGTTTCCTTCCAGAGCAAATGACGTTAAATGCTACGCTTTCAACTGTTTTAAAAGCAACTGTATGAACTGAAGATCACTGTATTTCTCTCCCCACATAGGCCCTTCAACACGGTTTCCAATCCTAAGGCCTTGTGAAAACCAGGGCGGGGGCATAAAAGCAGGCCTGCCCCCCAATACCATTTTATCGGAGTGAAAGTTTAGCAGCGCAGCCTTAATTGCCTCTTCGTGGCCACATCAGCACATTTGTTTGGGCTAAGCATTTGATACAGATCTTGTTCAGCTTTTCAGGCAACGACGTGTACAATGGACTGCATCTCTCCCAGGGCTTGACTTCAAGAACATGAGAAGCCCCATCGCCGACAAGAAATAGATTCTGACCAACTGGTTATTGTGCTTTCCCCCATACTAGCAACCACCAGAATGCCATTTCTTTGCTTCCAAGACCTTGACAATCTCCAGGGGAGAGACCCCAACGAGCACGGCTTGGTGCTTGGAAGCCCCTGGGTCTTAAGACGGAACACCAGTGGAGCAGTCAACAGATGTGCAGTGGAGGAACGGAGTGAAGGAGAGAGGAACCGTCTATTGTCAGTGCTACTGGATCAGCTCCAGAGTGGCTTTATATGGAGTCCTAAAAGTCTCTCCCAGCATCCACGCTGCCCTGTCTCCAAAAGGTGGTAGCAGCAGCAGCAAGGTCCAGGGTGACCAAAGGGGAAGAGCATTGAGACTAGAGAGAGTCGTGTTAATGTTCAAAATCCTAAAATTTAAAACTAGTCATTAAAAACTCACATTGTTCACAGCTATAGGCCTACATAGTAAGCAAACATCTGTGTGTTGGATGAGGAGGGGAAGAGAACGGAAAAAGCATCTCCAAAAAGTTTTTGCACCTCTGGATTTTAAGAAGGGATGTGCCGGTTTGACGAGGTCCCATGGAATCCTTTCTCCCCCCCGCCCCCATGGAATTACACTCCTCTGGCTCTGGGGCTTCCTGGTCTGGATTTGCTCACCCCGTCCTCTGGCTGGAAGACACCATTACAGACCACGCACAAGCTTACGGCGGCAGCAGCTCTGGTACTCCAAGTCCATAGGAATACGCCGGTGCCACAGCCTCGCAGCTTCTGGTCTTGCTCAAGAGAGGATGGCGTTAGACCGGCGAATACCAACTAAGTTATCAGCACTGAAAGATCGTCTCATAGCAGCTTTTGACAAGTCTTTGTATTTGTCCTCACACAGTCTGGAGATCGCCTGAAACAAGCACATTCAGAGAGAATGAATGGATGCACCAAAAGGGTCAAAACAGGGTTTGTTTGTTTTTAAAAAATGAAACCTGCAATGGTGGTTTGCGTTCAGGAAGGTCAGGAGTATGGTTTTTTAATATCACAAGAACCGGGACAGTAATCAGCACCCACTTAGCTGCAGTTCCATTCTCACTACCTTACTTGGTAACATAACTAGACTTACGTTAACTAAATTCACTATGAAAACATGTTTTTGCACTTTAACAACATTTCAAGTAATTCTGCCTGGCGAAGAGCTTCACTGTCCTTCCAGGGGAGCAAAAGCAAAATTTAATTTCCAAATTTGTACCTGCAGAATTCCCAGCCTTGGAACGCTTGGCTGTGCTGCAGAGGCGGGCTTAACGCTTAACCTGACTTCCTAGTTCTGATCTGCTTGCAGGCCCCTCGCTCCGCCCACATGCCCCTGGGAGAGCTTGGAAGCAAGAGCTGAGTGGGACACTCAGAGCACTCTGTCCAAATACCAGGGAGCCAACCTGTATTTTGGCTCCTTGGTTTCTTGACTGACGAAAACACTCAGGTTGCTCATGGAGATAAGCAGCAGGGCATATTAGCAGCACTTGAAACACATCAGTAGTGTGCTGAACCAAAAGGAAAGTAGAAGAAATGTTTTATCTAAGACTAGAGTAACAAATAACTTTTACTAAGCACGAGTATGAGAATTTCTAGCTCTCATTGGCCTGATTACTTGAAGGAACTGCCTCATTCTCCCCCTGGCAAGACTACTTCTTGTGTAGCCATGGGCCTCCTCAAGTAACTGACGTACTTAGTATTTAAAGCCCTCCATGGACTGGGACCTGCATTCCTACGGGGCTGCCTCTCCCATTATGTCCCCCACAGGGCCTTGCGCTCTGTGGATAAGCAGCTTCTGGTGGTCCCCGGCCCGAGGCTGGCTTCAACTAGGTGCCTGGTGGAAAACTCTCTCAGTGGAGATCCGGGCCCTGCGGGACCTTTTACAGTTCCACCAGACCTACACAACAGAGATGTTCCACCAGGCCTTTGACTAGGGGCCGGTTTTTTGTCCCCCTTCTGACCACCACACCCTCTTTTTGCAGCCGCCCTTGAATTATATCATGGTGGTGCCGGGGCTTATGATGATCTTGTAGTAGCTGATCTGTCTGATGGCGCCTGAATTTTAATGTGTTAATATGTTCATAGGTTTTTATTTTGTTGGAAGCCGCCCTGAGCCCACTCGTGGGAAGGGCGGGGTATAAGCTGAATACAATAAATAATTAAAATAAATAAATACTGTGTTTCGTTATGGCTAGGGGAAAACTTGCACTATGCGTCACAGTTTATTGACACAGAGATTATCAGTGTGTGAGAATAACGTAATGCGAGAAAACAGCCTAAGTCAGGGGCAGCTAACTAAGAGGGAATACAGAAGTCCTTCCCCAGCAGGGCCGCCATACTCCAACTATGACCTGACAGCACTCATCACTCCCCTCCCCCACAACTAGCCACAACTGATTACCCTCTAGCCTTTGGAAGCTGAAAGCTAGACATGTCCTCCAGAAAGAGGTAACTGAGGTTTGCTGAATTGAAAGTATCAGGAATGTCCAAGGGGCAACATACAGATGTATGCCACAGCTCAGCTATGCAGTCTGCTCAGCCATTTCCATGGAAGACACATGAATGTTGAAAATTAAGTGATGCTCCAAGAATGGACCCAAAACTATCTGAATTATGGCCTTTTATGGAATCCCAGAGTAGCTGTTATTTGCAGGCATGCAAAATCATACTAACTAATCCTACTAACTACACCTAGCTTCATTTGCAAACCTTTCCCATTCTTGGGCGTGCGCTTCCCTGGGAAGGATTACCTTGACTGTGAGGTTTTCTGCAACTAAGAGGTTAAAACCTTCAATAAACCAGACCAAAAAGCTCTGCTGGCCACAATGATGCGATCAGCAACAGAAGCTGCTGTTACGCAAACACCCCCCCCGCCCCCCCCCCCCCAGGAGACCATTACCTCCAGTTTCTGCGCTCGTTCTTTACTAAGGGGCTCCAGCAGAAAGCTCAGGTTGTTGTCATCTGCTAAGGAACGAAGGTCAAAGTAGTATTTGGCGTAAACACTGGCAGGAACATTGATATTGAACTGCAGGAGCTCCAAGAAGTGTCTTTCCATCTCATTCCTGAGGAGGGGTGGGTGGGAAATGGGGTTGTGACAGAATCATACACAAAACGATGAGGACTGTAATATTATTAAGAGTCGAAAAGCAGAGAAAACAAAGCATTTCCCCCCCAAAAGAGACCCCAAAAGACAGATGTGTTAGTGTTACGAGGCATGGTGCAGTTTGAATCCAGGATGTCCAAGCGTAGGGGAAAAGGTTGTGATGATCTTTCATGCGTCCCCATTGCCAGCTTGGAAGCTCTACCCTGTCGAGTGCCATTAGCGCAGCTGTATACAATTCATGCTCCGTTCTCATTCTTACAAGGCCCTGTGCTATAGTCATCAGATGAAAAGAATGATGTTGGCTGCTGATTATCCCTAAAGAACTTGCAGACGTTTTCACCAGGTTGGTAACAGGAAGGGGCTTTATTGAAGTAGAGGTGGACCAACAAAAGAAGCAGGCGTATCACCACGGCAACAAATGGATCTTTGAAGAGCTGCTGGCTATTATCTCCTGAGTAAAAAGCCTCTTGAGGCAACATGGATTCATCTCCCGCAAATAAGTAAATAAATAAATAAATAAGGAAGCCAGCCAGCCGCATTAGGTAGGAAACGTCCCCTGCCCCTAACTCTGGAGAGGACATGATGATCAACACAGGATGGGTGGAGAGATACTCTTAAGGCTGCCTCCAACATTATGTTGCTGAAATCCATTCTATGGATTCAGGTGCAGGTCACAATCTCTTCAGAACGGTTAGAAAAGCACTCCAAAAAACACCGAGACGCTGGGATAAGTAATGTAACATCTGTGGCTCACATTGCAAGCTGCGTCTTAAGAAAAACGGGTAAGAGGCAGTGTCAGGAACAGCCCTGCAAGCTGCCAAAACACTGCCGATGAAACGCAATGGTGCATTGTAGAGTTGGGTATCGTTTTTGTATTTCTATTTTTTTGCAAACTGAAATTAGTTGAATGCAAAGAGACACGAGTATCTAACAAGTCAAATATGCTGACCTACAATTGCATGCTATAAACCGTTTAGATTTAGAATACAGCACAGCAGTAAGAATCCTTTGAATTGGCCAAGGCCCTGTTCCCGAAGTTACTTTTCTACCCAAACTGGCAAAGGATCGAATCATCAAAAACCAACCGGAACAGGTAACACCCTGGCCAAAAGTGAAGGAGGATAATACGGACCCCTAACCTTTGGCATGGGGATGGGATTCTCAAGTATCAGGGCTACCCGGAAAAGGATCTCTCTCTAGCCACGATCCGACACCACCTCCCTTGGAGTCAACTGGGGAGCCAAACTGCATCTGAACCCAAACGCACAGAATTTCCCCTTCTTTTTCTGGAACAGAGCCTGAAGTTCAGGCGCACTTTAAAAGACTAACGCGGTTCTGAGCTTGCGTCATCAGATGCAGTGGAGAGCACATCTGACCTCTGCCGTGCAAGCCTCAGCTGAACAGCAGGCCACCCCTTACCACCAAATATTCAGGTGACCTCTTCCTAACATGGACCACCTGAGGATAAAAAGCAATGTTTTCGGAAAAGCAACGCTTTCACTCGCTTGCTGAAGCCAGGACAAGCCACGAGAACACGCTCCTTTGAGAGGATTTGCTAAGGAAGAGTTTTTGTTGCCTTTGTTTCTGCCGTCCTAAAACTGCAGGCTCTTACCTCTCTTCCACTCCTCAACAATTTCAGTCTTTGGGATACAATCCACAATGGATTAACTTTTTTTAAAAATATGCTCTATTAAATGCTCTAGTTATTTTCATTTTCATATGCTTCGCACTACCCAGGTGTGAAGAGAAGCATATTTAAGACTTCCATGGCAAAGATCAGCTGGTGGCTAAACCCCTAAAGGCTCCGATACTTCCAGCGTTCCAGCTGAACTGAGCCGATCCATAATGTTTGTCAGTGCATATTCTGAGCAGGGATAATGGGGAAGAGGGGCTCCCGGCTTGTTTCAGCCTGCGGGCACATCCACACAGAGCTCTGACACAGTGCGGTGGGCTCAGCAACAAGACAGCTGCCACAGGAGGCAGAGTCGGCCACAAAATGGTGTGTTACCTTCAGACACACAGTGAAGAACCTTGTGCTGTGGAAGCAGCTTCTACCAAAGCTGTGGTTTTAAAAACACAATCAAATCTCCAATAGTCAATCAGAAGCCATGCTTGGCAAAAGCCTCACCTGGCTGGGCACCAGGAATAGTGTCAGCGAGCACAACGGTGCCCACTGGCACCACCTTGTGGACCCCTGCTACAGAAGACCTTTAAAAGGAGACTATACGAGCATGCCAAATTCTTTGGGTGTTCTGGACAGAGTCTCAGAGGAGGATTGGATGTTGCGCAACACACATATGGTGTTAGATCCAAAAGGGTCCTTCTGGATGCGGAAGGAGAGATACTTTACACTGTGTGCTACAGCACTACCTGAGAAGATTAAAGCCGAATAGACTAATCTGACTGCATAACCTTACACAAGGGGTAAGCACAAAATCTGCTGTAGAACCTCCCTAGAACACCCCCAGCAAAATCCTTACACGATTAGCTGCATAGCACTTGTGGCTTTTTTCTTTCCTTACCAACAATGACATGTGACAAAATAAGTCCCCTCCACATGTCTTGCATGCTACGAAACCTCAGTGGCATGGGAGCAATGGACTGTCGCTGTGGATGGAAGGGATTTCCTCCTGCAGAGGAAATCTCACCTTTTTGCAGCATTTCAGGGGGCATTGGGGGCTGCTGTGGGAGGGAGGAGGGAGCTGAGAAAGTTGCAAAGCATCTGCCGCTTGGTTTTCTAGCCATGCTGCAATCCACCTTGAGCATCAGTGAGAAAGGCAGACTATAATGTAAAATAAATACATAGCTAAACAGGGCTTTTTTTCTGGGAAAAGAGGTGGCGGAACTCAGTGGGTTGCCCTCTGAGAGAATGGTCACATGGGCGGTGGCCCCGCCCCCTGATCTCCAGACAGAGGGGAGTTTAGATTGCCCTCCGTGCCGGCAATCTAAACTCCCCTCTGTCTGGGGATCAGGGGGGCGGGGCCACCGCCCATGTGACCATTTTCAAGAGGTTCCGGAACTCCGTTCCACCGCGTTCCTGCTGAAAAAAAGCCCTGTAGCTAAATAATGCTACACATGCAAAGCATGATCAAAAACACTAGTGCCCAAGGCGAAGCAGACATGAAGAGTCCTATCTCCATCATGAGCAATAAAGAAAGATGCAAGAACATTTGCAAGAGAAAGGCAAGGGGAGCAGCCACGGCCTGGAGGTTTGTGTATCTTGTTGTGAGTTTCCCACAACCATTCCTACCTATGCTAAATACGACCACTGGGATGTGAAACTCAGTCTTCTGATCCCACCCACAACAGACTTACTCAGCTGCGGCTTCCAGGAGTATCTCGCAACTAGGTTATATCAGGTCCAAAACAAAATGGTGGGCACAGCAACAAAACTCTTTAGGAGGAGTGTGTTACGGAATAATTTTTCCTTTTTTTTTAAAAAAATGGTATTTTACTTGTGGAGACTGGAAACAAAGGAGAAACATCTCAGATACTGCTTTTCCTGAGCAGCTAGGGTGCCGCGAGAACAGCTTTGTCTGGTTTGCTTTAAGCAAGGGCGACTGAAGTCCCATTGAACCTACTACCCAAATTAATTTCCTGCTCATACGGCCATAAAGCTTATAGAGATGTAAATCAGATAATGTTTTGATGATCAAGGTTTCATTTGCCCCTTGAATAAATATTCTTCATTACTGCTTTTCTGCTAGCTTTGTCAATACATTTTAATTGTGTAAAAAACAACAACAACACAATACTTTGCCGGATTAACAAGTCTATTAACAGAGGTTTAGAACACAGGAAAGAGCAAAAAGGCCCCATGGTTTTGCATTGCTTTATTGACTGTCACATGTCGCTGGAGAATGAACACCACGTCCCCTCTCGGAGCCACACTGTGATCCACAGGAATAGCAGCTGCATGGCTGGGTCTCCCCCTGCCCCCCACTCCAATTAAGTCACTCCATTAAACCAGGTGTTTATATGGCAAAGGGTTTAACAGATCAAGTTTTCCAGTTTCCCCTTGTTTCAGTTTTTCAGAGAATCAGAAATGCAGTCAGAAGAATTCTAATGCATTAATCCTGAGGACCAGTCTCTTGCTTCCCTGCTCTTCAAATTACAAGACAGAACAAAAGTCACAGACCTCACCACCATCTGAAGTTGTCATTTGCTTGCACCCTCTGGGGAAAATGGCAGCGAATGATTTCTAGAGAGCTCCTTACTAGGGTCTTTCTCCCAAGACCGGGAGTCAAAACTTTCATGTAACTAACTTTTGGGGTGCAGCTTCTAGAGCCTATTTTTTATAAACTTTAGCATTAATTTGAGAGACTAAATGTTGGGGAATTTTAATTTAACGAACAGCAGAATAATTATTCCTCATGTTTACCACAGTAGCTTTTAAACAGGCGTTCAATAAAATACTTTTAGATGAAGTCCAAGCAATTTTGGATCTAACAGCGATCACCATAATGCACAATAATTGCTATCGCAGCATCTGGCAAAAAAGGCTATTCGAGTAGCTGCCTGAATGTCAAACATCTTTGTGGTGCATGACACACAGACACAGCATCAGCAGTGCAGAGCACAAGAGACGGACACTACTAGTGGTGAGCAGGGAAGAAGATCCCAAGATGCTTTCAGATGACAAAAAGACGTTAAATGGAAAGCTATAAAGGCTGCCGCTGTGGTTAAGGGGTTACACCTAGACCTGGGGGACCCTTGATTTGAACCCATCTGCCAAGGGTATTTAATGAACATGGCCCAGTTACTTTCAGCCTAGCCTACCTCACAGGGGTGCTGTAAGGATAACATGGAGGAGGGAGAACAATCTACGACACTCGGGTCTTTTGGAGGAGGGGTGGGATAAAGAGGTGTTGAATAAGTAGTAATGCATTTTCCTGTTCCAGAAGTTTTAACGGAGACCAAAAGTTCATTTCTGGGAAAAAAAAATGTGACGCTAAGAAAAACTTCACCAAGTCTTGACACTCACATGTCCTCCACTGTAATATCCTTCAGTATTTGGCAGTAATCCACGTTCCACACGGCTTGATCATCCCACACTTTGGAAGCCAGCAGTATAGCACCTAGAACGACCCTCTTCCAGTTGCTGGGACAGATGTCAATCTCAGCATAGGTTAAGAGCCTTTCCAAGTAAACCTGCAGAAAGGGAGGGGTGGGACACACACACACACACTACTCTTAGGTCCTCACAACTCAAAGTTTAGCTGGAGAAGAGAACAGCCATGCTTGTTTTCTTTCTACGCCCACCATTTTATATGCCTTTGTCTGAAAGCTAATCCCACCTAATCCATTCTCTGAAGGGCAGTCTCTGTAAACTGAACTGAAGTGCCTGACAACACATAAAGCAAGTCTCTTAATTTAAGAAGGCGTATTTAGCAAAGCCAAATCAAGACTACTAAATATCACCGCAACCTTCACCATCCGTGTATTTCAGAGACTGCACCCACAGTGCCTCGAAAAGTGCGGGAGCTTCATAAGTCCAGGTGACTGCTTGTTATGCTAGAAGGAAGCCTGTCCAAGTGCAAAAATTCTAGATAGCGCCAAGCAAGACATGCACCTGGAGATGTTTTCGCTGCTCTAAGAGAAGCCCTGGAACCACACTCACATTGCAGTTTTCAGCTTCCATATTGTCCACATGCATTTAGTGAACTGATTGACAAAAATTGTGTTTAAGTTACAAGCCAGCAACTGCTATACGCGAGAACTTTAAGAACAGGCTGCTGCTCCAAGCCCTTTGCATTTTTGCTCGCTTTGCCCTTTCCTGAGGTAAACAGCGCCAGCTACTGGCCAAAATGTTTTTTAATGAATATTTGCCGAGGGCTGGTTTCCTACATGACAATCTTGTGCTTTTAAAAAGTTTGTGGTAGAAAAGCACACAGACAAAGACGTTCTGCTAAAATTAGCCATCCATGTTGATTTTGCAGGTGAGATCCATGAGTGGGTGTCAAACCCCAGGGCCCCCTAACCCTGGGGGAGAAAGGGTGGGGGCATGGGTGCAGCCCTAAGGGAGGCAGCGGCACAGCTGCAGAGGGAACTGGGGGGGGGGGGCTGCTAAGCAGCAGACAGGGGGAATGTCAATCAGCCCCAGCTCCCTGTGGAATAAAGGCCTCCTCTTTTCCTTAGGGGAATGGGCCTCCTTGGGAGGCACAGACTAGGAGTAGTCAGAAGAAGGCAGACCAAACGCCTCAGCAGGAAGAATCGGTTGGCTGGCACCAGCAGGAAAGCTGGGAAGGAGAACAGCCACCATGGCCTAGGGCCTCTGCAGTCAGGGAAGACTGGTGCCTTCTGGGGACGGCCGGAAAGACAGCAGGCAGGGCCTCCTGGGACACAGTCCAGCTGCCTCAGGGCTTCATCCTGCAAGAAGGGAGCAATGGCCAGTGTCCTGGGGAAGGGCCTGGAATCTGGTGCTGATGTAGGCAGAGGAGCTGAGTGGCCTCCAGGTTGATTTGGGACCATCAATCACTGGCGTTCGTTAAGTGATTTGAGGAATTAAAGCAGCACCTCTGCAGGCCCCCGTTGTTGGTTTGTCCCTGCTGAAGCGGTGGGAAGATGGGATAACCGGCAGGCTTATCCTGGCCAGGTGCACGCTTGATAGCAAGATATTCAATGACGACTAATTCATGAATCAATCCTGAAACAGCACACGCCACATTTTTCACCAGCGAGCCTTCCTGAGAGCCATCCCAAAAGCACAGCAGAGGAAGCCAACATTATGTTAAAAGCCTTACTGCTGTAAATGGTAAGGTCCCTGGCAAGGAGGCACCAGCTTGTCTACAAAGCGGCTTGGACTCCAGGAGTCATAGAATCATAGGATTGGAAGGGATCTCTAGGGTCATCTTAGTCCAACCCCCTGCACAATGCAGGAACTTCACAACAAACCCCCCCCCCTCAATTGCCCCAGTGACCCCCTGCTCCATGCCCAAAAGATGGCGAAACACCTCCAGGATCCCTAGCCCAACTGGCCTGTGGAAAATTGCTTCCTGACTCCAAAGTGGTGATTGGCATTACCCTGGACTTGGAAGAAGGGGCCGCGAGAACTAAGCGCTGATGTAACCCTTCTTGCCCTCCCTCTCATGATCTGCCCAGGTTCACAGAATCAGCATTGCTGTCAGATGGCCATCTAGCCTCTGCTTTTTAAAAAAGTATGTTTAAATTTTGCAAGGTATAATATAAAAAGTAAAGACTACATTAAGAACAAACTTTCAGTGAACGTTTGATAAAGTTGCATAGCCTCTGCTTAAAAACCTCCAAAGAAGGAGAGCCCACCACCTCCCGAGGAAGCCTGTTCCACTGGGGGACCACTCCAACTGTCAGGAAGTTCTTCCTAATGTTTAGCCGAAACCTCCTTTGCTTTAATTTCAAGCCGCTGGCTCTGGTCCGAGTCAGAGCTTAAGTAACACGATGGACTTCCGCACTACAGACTTAGTCTTGTTCATGAGGCACGTTGAATAAGTGTTCCAGTAAGTGACAGCCATATATTTCTTAAATTATTTATTTATTTAATTTTACTTAATTTAGAGTCCGCTCTCCCTGCAAGCAGGCTCAGCGTGGATTCACAACATATAAATACATATAATAAAAACACACAATAAAACACTGGTAGCAATCATACATAACTGCACTAAAATACTGCTCTAAAAGCATCCCAGGTAGCTCCCGTTGCACCCCACATCTCAAAACACCCTTTCAGGCTGCAGCAAGATAAAAGTAACACATGCACGAAAATACTCTTAATAACTAGACCAGAATCAGACATCGTTGACCAAACAGGCATTACACAGCGCCTGTTTTCACCTACTCTTATCAGCTTGCCCAGGACTTGATTGGCAGGTGGTATTCTGCCCAGGGGAACCAGCTTTGCCCAGAGGGAGGTTGGCTGGCACAGGAAACCTTGTGGGGGGAGTTGTTGCCCTCCACACTACGGAAACCTTTTGGTCCGAGCACTATCTTTCACTTTGGCCTTCAGGAAATGCTTGGAAACGTATCTTTGAAACTGGATGGGTTTTGTCGTTTTGGCACTGTGGCTTTAAAGCCTTTAAACATTTGATTTACTGATTCACTGCCATTATTGTTGGATAAGCAGCTTTTAAGTATTTAGTATGAGAAGAGCAGATTGCACAAGATTCTTTTTCCCTAAAAAACACCACCCAAAAATAAGCAGTGGAAATTCAGCGTCTCTTACCAGCGTCACTATTGCACATTCAGCAGTCAGTTGCGCTGCGCTGAAAAGAGTACGTACGAAGCGATAGATGTGCTTGTGATCAGGATCGTGTTTGTAGTAGTCATCCGGAACCTCTTCGCGCTGAAATAGGACACAGTTGGGAAGTACTTTAAAGGCGAAGTGAAGGTTACTCTTGGAAATCATGAAAGAAACAGCTCAAAAATGGAAAGCTACAGTATTACCTACAACAGAGGAACGGCTAGAGAAGATGATGGAATATGCTGAGATGGCTAAACTTATGTCTTTGATTAGGGAAAATTCATTAAATATACTGTTACCTGGAAACCCTTTATAGATTTCGCAGGAAACAGAGAGAAATGAATTGATGGTTTGTGCTTCTGAAGATTAGGAGGCGGAAAAGAAATTGTTTAGAGGGAAAGGAGAAATTCAGGGTAAATTTAGAGTTAAAATATACTATTGATTGTAAGGGTAAATCTGGAGTTAGGGTATGATATGTAATATTTATTTATCTTTTCTCAGCGAAAATTGGTTTATTTCTAATTTCTTTTGGGGGGGTTTTCCTCTTACAGCTATATAATTTTTGTTTATTCTCTTTTTATTAATGGATCTTAATTTTTTTTTAATAAAAAAAAGTTTACTAAAAGAAACCATGGCAGAAACAGGCTGCTTAGATTGCCTCTAACAGGAACGGGATGCGGAAAGCCTGCACAAGCAGTTTCATCCTCCTGACGGTGCTGCCCTTCCCAATCGCCCTCAAAGGAGGCGGCTTCTATGAGGGGCTGCCACTGAAAACAGGGAGAAAGCAAACCTTTTTTACACGAACGAGGAAGCATATTGCATGTTCAGTTACTGCCCAGCCAAAAAACTGCAGTGATAAATAAATGACTTGGGTTTTAATGGCGTTTTAAAATTTTTAAAAAATTGTTTATCCACCTGAAGCAATTCTCTAAAGAGGCAGCACAGAAATATTCTAAATAAATAAATCACAGTTCTTCCAGAACAACTAAAACCCTGCACCAATTGCCTTCCACGAGAGGACTGCATGGGCCACATGCCGGATATTTGAAGTCCAGATCTAGCGTTGGTCTAGGCGTTTTAGAAATGAAACTGTTCCCTGCACTTCTGGGAGACAGAAGCCTAGACCAGTGGAGGAGCCCTTCTCGCATTTTCTTCCTGCAAACTCAGCTTCTCCTACAAGTAAACTGGATTAGGCATGTTTTACTCCTGGGACAGAAACCCTTCACTGCAGAACAGATTTAAATTTAAAGCACAATTTAGATCAAGAAAAGGTCAATTTAACTGTGTAAGCCAAAGTTTTATATTCATATTCTAAACACTTCCTAAACAAAAATGCTCAGAGATTGGTTAATAATAACAACAACATTTGATTTATATTCTGCCCTTCAGGACAACTTAATGCCCACTCAGAGTGGTTTACAAAGTATGTCATTATTATCCCCACAACAATCACCCTATGAGGTGGGTGGGGCTGAGAGAGCTCTGAAAGAGCTGTAACTGACCCAAGGTCACCCAGCTGGCTTCAAGCGGAGAAGTGGGGAATCAAACCCGGTTCTCCAGATTACAGTCCCACACACTTAACCACTACACCAAACTGACTGGTTACTGTAACCTTGGTGATTTGCACCAGAATGGATCCTTCTTTCCACCCAAAAGGGCATGGCATAAGCAGCTTAAATATTTTACTTTTACTATTTTATAAAAGTACAGGGTTGGATTCACTAAGCCCTCGCTAAAGAAGATCCCATGGAAGGGCAGCCCTCAGGCATCTGGGAGCTACCTGATTCTTTCCAAGAGCTTTGGGAGCTACCAGTCACAAACTGGGGGCTGCTATGCTCAGGTGTGGAAACTTTCCTCTATTTCCCCAAAGCAAACCACTGCCACACCCCGAGTTGTAACTTGCCTTGCAAGGAAAAAACACATAGTTATCTTGATGTTTCCCACTGCATCAAATAAGCAGCTTTGATCCAGAGGGAAAGAGTCAATTACCTGTTCCTTTCCCATTCAGAGCAAAGATGATTGTGCGTCTGCACGTCCAGGCATATGAAGGATGAGAGGTAAAAGGGGAAAACTGCTGAAACCGTTTTTCCCACCTGGAGCAAAGGTGTGTGTGTGTGTGTGTGTGTGTGTCCTTCACATAAAAAAAGAGGGAAGCAGCTACAAAAGTAGCTTTAAAGGGAAGGATAAACACATGATTATAGCAGCACTGGGGCTGGGCGGAGAGCTTTCTTAATTGCTTGGAAATTGACTGCCCACTCCACAGTAACCTTCTGCCCATACCAGAACAGCAGAATGGACCTGCTTGTTTTTAGCTAATTTGACGTTCATTTCAAAGAGGGTCTCTGATGGTTTGTGGAGAGGTGCTGGCTGGCCAAACGCAAGGAGGTGTCCCTCCTTCAAGCTGCCTTCTCCTTAGGCACAGAACTGTTCTGCCTCTCAAAACCTCCATCAGAAGCTGGGGCAGTTCCAGATCAGATCCTCAACCTCCATGCCCGAGCCATTTCACGGATGGAATCGTAGCGTTACAAAGTCCCCTATGCAGAAAGGCTATGTCTATGCCCTTTGGGAGAGGTAGAGTCTGCAGAGCGCATGTTCTTCAGTTGCCCATTTTACGGAGAGGTTTGTTTAAAAATTGTTACTCCATTATCAGATAGGATCCCCGCTCGTATAACTACAAATAAAGCAAAGCTCTGCTGGCTCTTAGCTGATAAAAACCACACGATCACATGGCAAGTAGCCAGATTCTATACATTAATTTTTAAACGGCGTGAAATGTATCTTAAAAGTTTTTAAAAACTGATGGGTTTTAAGTGGTTTTGTAACATAATTTTTGTATACTGGTCTTGGTACTGTAATAAAATGATGGATGGAGTTACAAAGCTGAGCCAAATAATCGTGTTGTTCTTGATTATTTTAGAAGAATAAGAGGCCTTCCAGATATACTGGGCTGATCTACCCATCTCTGGTGTCCAGTACCAGGTGATCAAGTGAGAGCTATAGAGCAACTGACAAAATTGTTTCCCCACACAGTTCTCTCTCCTAAGGAAAGCAGCCTTTTAATAAGAGGGGCATAATTTTTAAAAGGATCTTATATTTTTTCCCCGTGTTCAGATTTAATTTTAAGCCCTGTTATTTTTAGCCACCACCACTTTACCACTCCCGCTGGATATGCGCAAGCAATCAAGACAGACTGAGATAAAAACCAGATTTACCGTGAGCGGGTGAGATTTCTCATCAAAAATATCCAGTGATCTGTCTGAATCCCTGCAACACAGGAAAAGGCAAATGGCTGATATTTGCAAAGTGTTTACTAAGACAAGCACTTGAATTCCACTGAGCATCCATCAACTTGAACAACCAAGAGACAAGGACGACCCCCCACCCACAGAATGAGTGGCCAATATTTTCTTCCCGGCCCACTCCTTTCCCCAATCTTCTATTTCCCCCCCTTTCCTCTGTTGTGCATTTCTATATTTTTAAAGTAACAACGGTAAGACTACAAGCAATAAATTTAAAAAATTAAACGTATTGCATTTTCTTTCTTTCTTTAGTTTCCCCCTGTGTGCTGTTGCATTTGTGAGCGGTGCAGTGGTAAAAACCAGTTGCCTTGGGAATGAAATACAAGTTCTGCCTCTGCTCGCCCATAGGTGACCAAGAAACTCCGATCAAGGCGCGTCTCTCAGGCCAGCTTCCCCTACAGGGTTCCTGTGATCAAATGTCACTCGGAACAGCGGCATCCCATCTCAGCCGCCTGATTTCAGTGGCCCTCGACTGAAGTTACTCTGCAGAGGGTTGTACTGTAAGCTCCTTAAATAGCACAAATTGCAGTAATGAAAACTGCGGACTTTTTTCATGCCTCATTCAAGGCTTGGCGGGCTTTAATCTGGATACTGACAGTGCAGGCTTGTAAAGCTCTCCAGGGGAATCAGGCACAGACGCTTCCATGAACTGGAAGAGCTCAAGGATTTTCCACTTGGTTCTCAGAGCAAATATACCACAAACCTTTAATACAGGTCGGAGCGGGCAGACATGCTAATGGTATTTGGTGATGTGGGTTCGGAGCCTTTGTATCTCTACATCCATAAATCAACCAAGGTTACAGATGAGGATTTCACACTGACCAGTAGTTCACAAAAATTCACATGCACTACAATTTCGTACCCGCAAGAGTCATGGAATCCAGAGCACAGCCTCAGCTATGATTCAAGAGCGAGTCCAGAATTTAAGGGACTCCCTTCAACCTCGGAGGATTATATTTAAGAGTCATCTCCTTCAGTGGAGTAGCTCAACATCCTTCACAGACAGGAGGGAGAGAAGCATGCATCTGCTACCAGTCTCTGCCAGCCCTATTTGCGAAGCTACTGTGCCCAAAACCTCCACGTGCAGGAAATCTTTAAAAGACTGAACGCAGGATGTTGCTCAGTCTTTGTATTCACAACCACTTCTCTGCAGAGTAACTTCAATCTAGTATCAAAAGTTCTAAATAAGTGAACTACTTTAACCCATCATTAAGAGGAACCAACACCCCAAGGGCTCACATGTTTCAAAAGCTTCAGGTTTTAGAATTAAGGTGATTTTGTGACATTTTTGCAATACGTGTTTAACTGTCTTTCTCTGAACACTGCTTCATTCCAAGTATATGTTACAGACAAGGGGCCATAACACCAGAACTTCATCTTGACACTACCAAACAGAGTTCTACATTATTTAGGTACCAGAGGCTGAGTCACAGAGCATCAGAGCTCCTACCTACAAAATCATTTTTTTAAAAAAGCTTACCTGTTTTTTATGTGATAGTATATTGCTAATGTCACACTGTGAAGAGAGGGGAGAAAAATGTCAATTTATTGGGAAGCAGTTCTGCAAATTCCATAATGACACAAGACTGCAGTTAGGGACAAAAGCGGATTTTATAACGAAATCTACAGTATGAGCCCCAATAACAGAGTCCATTCTTTAATTTTTGAGTCCTATTTTTAGTTGAACTCATCACAAAGTGCCTACTATTGTGTGGTAAAATCTCTGCATCTGACACTCAGCATCCCTGCTTGTGCAGGTTGACAGAACTGAATATCCTGGCCAAAAAAAAAAAAGGCAAACTCAGTCTTGGGTTGTATCAAAAGGGCCATTGCATCGAAATCGCAGGAGGTCATAGTCCCTCTTGATACTGCCTTGGTCAGGCCGCACCTGGAGCACTGTGTGCAGTTCCGGAGGCCTCACTTCAAAAAGGATGTGGACAAAATCGAGAGGGTGCAGAGGAGAGCGACAAGAATGATCAGGGGTCTGGAGACTGAGCCCTACGAGGAAAGGCTGAGGGCCTTGGGAATGTTTAGTTTGGAGAAGAGGAGGTTGAGGGTGGGGGGACATGATTGCTCTCTTTAAGTATTTGAAAGGCTGTCATTTGGAGGAGGGCAAGGAGCTGTTCCAGTTGGCAGCAGGGGATAGGACTCAAAGCAACGGGCTTAAATTACATGCAGAAAGGTACCGGCTGGATATTAGGAAAATCTTTTTCATGGTCAGAGTAGTTCAAAGGTGGAATCCGCTGCCTAGGGAGGTGGTGAGCTCCCCTTCACTGGCAGTTTTCAAGAAGAGGCTGGATGAATATTTGTCAGGGATGCTTTAGGCTCATCCTGCATTAGGCAGGGGGTTGGACTAGAAGGTCTGTATGGCCCCTTCCAACTCTGTGATTCTGGGATTAAATGCTTTGCTTTGCCAGCAGTTTCCAAGTTTCACAGCTACACCATTTTTTTTGAAAAATGATGGAAAATCAGTTTGCATAGACCAGCGGAGGGAAATGTTATGACAGTCCACAAACCTCAGAGACTGAACTGTTTAATGGAAGGTAAAGCTTATGGAGATACAGCCAACGTTATCCAAAATTAGTCTCCGGATTCTACCATCTCCTCCTTCCAGCTACAATAAAATAGATGCCCACCGTGGTCACTGCGCCCTGCCCTACTCTGAAGTACGGGGACGGTCGTATTCTAGGCAGCTCAGCAAGCGAGGATGCCAGGCCCATACTGCGTTTCGGGATCCAGCTAATGGAGGTAGGATGCATAACGTGAAGGAGAAAAATGGGGTGAAGCATTTTCCAAAAGAAAAACTTCTGGTCCTTAAGGCAGGCCAGCTTCAAACAGTCCCTGCTGAGGAGTGAGACAGAGAAGCCTCGAGTTCTCCATCTACCTGGAAAGCTCAAGAGAATATGAGACTTCACCATCCCTGGTGTCAAAGGCGTGTCTCCAACCAGCCACAGCCTTCACAGAACAGGACGTTCCTGCTTCTCCCTCTCACTGCAGCCCAACAATCCCCTGACATGTTGGTGGGGGATCAGTGGATCATCAGGAAAAGCTCAGCGGCTCTAGAGGAACTGTATGGTTGGCTACAAACCACTTTAGAGAGGAAAGAGGGCTGGGGAGTGAGGGCTCTATTACAAGGGACCACACCAATAAATAGGCCGTCTCCATTTGCTACGGGGAAGTCTATAAACTGCTTGCCCTGCAAGGTGGGCACGCTGCTTAAGTATAAGGTGACATTAAACAAAGTTCGCTGGTATTTACCTGGGGTCTGCCAAGATCAGGGTTAATTGCCAAGGTTACCTGGGGTCTGTCTACTTTGACTGGCACCTGCTCTCTAGGAGCTCAGGTGGAGGGTCTTCATCATCACCTTCTCCCTGAGCCTTTTGACTGAAAACGCTGGAGACTGAACCTGGGACATTTGCAGACGCTCTGCCACTGGGAATTAATCCAGTTATATACTGTTTCTAGCATTGTATTAGATCAGCCCACAGTAAAGCTCCATTCAAGACAGCTGGCAGGACTTCTTTATTGCTCTATATACCTGTGTGCATCTTCCTGTCCTATAATATGCTTATTTGATTAATTTCAAACTAGCTTTGCAATTTGAGCTAAGAATGCATTGTTGTAATTCAAGTAACTTAAGGTCACGAGACCGCTTTAAGGCAGACACCTTTGAAATACTGAAATCTGCACGCTTTACATAGACACATTACTAGGGCTGAACTTCCACAGAACTGTTTAGTTTAGTTTATATCATTTTTAACCCGCCCTCTCTGCAAGCAGGCTCAGGCCGGGGTATAACAACGGTAAAAAAAAAAGGATAACCAATAAAAACAACAATCTCACAAAGTGTAACTTTCAGAATTAAAATCAAATAGATTCAGACATCCCCAGATGAGGCCCCTTCATGCTTCCCTGCCCACCAACATAGAGAAAAGAGGGGGAGGTGTAAGCTGATCTTACCCTACAGCATCGCATGCATGGGGGGGCAACCACTATACAGAGGACTACCCCCCCCCCCCCCCGGCACGAGACCGGCAGAGAGGCTCATCTGGTGGACCTAATGCCATCCTCAACCATATGCCTGGTGGAACATCTCTGTCTTGCAGGCCTGCCAAAAGGATACAAGATCTTGCCGGGCCCGAGTATCCTCCGACAGAGAGTTCCACCAGGTTCCGGCCAGGACTGAAAACGCCCTGGCCCTGGTCGAGGCCAGCTGAGCCTCCCTGGGGCCAGGGACCACCAGCAGATGTTTGCCTGCTGATCTCAGCACTCTCCAGGGGTACGTACGGGGAGAGGCAGTCCCTCGGGTATGCTGGTCCCAGTCCGCTCAGTTCACCTCAATGCTGCACTGCCTGATTTCACAACGGGGAAACATTTCTGCTCAATTCATTCAGAACAGGATTCACTACAGAGGAGTTGTGGGTTCTCCAAAACACTCCTAGGCAGTTATTCAAGTAGCCCCCTCCCCCAATCCACACCCGTCCACTGGAACTTACCATTTTATTGTGCTCCTAAGATTCGGCTGGCTGACTGTGCTGTCATCTATAAATATGGTTGAACATGAACTATACTTTTTTGTAAGCTGCCCTGGGGAAACCTACAAGGAGAAAAGAAAAGTTCTGATATAAGCTTATGCCCAATGCTTCAGTGGCAGGATTAAAACAGAAACCTACTGGACTATGAGATACCAACAGACACCCAGACCAGGCTGCAGATTCCTAGACACCAGCACGAAAGGTGCCATGAAAGGTGCCGGAGCCCTGGCTGGCAGGCTCAAGTCCTGCTCCTGGACATGGCAGTTGTGATCTGCAGAAAGGTTAATACCGGCTCCACACGCAGGAGGTCAACTTTGGACATCACTTAACTTACTTAAACGATAGGACCCATTTAACCTATAGGCTTTAAGGAGTGCCACACTAGAATCCACATAAATCAGGATATCATTTCTTTAATCACTGTAACATATGAATTTTGCAACATCCAAAGTAATATCCAGAACCACGCTGGCCAGAAGTCTCCCTGATTTTTCTCCCAGTGACGAACCTGACATCCCACAGAGGGAAGGAGTAATCCACAAATCTCTCATATTTGAAAAAAAGGGGGCGTTTTAACAAACAACGTTCCAAAGATCGAATTTTTCTAGAGCCTCTCCGAGCAGAGCACCTTCCTTTAATTCCCATTCACTACTTGGGATGGAATAGAATTCAACCTAGCTAACGTAAGATGCTGCCCTGTATCAGGGCACAGTTAATTGCTTGTACAGCGGGCAACTTCTACAGTAAGAGTCCCCAAAAAATGGGAGAGCACTCCACATGCTCTAATATGAGAGTTTAGAAAGTCCGTATCATATAAATGGTCCAAAATGAGCATTCTAGCTTTCTCTAACCCCATCAACGCCAAATCCAAAATTCGAATTCCCAACGTAGATAGCTTGGTTTCTATCACTTGCTTCTAAGAGTTTAAATAAGAATCCTTTCTTAGCGATAAAAGGCAACTATTTTTTCCAGAAGCAAATACAATCCTCAGCTATATCGTAAGGGCAGCCACCCAGGCTCGGGCTTCAAGAGAATGAACACCAGTTCTGATCTCAGAGCAATCAACTTTAAGACACTTCAAAGCAGAATGCCTGTGGCCTCCGTGGCACAGCTCGAGCTTTTTGCTCAAGTGCAAGATGATCAAGACTGCACTCCCCTGTTCCACCAAGGAGAAAGTGGCACCCTGGTTCTAAACAGCACCCCACACCGACAGGGATACAGTGACAGAGGCTAAGAAGTCGAGGTTTTGCCTAGAGCTACTAACTGTATCCAGAGAGTTGCATTTGTTTGTTTGACCCAAGCTGTGAAGCTTTGCCTCAGGCTGGTCCCAGTCCAACTTAAACCTGAATAAAGGCTGGGCGCCTGCCTTATTGGAGAAAAATATCTTGATTCCTTATTAAGGATGGATGTGCACCCATTTACATAATGCAGGTAAATTGGATGTGATTAAGCTGAAAGAATTTCAAAGAGGCAAGGTAACTCACCCCTTTCGGTAGAAAAGAACAAGAGTCCAGTAGCATCTATAAGACTAACAAAATTTGTGGTAGGGGATGAGCTTTCTTGAATCATGCCGTGACTCAAGAAAGCTCATACCCTGCCATAAATTTTGTTAGTCTTATAGGAGCTACTGGACTCTTGCTCTTTTCTACTGCTACAGACAGACTAACACGGCTAGCCATCTTGATCTATCTCCCCTTTCAGTTTACAATGAACGGTTTAGAAATACCAAGCAAAGATTCTATACACCCAGAAATCTTAAAATGTTTACCAGGCGTTTGATCTGTGATTTCTCTTTAAAGTCCAAGTCTAAAACCATTTTAGCTGTTGCACAAATGATAGTACAAAAGAGAAACTCTCAGACTTCGTTTGACTTCTGAGAAAGAACTTCAGCTCTCATCCTGGAGCAATTTTAAGACTGGTTTTGCGTTCAGGCTGAGCAACCAAGTGGCACGATCCTGCCAAAGTCTCACTGATTTTAAAGGGAAAAAATTAAATCAAGCTGGTAACAGTCTGATGCAAAAGTCTGAAAACTCTGCACTGAAGGCTGGTGTTTCTCTTAGGAAAAAATGGACCAGGATTTTCACTTACACATCTTTTGACTGTTTGGTGTACTTACATGGTTGATGTGGTTACTTTTCCTTTTTTCTCTCACTAAAAGACAAGAAAGAGTTCATTCTATTAATGCTTTAGCTTTCAAACTCTGAAACGCAGCAGGTTCTGGGGCACCCACCCCGCATCTAGACAGGTAAAATTTCCAGAAACGTTGAAGCCTCCCCAAAACCCTCAGAAATTTGGAGAAGAGGTGAAATATATCCAGTGCTTTCTTATCAAGCCAAATTGTATTACATTTAATTATTATTTAAAGTATACATGCCTTAGTTTCCTACAAAGAAATATACAAACATACTCTATACTTGAGAGAAATCTGCAAACTGCTGCACCCTTTACATACATATCTTGCCATATGAAAGGTAGGAAAGACAAAAACTGAAATCAGAAAAAAACAAAATTTGTAATAAACAAATGAAAGAGTTAGTGGGACAAAACCAGTCTCATACAGTCATAAGAGAGCTAGCAGCATATTTGGATAGCAAGTTAAACTTTACAATAATGAAAACACTAAAGTCATTAGGAATGTATTATCATGTATGCATATTAATTGTTACCAACATTATTTACATTTAAACTTATTGTATATGTCTACAGTATACACAGGTATTATCTAATGCTGTTAATTATCTTGCATAAAAATATTCTTGCGACACCATTTAAAAGAGTAACATTTTGCCTAAAAAAACAGATCACTAACACCAAAATATATTTTACAGAAGGTTGTTCCCCCCACATATTTCCACTGAAAAAAACAAAAAGTCCCTCAGGGTTTCCCCCCTGAATTTCCATCACATCTCTACCCCTTATATACATTCAAATTGACGACAATAGAAAGATGTATCTTAATTAAAATTTGACATGTTTTTGATAGGATTGGAACATGGCTGCAACAGTTCGTCACATAGATGTGAACTGAAGCCCTGTCTTTCATGAGTTCCATCTGGATCAAAAGCCCTATTTTTTAAGAGAAAGAAGACTGAAAGCTGGGAAGATATTTGCATATACGGGTTGGGAAAAAGACATTTCTTGACGGGGGAATTTCTTGATGGGAAGAGGAGACACTGGATGAAATCAGGGCTATTGCCTGAAAACCTGTGGAGGGGCTGTGGTTCAATGGTAGAGCATCTGCTCGGAACACCGAGGGTCCCAGTTTTAGCCCCCAGCATCTCCTGCTAAACGGATCAGGTGGGAGGCGATGTGAAAGACCTCTGCCCGAAATCCTGGAGAGCCACTAAGAGTCAGACGAAAAAGGACTGACATGGATGGACTGGCGTCTGGTTCAGTAAAAGATTCCTGTGTATGTAACCAGGCAATGGGTGGGAAGGAACACTAGAAATTTCATCAGATGGTGTTTGGGACACTGACGTGCTATTCTGTGTGATAATCCACGCTATGCAAGGAATTTTAAATCATTGGGTGCTACCAAAGCCAGGCCTTTCAAGGGCTGTGCCATCTAGATCGGCTGAACTTCAAGCTGCACAGGAAACACCCGTTTTTGCCAGGAAAAGCCTCTAAGTATATTTTTTCCCCCAGAACTGGTCATAGGACAATCATTTCCTACTGACAGGGAAATTCCCAAATAAGGAATGCAAATCCTAACCATTCTATTAAATAGGGAGCATCAATATATCACAAATGTAAAATAAAGAAAAATGCTTGAGACAAATGGCTTTGTGAAAAGCAACCGATGCTTTTGAAGAAAGCCACCAACTCTTTGACAGAAAGAGCATAACATGCAGATAAATATTAAAACATAAATATCCACTCTGTCCAGTTTTCTCCCACCCTGGCCAGTTCGTTTTTTAAATGAGGAAAAATTGGCTCACCATCTGTTTGGGATTTGCTCAAGAAAATTGTGCTTGCCCGAGGATGGTCAGATGGATTCGACTCCAACGCTAAATCTGAAACACAGAATAGGAAAAGATGTTACTTCCAAATCTTTGTTTTGTGCAGCTGGCCAATGGCTGACCTGCCACAAGTATTTTGAACTCAGTAAACTAGTTCCCAGACAACCCCATCAGAGCCCTGCTCATGGTCGGTGAGGAGCAAACTCCTCTTGGCTAAACTGAGAAGGGCCACAACAAACATTACCCCTCCCAATCCAGTTGCAAGAGCCTTTGTCTGATCCTGCTCAAAAATGTGGTGTCTATCACACGCCCAATGACATTATTAAGGGTTAAGTGAAGCCCGAACCCCTTCTCTCCCCCAACCCCTGCCCCCTTCCCTTCCCAAGTAGAGAGTTGTGATGAGGATGCCTCATGGGGAGACCATTCTGCAGAACTGCCATTTCTTTTGGGGACCCGTAATGCTAAAATGGCAGCATCCCAGGCACTCCAGGCCTTGTAATTTGGATCTGACTACTCATACACTGCAGAACTGGAAGCCGGTAACACTCCAGTGTTGCACACATGGAATGCTGACCCCTCATCTGATTTTGGTCCCATTCCGCCCAAGTCCTGCTCTGCACCGCCTGTTTGCACCACCCCTCAGTTTCAACAGCTCTTTGGACAAAATTATTAATCTGATTCAAGTAGCTGTACCAGGTACGCCACTTCAAATATAGCATCCGGTATTGCAACTTAGTTTAATTTTCCACCATGAAGGGGTGGGGGATGAGAGATGCAGATAGCCTTATCTGCAAGACTGGTTTAATGTCCACAAAGAGTCTCTGAATATTTCAAAGCACTGTTTAAAAAGCAAACAACAGCTAAGACTGAGCAGGAACGGAAATCTTCCAACACGTTATTTTACAGTTAGGTCATAGACTGAACGTATATCTGAGTCATGCTGTCCTAATACAATGCATCTTATTTTTGTAAATATAGATAGGATTGTAAGATTGACAGAACTGAAAAAATAAATGGCACCACAGCTTTTCCACATGAGGAGGTCATCTCAGATCAGGACGGATATTTTAATCCCTTTATTAATTTTGTAATGAATATGCTACGACGGTGCCTCGTTATCTTTGCTCGTATAATATGTCCCATCCCAATCCATGCCGGCTATGCAAGAAAGCCACAGCTGGATGCCCAGAACAAGGTCAGCCCCATCAAAAATGCTGTGGAGAAACAGGGAACAAAAAGAACACACCCAGATGTGAAGGAGAGGAGGAAGGGAGGGCAAATGAAATCATTTCCCCAAAACACTTTACAGGAAGGAGGGGGCTGAATATACTTTCCAAGGTCCGATTCCTCTCTTACCCATCAACTGCCCTAAAATATCTATTTGGCTATCTGGACTCAGCGCAAGCACTACAAGGAAGTGCATATGAACCAAGTGGACTGCAGTGAAAGGTAGAAATAAAATAAGCAGAGACAGACGTGAAGACATATTCAAGTGTGGCTTGGTGTTCTGTTGTTATTCCCCTTACCGCCTCTATCTTTTTCACATTCTGCAGAATTGCGTATTTTAATGAGTGGGTCCTGCTTAAGTTCTTCATGAGATTTAAAAGGAACAGTCAAGAGATGATGAGACGCATGCAAAATGTGTGTGTGTGAGTGAGAGAGAGGGAGAACGCGGCACTCAAAATGTGATGACGACCTTTTTTGGAGCCAACCTATAGGTTGAGGCACGCCTGGCCCAGATATGGGGGAGCTTGTCTGCATACGGCAAATCCAGGCCTCTGCCCTGCTGCTTCAGCCTCATCTCATTAGACCAAGGAATTCAGTTAGAAGAAAGCTGTCGATATACTTTGGTATGTTCTAGTGCTTTACCTGTAGTGCGACTGCCCAAAAACTGGCCACATTTTCCAATGCTGTATTTCCCCCCATGGAAAATATTCCAGCCCACATCCATACATATAATCTGTTTATCTACAGTGGTGGAGGCTACTGTGCTGCAAATCAACCATGCTAGACGGGCTACGTGGGATATGAAGCACGGCCAAAGTCCCAAGTGCTTCTACATGGTGTAGTGGCTTCCTTACGCTAAGATTTAATTTTGCAAATATTAGTTGAGTTTTCATTAGAAAATTGACTAAATTAGATTTTCCTGGGAAACCCACATCACTGATAGACAAGAGCACACTTAGGCTGGTAGCAACTTTAAAGGCGGACTAAAATACTGAGAAGACACAAGCCCCCACTACTCCATGCCATCCTACAGTTCTGAAATATGGCCCAGTTTCTGCCAAGGAGGGATTTACATTGCAGACATATTAGCATACCTGCAGACTGCTAACAAAAGTTCCCCTCCAGGAAATTCCCAAACCACATTCTCACGGCTGTTCATGCACAGCGTTGACCCGATGTCTGGCAGCCCCATGAACAGCTGTAAGAGTGAAATCAGGGCCCGCCCTCATACATAAATTCTAAAGTTGGTATAACATTGTGAAAGCTATTTAGTTACATTCATAACTATCCTGAATTATTATCTATCAGTGATGCGGGTTTCCTAGAACAACCAGAACTGTAAAGCTGTCCAGAAAGCTACGTGACACCGTAAACAGAGTGTGATCTGATTTATTCTGACTTAGAAAACAAATTGTAGAGTACCTTGTATTAACTGTATGTCCCCATAGCAACAAATATGTGACTGGAAGTATCTGACTGAGGAAAATAAAGTATGATAAAAAATATACTATTCAAACAAATTCATACCCTTATACAGAAATAATTTAATTGGACTACTACTTGTGAAAATTCAACATAATAAACTATGTAAAGAAGTAAATGCTAAATTAGCCACAACAAAAATAAAGGTAGCGCAAACTGTAGACAGTAATTTCAGCCCCGTCAAATAACTGCACATGATATGTCACAGAAGTGATTGTCCACTCATTTCTGTAAATAGAATTTAACTCTTGTCCCTAGTCGCTGGGGCACCTCATCACTCGTATGACTTGTTAGTTCCATGTCAGATTAGAGGTTTCAATATCTCTTCCACCAAATGAGAAGAGACAGAAGCAGGGCTTTTTTTCAGCAGGAACATGGTGGAACAGAGTTCTGGAACCTCTTGAAAATGGTTACATGGCTGGTGGCCCCGCCCCCTGATCTCCAGACAGAGGGGAGTTTAGATTGCCCTCCGTGCCATGTGGTGCGTAGGGCAATCTACACTCCCCTCTGTCTGGAGATCAGGGGGCGGGGCCACCGGCCATGTGACCATTTTCGCCAAGGGCGATTTAAACTTTAAAAAACTCCCCCCCTGTTCCAGCTGACCCAAAGTGACATCATTGTGCAGTCCTGAGTTCCACCACCTCTTTTCCCAGAAAAAAAAACCCTGGACAGAAGCATTTTCCTTTGCTTTTGATTTGACCTGCACGGCTCATCAAGTGAATTCATTGCTTGTTTTGGTTTTTTAAAAACTGGATCATTGTGTATTTGCAGTATTTTCCTCACCTACCGATCGACATCACTGCTGATGCTTGCGTGGATCTTTTGGATGACATGGGCTGTTTCTACTTCTGACATTGTCTGTTGTCTCAATACTCTCACACCAAAATGCTGTGCTATTTACCAGATCAGTAGAGTCCCCTGCTCACAAGCCAACTGCAGAGCTGCTTTCAGTGGCCATGATCTAGAGGCCAATGCAGCCTGCTCCATGCTCACAGTGGACCTTCTCACCTTCCCAAAGCAGCCCAATAACGACGCTTCTCTTGCTGCACAAAGGTCCGCTGTTTTCAGATTATGAAATTAAGCTTGCAATGCAGGATCTACTTCCCCCCTCCCTCTTTCATCCTTCTGTAAAAACAATGGTAGCACAGCTGTTGCAGCATACCTTGGATCAAGGAAAATATCCACGGCAGGTCACAGATTACTAGAGGAAGGCCAACATTTACTCCCACCCACTCCCATAAAACTTACCCAAGCACTACGGTCCTCCTGAAGCCCTGCTTCAGCTGCCCCCACCATTTCAGGCTAGATGGGTGGCAACCCAAGACAAGGCCTTCTCGGTTGTGGTGCCAAAATAATGGAACTCCCTCTCCAGGGCGATTAGTTTGTCCCTTTTCATTGCTGTTTCCTGCCAATGTAACCCCCCCCCCCATGAGCTAACTGGTTTAGCCCAGTAGGGCAGAGTCAGTAGCTACAGCCAGGCAGCTAAGGAAGAAGCCCATTGCTGGGGAGCTTGATAACAATTAATGCACTCTTATCACCTTTAATAAGGTAATACTCAGAAATGTTGTATGTAAACAATAGTGACTAAAAGTGGTGGATGTGCCTTGTGCTTGGCTGGTGTTATTACGGGATTGTATTGTTGTGGCAGGGCTGTAATTTCCTAAGAAGAGGACAGAAGCCTGGGTGCCAGTCGCTTCGAAATTGGAAGGATTGTGGCAAAGGACTCAATCCCTTGGCGGATTCCAACAAGGCGAACTTGCTTACCTTAAGTGGTTTTCAAAGACACTGTGGGCTGAAAGTTTCTGTTTTTGTTGCACTTATGAGTTTCATTGAAGAAAAGAAAAAATAGTTGTATTGTTCTAATTGTTAAACGGTTTGGTGAAAAAGAAAAAAAATTCTTAACTTACAATTGTGTGAAAGTTTCCTTCCTACATTAGCCCCATAGAACCCATACAATAGAGGTTACACCAGCATATTAATTTATTTTATCTGACGTTCCTTCAGTGACCCCTCCTTCCTGCCTTATGCTTTAATTGTGCTGCATGTTGTTTTATATGTATTTTAGCTCTTTTAAAATGGTTTTCTTTATTTACACTATTTATAGTCTATTTATAGTCTCAATGAGACTTAAGATGGATTACACAATGTCCAGAATCGACACAATGTCAGTGGAATCAACAGAATAAGACACCAGATAAGCGAACTAACAGGACTAGGATTATAGAAATCCAAAAACAAAGCATCAGTATTAGACATGATATGTTAACAATGCCTAAAACGGGATTATGTATTTTGATTATGCTCTCGTTAGGTGGCTCTGATTGGGCAGAAAGGCAGGATATAAATGTAAATAAACCCTAATACAATACATTTTGATGGTAACATGTTATCTGTGTATAAGAATTAGACAGCAGGAATATGCTTTTTAGAACTCCGCCCAATTTATATACAGGCTGAGCTGTGGAAGAAGAGCTCATTTATTAGCACTCAGTCAGCAAACTTAGCATAAGTAAGGTAACAGCCTGTCTGCATGGAGTATTGCCACGCCAGCAGCTTACACTCCTGGGCCACTAGTGCACGTGTGCTAAAAATGAGACATGTGGCTAGTGTTTAAATATGATAGGACAAAGGTGTAATGCTCGTGTTGAGCGCTTTGCCCATGGCCCATATTGCACACGGACAGAGCACTATCTGCAAAACAAAACTGTAAAGCTTTTCCTAAATCTAGGGCAGGTTCCCCACCCATCACACAACGAGGAGGCATTCAAACAGGCAACACCTGCCATTGGACAGTCCAGAAAAAGCTCTAATACATTATTCTGCTGACTGTAAACTGACTGTGGGCAGTGGCTTGTTACGAGACAGCAAAATCATGAACTAAAACGTGGGTTTTCCCCTGGCGGAGGATTCACCATCCTCCACTTCGCTAGGCAGCTCTCAGGTTTTGACGCAGCACGTTGTTCAGCCATGAAGTCATCTCATCACCTCCCTTGGCCTGGGTTGGATTTCTTCCCTGGCCGAGCTGCCTGACACTGACAGATGACTCCATCACTGCCTTTCAGAGCGCACACAAAGCCAGGGCAATGTACCGAACTGCACCGACACACCATGAGACAATATTTGCAGCCCAATTTTAGCTTCAGGTGAAAGGCACTTTTCACACTACTACTCTTGAAATACAATCTTCAGATTAAAACAGTAACAGCCCCTTATCCATCCACTCATCTAAGAAGACAACTTTGCCAGTTTGGTACACAAAAATGGAAATGCAGTAAAGGAACAGATGGGAAGGGGAATTATTATTTATTAAAAGACAAGACCAGCTCTTACCACTTAAACTAGGTTTTCTGTTCACATTTTGTTATTATACAACTTCAAACAACCTTGGAATGTGATCTGAAGTCTCCAGGCGTGCTGCTTGATCTTGTAGGCACATCCACAGAAACAAGCACCATCCACTACAATTGGAATTAGTTTCAAGCATGCACAGGAGCACAGCCTCACAACAGCTTCAGATTAAGCATTGTTAGAAAATCATTTCAGTGCATTGGAACAAGGCACACTGAGAATGCAATCTGGGTTTCTAGAAAAAGTTTGGTGAATCCAGACTTTTGAGGGACACCTAATGAAACAGATCTTAAATTTCTTCCCATCAGTGAAATGGCAAAATCAGGGGCTAACTTGTTTTACTCCCAGCCCCGATAGGTAGTATATCAAAAGTAGCATCAACTACAAGTATGAAGTATTTTGAAAACCAATGGTACAAGGGATGCTATGTTTCAGTTTATTGCTACTTCCTCAATCTCAGTGTTTTATAATAATGCCCCATCCTGTAAATCTTGACAGCCATATGGGGAACTTTCCTTTAGCAAACACTATTCCAGTTAATTTTATCTCAGTCCAATTTTTATTGCTTGCATTATGATTTTTATGCTTTTTGATGTACTTGAATTATTTCTGAAATGCTTTTATTTCTGCATTTACAAGATCTTTAGCTCATAATTTCTACTAGCAGGGCTTTCCCACTCTTATTGACAATTATTTTTATTTGACTGAAAACAGAGATTTAGTTGTTATATGTTGCTTTGGGTGTCTTCAGACAGAGAAGAAAATTTTAGGAACAAAGAGATCTAGTGCCGTGCAGTGGTTTAGAGTGTCAGACAAGCACCAGGGAAGCAGTGTCAAACCCCTGCCAGTGCAGTTACTCCCGTGGAAGCCCGCTGATTTCAATGGGCTTCAGCTACAGCAACTCTGCACAGGATTGCATCATGGCTGACCTTAGGTCAGTCGCATTCTCTCAGTCTAGCCTATCTCACAGGTTTCCAGGGAGGACTGAACAGAGGAAACAGTAACATACCTTGGCCTGAACGAATTCGAGGAAGGGTGGCGTGGAATACTTACATCCCTATTGAAATGTTCTTTTAAAAAATAAGAACACAGTAATAGAGGTTAGACTAAAATTACAACCTGCAGCCACTGTGACTACTTAAAAACCTACAGGCCAAAAAGCTTCATGCCGCAAAAGTCATTAACAGCATTTGGCTACGTGGCAAGGCAAGTTTTCTGACAGCCAAATAGTAAGACTTTCTACAGGGCATTCATCAAGAGAGGTTTGAAGAGTATCATATGAACTGGTGGATGGTGCATTTACACCTCCTGCCTTCTCAATTAACAAGAGATTCCTTCCACGTAGCAGTAAAGCGCTTCACCACTGCAGCAGTTCACATGGCCGGTTTAAAGGCACAAACGACTCGCTATTATTCATCTTTGACCTGCCCCTCCTACCCCCCACTAGAAACTCTCCAGTACTTCCTCCCTGGCTGCTTCCCACCCCAGTGAATGGTGCGAAAGAATGTTAAGCATTTTTGGCATCATTCTGTCCAATATTGTTAGCTTGCTTTGTTATTACACTAAACGTGCAGCTTTTTCCTAAGCGATTTGTCCTTTTTCTTTGACCATTTGCACAACAGGCAGAAATCCAAGAAGGGCCAGCTTTTCTCATAACACAGCTGCAGTATTAACGAGAGCTGCCCCAGGAATGAGAGGCCAAGACAGACCTTCTAATACTTTCAGATCCTTCTTGGAAAGACCTTCTCATGCGCACTCTCTCTCTAAATGATCGAGCTGTTTTAATATCAACCGCAAGTGTCAGTTTGGGTATAAAGTAGTGGAGGGGTCAATGCAGACCCCACCCAAGCACTCAACCTTAAATACTCACCCAAGAAGTTCTTGGAACTTGGACGAATGCTCCAAGACCCACTCACACCCTAGAGCATGGACAGAAACCCCCCATATCTCATGCCAACGTCTGCACACCAGATCATTTTTCTTGGCATCCAGGGCCAGCTCTCTGGCCAAGTGACTGAGGTGTTGGTATCACTGCAAGGCCAGTGACACAAGAGAAGGCAGCAGGCATGGCTGATACCTATCACTGCCTCCCGGACCTACTAGGGGGCTCGGCTTTTCCCAAGCACATCTTAAAAGAAACACTTTACAGTATTTTTTCAGTCCTTGGGTCAAAAATGGCTGCCCAGCCCAGGGTCTACAGAGCAGGCCGGTAAAGCTCCACTGTATCAGCAGAGGGGAAGTGGGTAGCCCTGGGAGCAAGAGCTGAGCTGACCTCACTGTAAACAACTGAGCAAACCCCCTTTTAAATACCCCGTGAGAGCGCTGATCCACCCTCACAGCTGACCCGTTCACGCAACTGTGCACAGGCCAAGCCAATTATGACTGTAAGCAGGGATGGACTGGGAGGCCAAAATGGCCCTGGGAGAGGACCCCCCATTCCCAACAGAGGAAAGGAGCAGGCTGGCAGTGGCTCCGGCCCATCTCATCCAGGGCCACCTGGGGTCACAATGGTGAGACCTCCCTGGACATTTCCTGGTGGCCTTGATGGCCAATCCACCCCTGACTATACTCACAGTCAGGGCTGCCACACACAAATGGAATCAGTTATAGGGAATGGGATACATATTTGTGTTATCAGACGACAGTCAGAACGCCTGCTGCGCTGCATTACTTTTACTAGCCATTTTTAGAGCACAGGATTGGGAACACACTCCCCTTGTAGAAGTAGTCTTTGACTAGTACAGCCAGACTCAATACCATTTTCATGGTTTTGGCAGCAAATACCCGGTTACTTATAGCTTTGAGGGTCAACTGTATGAAATAAAAGTTAGGCGAAAGTGGAAGCTTGGGTTCTGACTTAACTCCTGAAACACAGCTTCCTGTAGGGTTTGAACGCAGCTTACCATTGTCCATTCATAATGGCATCATGTTACATTCAGGCTCCAGAATCCCCTTCCTCCACCACCCTTTCCTTCCTTCTGGTAAGCATAGGAACGGTAGTAGTTAAGTCACCCAGCCTTACCTTGACAGCCGTCACCCTACATTTAATGATATCCGCAAACAGTACCTTTGTGCCAAGGTCTCCTTAACCATACACCTACCTATTAGCATTACAAGCAATTTTTCTTCATGCGCACATGGGCCATGCATAGATATTTACATGCCGTGCAAAAGACTTGAAAGCAAAGGCAAGGATGAACATCCCATTCTGAAGAAGAATGAAGAAATCATGATAACAAATCTTGCACCCTCCAAGTATGCGCAGAAGAAATAGCCACTAGCAAACTATGCAACTAAAAAAGGATCGGAGGTAGGCGGTTTTCGGAAAGCAGATAACCTTTGCACAGACTTTTCTTTAAACAGAGCTGTGAGCAGATAAAATGCTTAAGTTTCTACACAGAAACAGTGACGTTCTTGGATTGGTACACGTTATACAAATTCAGAATTTACACCTTTTCTTACTTCACATAAATTAATTGTGTTTCTATTAGTCACCGGAAGAGGAGATATGAAGGGCACTGAAGCCTCACCACCTCTTGACCACTGGAAACCCTACTCAGTCCCCTGCCCCCCAACTCGATCAGTTTCAGATACTTCCTTTGCAAGTGTGAGATTCTCACATGCTGAATTCTGCATCTAACACGGATGTTGTACTTCCTGTGTCTACATGAAGTACACAAAGCCTGCTCAGAATATAGGAGACTTGATCAGTCAGTATGCAATTACGCAATCCAAAGGTAACTTCCTACTGACTGTGCCCATTGCTGGTGAATATGGGGGTGGGTGGGGAAAGAGACTGATAAACTAGTCATAAAGCACTGCTAACAAAGCTTACAGTAATACCCCTGGGCCAGGGGTATAATTGGTCAGTTATGACTAAAATCTTGAATTTAACTGCACTGTATACTTAATACAAAGTGATTTTATTATTAGGGTGTAAAAATGTAGCCACACAGCCAGTTAGAACATTCTTCAATGACTCTGTCAGGAAAGCATTAGGTGTCTCTCTCCTAACAAGAGCTGTTCAGATCACTTATTTCATGTGCACACTAATCCAGTCCAAAGACACTAAACTAAAAATACATAACAAACATCAGAAAAACAGATCCCTGAGATCATTTGCCAAGGAAAAACAGAGCCTGCATCGTCCCACATTGGATGATCCCACAGGTGCCCAGATCATTCCGGAACTGAGCAGTGTTTATCTCGTGTGCATAATTAGAGAATCACCGCTTATTCAGGTGGCAAAAAACCCCCACCAGCTGCAATCTAAATTACTTGGTAGAAACTTGCGTAGCTACCCAGGATACAACAATGCAAAATACACAAGCCTGTGGAGGGAAAGTGAGAACACTGAGCCTGGGGCTGGATTTCATTCCTTTGAACCAAAGTTTCTGGGGCTGGAAAAAAAACAAATGATCATGACCTGGAAGTCTGAAAGAAAAAGAAGCTGCCACAAGGCATGCAATGAAAGAGGTGTTGGTGAAATTACTCTGTTTTGGAAAGATCTCCCAAAGGGAAGAAAGACTGAAATAAGACAAAAATCAGCATACAATTTGCATTCCAAAAAGGAAAGGAGAAAAGCCTAACGCCAGGTAGGAAAGAGAAAACCACTATACTTAAACTGTATATTACATCAGGAACAGATATCACCCCCCTGTTCTTAGCCTAAGGTCTTGAACAATACAACTAGAAACTAAATAAAGCCTATGTCTAAAAACATCTCCCTTCGACACTTCTCTGCAGCCTTTGGAAATCGAGCAACAAAATAAGTATGTTTAGGATCAGAATCCTCAAGGAGGAACCGAACCATCTGCTACAGCGTTGCGTAACCCATTTTAGCCTAAACTCCTACAAGATTTCAGTGACAGCAACCCATGAGCTTTATATACAGAAGTCAGACCTAGCCTTTGGTGATCAAATCCTCCGCATGTAAATTTTGTCCCAAGACGGGGGTACAGCTGCGCACAGCTAACACTATTTTTATTTATTGACTTCATTTAGACCCTGCCTTTCTCCCCAACGGAGACCCTAAGAGACTTGTATCATTCTCCCTTCCTCCATTACATTCTCACAACCACCCTGCGAGGTTGGTTAGGATGAGAATATGTGACTGGCCCACCTAGTGAGCTTCCATTGTAGAGCGGCGATTTGAACCTGGGTCTCCATGATTCTAATCTGACACTTTATCCATGCTCCCATTAACTGCAGTAGAAAAGTACGTAACATCTGTATTATTTTGGACAACTGCTTCGGTGAGAAATGAGCTTTTGTTTCTCAGGTCTGTACCCAGCCTGAAGTCAAGTAGCGACTTGCCCAAATCCCCTTCCATTAACCAAAGACACAGGGATGAACATAGTATTAGAATGCCTTTTCAAATGTAGCTACTTGCGCAACCACAGAAAGAGCAGAACCTTACTACCTATTTAACACCAAACTAGTGTTGGATCAGGGGAAGAAAGGCAACATCGAGCAGTTTTTGCAACAAGCGGCAGTAAAACATCAGGACTTACCCACCCAACAAATAAGCAGTGCATTTCCAGCATGGGTGGGTGAGAAGACGACTCTCTCTCCCGCACCATTAGGAACCTAGCCGTCCCATACCCTGCTCCATATAAACTTTACGATAAATAGATTTCCTAAACAAGTACAAAGCGCAGTTCCATGTTTATTTGGTGTACTGGACCACTCAAAGGTCCTTGAGGCCACGCACAAGTCTCCTCTCTCCGATGCACCCAATTCCATCAATATGGTTCCCGGGCGAAGAGCAGCCTTTGGGTCCAGGAGCGCCTTAAAGGCCAACAGGGGTTTCCGGGGTAAGCCCTAAAGGAGCTCTGGAAAGATCCCACCCTGGAAACCTTGCTGGTCTCTAAGGGGTTGCAGGACCTGAATGTGGCTCCTCTACTGGAGACCGACAGAGCCGCCCGCCTGCCACGGATCTTAAGGCAGGGCAGCCGTGGGGGCCTCTGCAGTGCCAAAGCTCCCTTTGTAAGGGTAGCCCGAAGGAAGCTTTGGCTCTTGGGAGACCCTCGGGTGCTCCTAGACCTGAGTCTGGCCCTTCTACAGACCGACCTGAGGGAGGGCAGACGTGGGGGGTCTGCGGCAGAACAGGACGGGGAGTCCGGCGGCACCCGCGCGAGTGGCAGGAGGCGAGCTGCGGAGGCTCCCTTGGAAACCCCGCCGGCCTCTCAGGGGCTCCCGGACCTGAGTGTGGCTCTTCGGCGGGAGGCCAGCAGGAGCCACCCGCCGCAAGGCCAGCGGCGCCATTTCAGGCGGGGCGGCCGAGGGAGGGAGCCGGACTCGCCCCGGGAAGCGCTGCTGGAGAGCGGATCCCCCCGGCCGCGGCGAGCCCCTTCGCCCTCCAGGAGCCGCGGGGGGCCGACCCTGCCCTGCCCGGCGCCGCCTCCCGCCCGCTCTGACGCCCGCGGGGGGCCTCGGCGGCCCGGCCACTCACCCTCCGGGAACTCGCGGTCGCTGATGTGCTGCAGGTGGGGCCCGCCGGGCTCCGAGTCCCCCGACTCCTCCTCCGCCGCCGCCTCCCGCCGCTCCGGCCCCGCCGCCGCCGCCGCCGCCCCGGCCCCGCGGGCCCGCCCGAGCTTGGGGCTGGCGCCGGGCGAGACGCAGCAGCTGAGGGTGTTGCCCATAGCGGGCTACCGGGGGCCGCAGCCGCCGCAGCGCCGCCTCATGGCCCGCCGCAAGACCGGCCGCCTTCCCCGGCCCCGCTGAGGAGCGCCGAGCAGAGCAGGCGGCGGCGGCGGCGCAGCGCTCGGCCCGCCCGCGCCCCCTCACGTGACACGCGCCGCCCAATCCCGGCGCCCGCGGCGCCGCCCGCAGACACGTGACGAGGGCGCCCGGCGCCTGCGGGGACGGCCGCGGGCTCGGAAGCCCCGCCCACACGCCCATAGAGGCGGCGCCGGACGGGACTTCCGCCGCCGGGCCCGGATTCTCCGCAGCGAACCCAGCCTGATCTGGCTTGCGGTTGGCACACCGGAAGTAGCGGTGTGTCGCTCTGGATCCGGACTTCTCCCTAGGTTGGCCCCGAGGCGCTCTGGGTGGGCGTCGGTTGCCAACCTCCAGGTGGAGCCGCTGAACCACAGAAGGAGCCTCCCGGACTGAATCCGTAGCCAAAACGCAGCAGTAGGTTTTCAATGGCTGCTTCCACACACATCGGATAATGCACTTTCAATGCACATTAGTGATTGTATGCAACTGGATTTTCCTGTTTCACACAGGAAAATCCAGTTGCAAACAGTCACAAACGTATATCGAAAGTGCGTTATCCAATGTGTGTGAGCCTCTGCGGCTTTTTTGAAGAATTACCACTGAACAGAAGGATATCCAGCCAGCTACAAGAAAAGAAATACTTAGTGAGAAACTAGTGGATTTTCTTACCTCTCAGCATAATTTTGGAACTTTGTGCCTATAAGGACCATTGAGTCTGATTGTTCTCTTTTGATATTAGTATAGTGTAATATATGTATTGTTGATAAAGTTCTATATAATATTTACTACCTTTTTCGTCTTTATATATTGCACTTTTAGCTCTTAGCACTTTTCAAAAAATAAAAATAACTCAATAAGTGATATCGCTCATTGGAAAAACAAATAAGCTATATTAGCAGATTTTTCCTTTGTTGGTACAGGCTCCACTCCAGGTGGAGCCTGGAGATCTCCCGGAATGACCGCTGGTCTCCAGGCCTCAGAGGTCGGTTCCCCTGGAAGAAAAGGCTGCTGGGGAGAGGGACCCTGATAAGGTTGCCAACATCCAGATGGTGGCTGGATATTTCCCGGAATTACCACTAATCTCCAGGTCACGGAGATCAGAAAGTGGCCACATTATACCCCACTGAGGACTCCTTCAGCAAACCCCACCCTTCCCAGGGCTCCACCCTCAAATCTCCTGGAATCTCCGAACCTGGAGTTGGCAACCTTAGGGTCAGTCTTGGCGAGGTCTCTTCCTCGCTCATCCATGAGTGAACAGCTCACTGGCCCTGGGCACTGCTCTGTCTTCCCTCTAAGGCCCTAGAGGCCATCCCTCTTTTTGGAATGCCACTGCCACCACTTGGCTTTTGTAGGAAGCCCTTGCTGAAAAGACCTGGGCTCCCAGCTCCCCTTCTCTGCATCACCGTTCTAAGGCCCTGCCTCATGCCTGTGCCTCCCGCTACGCAGCCACGAGGTCTGTTTACTGCACACCACTGCGGGATTAGCATTTGCCAATAGCTCTCCCCCTTCTCCTGGCACCTGTTTAAATGGCGGTCAAACATTGCAGGTCTTGGTGGTATGGAGAATACCTACCAGTATTTAAAAATAATAAAGCATTCTTTAGATGCAGGGTGGAATGGAGGGATCTCCACTCCTCCCTGCATCTGAAGAAGGAACCTGTGGCTCTCCAAAGCTTACACCCTTGAAAATTTTGATGGTTTCAAAGGTGCCACTGGACTCCAGTCCAGCTACTCTACTGCAGACCCACACGGCGACCTTCCTTTGCAATTAACCCCCGTCTTTCCTTTCCCGTTGATGTTTGTATCAAAACTCCTGCAAAATCCCTTTCTTTGGCCAGGTGCAACCAGCACGTGGCGAACAGCGACGCCGGCTGCAGTACTCAACGCCCAAGGCCGCCAGCAGGGGGCGCTGAGCGTGCTCCACGCGGCGGAAGCCCCGCCCCTGCGCTGGTAACGTAGGCACTCCCCCTCCCCCCCGCTAGAGCCTTTTCCGAAGCGGAAGTTGGTTTTTCCCAGGCAAGCGCTCTCGCCATAGAGACGGCGCGGGGTAGAGAAGCCTGGCCAGTGGCGGCTTCCGCTTTTCTTGGTGCCGGAAGTTCGCTCCAGCCCTTCCCCAGCTCTCGGAGGACCGCTTCGGGGCCTGGGCGTAAGTGAGTGCGAGGAAGAAGCCCGGCCTGCTTGGTATCCTAGCAACGCGGGCCCCGGAGGGAGGTGGGAGGCCCCCGTCCTGGCGAGGCCCTTGGAGGGCCTTTAGCGGAGGGGAAGAGTCGAGGCTGGGCCCGCCCCGCTCAGCCGCCGACGGCCTACCAGGCAGCGGTGTTGTGAGGATATGCTCCCAGTCGTCGTCCCCCCGCAAGAGGGCCTGGTGGAAAAGCCGGAGGAGCCACTGCGGACTCCCGGGACCGTCCCGCAGCCATCCCGCTGTCCCCTTGCAGGAGAGCAGGCCTTGAGACGGCTGCGACCCCGTATCTTTCACTGGGCGTGGAAGCGAGAATCAGACCCGAAGGGCGCCCTGCCTAGGGTTGCCAGCCTCCAGGTAGTGGCTGGAGATCTCCCGGAATTACAACTGGTCTCCAGGCCACAGAGATCAGTTCACCTGGAGAAAACGGCTACTTTGGGGGGTGGACTCTATGGAATTATGTCGTGCCAAGGTCCTTTCCTTCCCCAAACCCCACTTTCTCCAGGTTTCAACCCCCAGATCTCCAGGAATTTCCCAACTTGGAGTTGGCAACCCCAGCCCTGCCCCTTCCCAGCAGTGCCTTCGCCTTCCCAGTCGGTGGGACGGGAGTCCCGTGGCGCCTCAGAGCCGGACCAGGTTCCCCCAGGTCTGCGCTCCCGAGAGTCGGGGCTCCCTTCTTCAGACACCAGGAGGAAGGGAGATCCCATGTCTGCTCTATGCGGGTCTGTGGTAGAACCACAGGACTGGAGTCCAGCGGCCCCTTAGAGACCCACACGATTTTCAGAGTCAGAGCTTCTTTCTTCAGATACCAGCTTGATAGATTTCCACCCCATGTGGCTGAATGTGGTGACTTCCCTGAGGATAGATTTAGGTGGGTAGCCACGTTGGTCTGTAGTATAACAGCAGGTTTGGAGCCCAGTGGCACCTTAGAGACCAACGAGATTTTCAAGGGTGTAAGCTTTAGAGAGTGAGATGCAGGGAGGAGATGTCTGACGAAGGGAGCTGTGACTCTCGAAAGCTTACACCCTTGAAAATGTTGGTCTCTAAGGTGCCACTGGACTCAAATCTCTCCTGCAGACCAAGACTCAGCCGTATCCCCCCCTCCTCTGGTTACAGCACAGAAGTGGGATGGGAAGGGACCAGAGCTGCACCAAAGCCAGGACAGGGAGCAGGTGGAGGGGGGAACTGGGGCAAGAAGCACAAGGCAGGCTGCTGGTAAGGAGTGCCAGCAGTCCTGCCCACCCTCCCTGCCTTGCAGCTGCTCTCAGCAGATTTGTAAGAGCAGAAGAGTTTTTGGAGTCTGTTCTCTGTGAGCACAAGCAGGTCAGATTCTTTTTTCTGGTGTTGCATAAGGACTTTTGCTTTTTGAACGTTGTAGTTCCCCCTGGTTTGCAAGAAAAGGAAGATGGCCTTGGTTCCTTATGACGACACCCACCTCTGGGGGATGCAGAAGCTGCACAAGCCATCTTCTGTGTATTCTTTCGCCAACCACACAATCCAGATCAAGCAGAACTGGAAGCAGCTTGGAGTGGCCGCTGTGGTCTGGGATGCGGTATGTTGCAATCCTGTTTCTTCATCTCTCTCCAGTGAACTCGTGTTGGACTGTCTTCATGTGACAGTAGGTGTAGCTGTTGCTGGGCTCAGAAGTTTAAAGGGGTGTGTGTGTGTCCTGGAGAAGGTTTGAGGGAATTGGACAAGACCCTTCAAATTACTACTTTCCACTAAAGAAAAAAAAGGACACCAACTTTCTGTATCAACCCGTAGGATAACATAGTGCTTGGCTGACCTCTTTTACTATTTATTATTATTTGAGTGCAGTGGCACCTTAGAAACCAACAAGATTTTCAGTGTGTAAGCTTTCAAGAGTCAAAGCTCCCTTCTTCAGATACAGATCTTGTTGGTCTCTAAGGTGCCACTGGACTCAAATTCCGCTGTTCTACAGGCTAGCTACCTGAACTTTTTATTTATATTTCACAACACCTCTTCCCTCCCTTCTCCCGCTACTGCTTCAGCTGTGTCATTTTGCCTCCTTTATGACACCTGTCTGTTCCTGCCTTATTGGCTTCCCTTGTGTTCCCAAAAGGTTTTCACTGCCACCAAAAGCTCTCACCTTAGTTCCCTTAGTTTGACTTGTAGTATAGAAAGGCTTTGTTATAGTTGGTAGAATGACAGAACGGTCAGCGCATGGGGGTGGCTGTTTGGCAAAAGGGGATCCTAGATAAAACAGATGTTTTTCTTAACAAGCAGTAGACTTTATTTTCAAGTACATACACATATTGGTTTCAGAGTAGGTTATAAGTGTAATGGTTTCAAGATACGTACAGCTCTTCAAACGTTTCTAAACAGACTCCCCCCTCCCTGGTTGCTAATAATGTCCACAAAGAAAAGAACACACAGTGCCTTTGAATACAGCACTTCACTTTTTCTCCCGCATCCTCCCAGAACACCTCTGATCAACACTTAAACAATGCTCTTTACTTCAGAACAACTCTCTAAAGCCTGCAGCTACTGTCCAATCCCAGCATGCTTCACCAATCCATCCAGCCCTCTTCCTTTGTTTAGAGGCCTGCATTTCTAACTGGAGTAACAGATATTCAGAACCCCCTTATTAACCAACAGAAACAAATTACACAAATTATTTACATGGCAAAACATTACAGATCAGGTAGTAGGTGATGTGGCCTTGATGGACCAATGCTCTGACTCGCGTAAAGAAGTTTTGTGTGTTTGTGTGTTCTCATCTTTGTGGTCATTCTCCAACATTGCCTGGATTTAAAAAAATATATATTTTATTATACACCCATTCACCTAGAACCAAGATAATTTTCTCTGCTATTTATTTTAGCAAAAGCTAAACCTGGCCTTGTTTCCTGCCTTTCTTTCTTTTGTGAAGCACGTTACACTTTCAGAAGTGCGTCATGGTGCCTAGTTGGTAACTTCATGAATTTGTCACTTATTTAAAAGGGGGAAAATATTTCTGAGTTTGCAGTTTCAAAACTGTTAAGCATGGGAAGCAGAAGAACAGTTATCTCCAGAGCACTGAGAAACAAACTTCAAATATCTGGGTCTGGATATATCCTAAAGGGGTCCTTTTTATTATATTGTCGAAGGCTTTCACAGCCGGAGAACGATGGTTGTTGTGGATTTTCCAAGACCACGGCATTACAGCCCGGAAAATCAACAACAACTGTCCTTTTTATTATTAAATTATAATAATTATATTAAATTATATTTTAAAAGAAGGGGTCTTTCCTTTTTATTAGCTGTTCTCTCTCTCCTGACCCAGGCTGTAGTCCTCTGTACGTACTTGGAGATGGGAGACATTGACCTACGAGGGCACTCAGCGATTGAACTGGGAGCAGGAACTGGCTTGCTAGGAATGGTAGCAGCGTTACTTGGTAAGTTTTCCCTTTATGGAATATCTGGCTGTAATGTGGCCAAGTTGATCTGACCGTCTAGTCAGTGAGCCAAAGGCTCTGTTTGGTATTTAACTGTCTTCCATGATCATGTCTTAAGGCACCTGACAATGGGTGCAGTCCAACAAGCAAGGATTTGGAAACACCAAGAAGTTATTGCACTAAATCAGTATGACCATATCCTGCCTTGTGTTTCTGCTTGTATGAAATGTAGTATGAAGCTGATCTCAGCAACAACCTGCCCCTGACAATAACTTCCTTTGTTCAAATTGCATTGCACCTCCCAACTGTGTCAAATAGCCTTTTGATTTTTGTATGGAACAGCACTGATTGGAAGTGAAAAGTCAATGCTGGATCTTACAGTAGCTCTTTCCCAAACAGAACTATTCTATGTCAAATTTCTTTTCCACTGTAGCATGGTAGGATACAGCCCTTTGTGTGCATCCAGAGTTTTGGTAAAAGTTTTGTTTCTGTTTTGTGGTTGTCATAGCTAGATAAAAGGGACAGCCCTCTAAATCACAGGAAAAAATTGAGGTGCAGAAATGTGCCAGGGGGAATGAGAAATCAAAACGACAGTGCAAGTATGTAATTTTGATAAGGAGACATTATACAAACATTATAATTATATAATGGTATAATGATGGGTAGCTTGCAAACACCGGTTTGACACACAGCTAGGACACTCAGAAGGTGTCTGTCAGACTGTTTAACTGAGGATGGAATAAATGCTCACTTGAAAATCCTGTTGTATTTATAGGGATTGTTGCATCTTTTAATACAGCAACTGCAGAGGCTTTTTGGACAGCGTCTCGGTTGTAGGCTGGCTTCCTAACACAACATTTAATGCAATGTGTCTCTGAGATTAAGTGGGAAAATCGGGGTTAGCATTAAAATGAAAGGTTGAAATAGGGAAAGATACAGAAGTGTGTTTGACCTTTACCTTGTACTGAATCTCAGAATACTTGTTGCTGTGAATAGTTTGGTTGACTGATGCGACCTGTTACTGGCAAGTAACAAAAATTTCATTTACGAACGCAGAGGTACTGAAAATGCTTCTAGGCATTTCCAGTGTTTTTGTAAATGTTTAATAGGAAAGTAATCCTTGAGTTACGAATTTTTTTCTGGACTCTAGCAACTTATCCTTTACACGTTTAACTTTTCTTTTTTTTTTTGCCATGTTAGGTGCTCATGTTACAATCACAGACAGAAAGGTTGCCTTGGCTTTTCTCGAGTCAAATGTTCAGGCGAATTTACCCGTGGACATCCAACCAAGAGCTGTGGTGAAAGAACTGACTTGGGGGCAAAACCTGACAGGCTTCTCAGCAGGAGAATACGACTTTGTCTTGGGCGCAGACATTGTTTACTTGGAAGAAACGTTTCTTGATCTTCTCCAGACACTGGACCATCTGTGCTCTGACCACACTGTGATCCTGTTATCATGCCGCCTGCGGTATGAGCGAGACCAAAACTTCCTGGCAATGCTGAAAAGGAGTTTTTCTGTACACGAGGTGTATTATGACTCGGATAAGGATATACATATATTCAAAGCACAGAGGGATAACCGGAAAGGAGATTTGTGATGTGTTTGGCTGCAAGCTCTCTTGCACACCCAGCGTGTACGTGGACCAAAGCACGCAATCGATGCCTTCCATTCAGCTGCTGCTGCAGACTCTCTTATTTGCAGTGGGAGGCGGTGGGAGGGTTGCAATTCTGACTTGAGTAACTGACTGAAATTACAAAAGGTCCAATGAATCATTCCTCTGTAAACAGTCTCACTGGAGGCCGAGACCAGGCCATACAGGAGCCCTTCAGTTTGTTCCCTCCAGCGTATTTCTTCAGCGATGGATGCAGTCACTGCGCAAAAGCAGCGCTCGTTTTATGAGATTTCCCATGTGACAGCCCTGTTCAGTGCATGAGAGATACGAACTGTGAACAGGAGGACCGTTTCCCATGTGATACCACATCAACGGGGAGGACATGCGTCCGAATGACTGGGGATCACTTTCCAATGCGGTCTGTTTCACAACAGATATGGTCCCTTCCCTCACCACTCACTTCTGCAAGCTGCTGGCTTGGATGTTCTGCTTGGCAAAGACCAACTGGAGACACCAAAAGATTGTTTAGCAATTTGAGGGGCTCCTCACACAATTTTGGAAAAGGCACCAAGACCTGGAACGTAGTGGAATCGAAGACAGGATTTTGGTTTTGTTTGCTTTTTTCCTGGAAGGGAATAATTAGTGCTCTCAAGCAGTCACACTGAGATCAAGCATGCAGTGATAATATTCAGCACTAGAATAGCCACGTTAAGGTACAAATATTCCGTATCTCCCCACCCCACAATCTGGTTATGTATTTGACTACCTTCGAAAGGGAAGGCGTGAGAAAAGCTAGGCTGGTTATAGTTGCGTGGGTGCAACCAGGGTCTGCTTCCTTGGCAGGACAGCCAGTGTGGTGTAGTGGTTAAAAGTACTGGATTGGGATCTAGGACTCCCACATCCAGATCTCCATTCTGCCATGGGAGCTTGTTGGATGACTGTCGGCCAGTCTCGCGCTGAGGATAAAACACAGCAAGGGAGATCAATGTTGTTAGGTCTCCATGGTGTGTGTGCGTGTGTGTGAACATCTAAATAAATATTCAGATCCAAAATATATCCCAGGGGAAAGGTAGCAAAGATGCCAAAGTGGGTCGGGACCTGCTGCGCAAGTCTGAGTGATGGGGAGCTGAACGCAGCACACTCTCGCAGGGCTTTGTGTGAGCACCTCCAAGCAAGGCACGGGACAAAGAGGCTGGGACTGAACATGGCAAGATGCTGTGCTCACTGTATAAATAGAGGAGGGAAAAAACAACAAGGTGTAATTTAGAGATGGAGGGTCTAACCTGTAAGTATAGCGGCCAGATATTTGAATGAAAATGAAAGATTCCATTTCCCCCCATGCTTATTGAAGATGAGCTAATAGGCTGAGGGTGAAAAAGGGAGATTCCTGGAAACATTTCCAAATTAGAAATGGGAGGGGAAATCTCTGGGCTGGGAGGAGGTATATCAGTGGTGACCTCACTGAGTTGAGATTCATGGTAGGAAGTTCCAGTCTAAACCAGCTCATCCTTTACTAGTGGGAGATGCGGTTGTGGGCTTGCTTCTTTCTAAGGCTAGAGTGCCACGGTGGCAGATCCTCTTGTACTGAAATATTCTTGATTAATGACTGAGGTCTGGGTTGGAAATTATTATTTTTTAATTAAGCTATATAAGAATTCATTATTTTCAAACCTCAATAGGTATGTGGGTACATGCTGACATATACAAGATGGGAACCCTTGGAACTGTTTGCCTTTGTTTAAAAATTGAGTGACTGACTTCTTTATCCAATTCAATGTCTGTTCAGCATCTTTTAAAAGATTACTTTGGAGCCCATCTTTTGTTTAACTTGAACTTCTGTATTGGGGATGGGGCTTGGCTTTGCGATTGCCAATTGGAGCTCTGCACAGTCCGTTTTGGTTCTAGGTGGCAGGGTGAAAGAGCGTTGGCACCTGACTGGTGGGCCCTTATGACTCTTTAACTGAAACCCGTGGTGTGGTCTGCCCCAGGTGTAACACTGAAGCTTTGCATGTCTGTACATAGCCTCGCGCACCTCTGGGTTTCCATGGCTGAACATTGTATTCAGGTCACATTGCAAAGTATGTAACAACAGAGAGTCACATTCAGTTCGTAGGTTAGTTTATAAGATAATCCTATAATTTCCTTTAACAGTTATCACTCATAATGGAGGCAATGACAGTGGAATGAGCCGTTTGTTTCCACGTTCTGCCTTAGGCAAAGGGAAGGCCACACTTCCCACCAGAACTGTTTATTTAAAACATTTATATGCCTCTTTTCCACTTCAATAGGGACCCCAATACGGCAAACAACAGATACTGCAAGATTTAAAACATTAACAGTGCAATCCTAATGAGAGTTACTTCAGACTAAGCCCACTGACTTCAGTGGGCTTAGACTGGAATAACTCTTCTTAGGATTGCACCGTAAGTCCCTTAAAGAAGAAATAGGCACAAGTGTTAGCTCTCCTTTGTTTGAGAGAAGGCAAAGGAGTGACCTGCCTCCCTTTGGTGCTTTCCTGCCCAAACCATCACATGCCCAGGAGGAGGGGCACTATTCCCTCAGTTCTCTCCAGGTTGCTGCTGGAGACCCCCCAGAAACTAAAGTCCCAGAGAGTTCACAGCTGGGCAGGAGAGAAAGATGTGTGCCTGCACAGAAGACCACTTGATGGACAACAGTTACAGGTTAAGTGCAACCTTGTTTTCATTTTTGTGGCTTCTGTGCAGTCCCACATTGGGAGAGTAGTAAGCTCACTTACAGGAGGAGTTGGGTGTGAAGCTTTCAAAGCAAGAGACTATGGAGGGCCACCTTCCCAACAGATGCTTAGTGTCTCATTGACATTCACTCAGAGGTACTTCTAAATATGCTGGGAGCTCTCTACAAGCGTCTCTGCCAAAGTACAAACAGGAATGCTGCAAGAAAAAAGCGCTCTGGTGGGGTGAGCCGTGCTAGGTAAAGGGCACTGAACAGTCATGCATTCAGTCATGCATGTGATAGCCTCTACAAACCCACAAGGAAAGGGTTGTGTGAGGATACTGAATGACTAATACAACTAATAGTGTTGTGAGACACAAGGGCTGAAAGCCAACCCTTAGTTGGGAATCCTGACATTGTGAAACTGTATGAATGGGGCAGGGGGGCGGTCATAGGTTAGAAATCCAGTTTCCTTATTCCACAGGTAAAAGTGTTGCTAAAAATGAAGCACTAGGGAAGTGTAAAAAGGGGTTACACTCCAACTTTAAATGTTTTTGGAGATCCAATAAGGAAGAGGAAAGTTTAGAGTATTTGAATCCCAAACCTAATCAATAGTACAAGAAGGGTCCAAGTCCCGCCATAGCCTCAGTAGAGACTCTTACCCACTTAGAGGTACAAGATATGGTAGTCAAGGAGCAGCAATTGCCACTCAGAAAAAAGCAGAGACTGCGGCTATAGTTCAGGAAAAGGAGCTGACCAAAACTGCCAGAGCCATCAGCAGGAGTGAAAATATAGCAGGTACGCATCAGAATAATGAAAACAGTAAAGCTGGCATGATGGGGCCAAAGAAAGGATAGACGGTATGCTAGCAGAACAATTTGTGCAGCAATAAACAGCCAGGAGATAAAACAGACTTCCTTGCTGTGGATTAGCAAGGGCATTCCTCAATGACGGGGGTTCCTGGTAGCAAAGAAGTAAACACAAAAGGGCAGGCTATAGAACATCACAGTTTGTGGAAAGGCCAAATTGCCCATGCCTCCGATCAGTAACTAGGTGCCAGTTTGTTGAGAAAACATTGCAATGCATTGCTATGACATGGAGCATTTGCAGTAAAACAGGACAAAGAAAGGTAAGGTATGTCTAGTACTCTAGGTGAAAGTACAATATGGGTAGCCATTTGTAGCAACTGTTTGTTTGTAGCAGTAAAAACGAGCAAGTGTCCAGTAGTACCTGGACTAACAAAATTTGTGGCAAGGTATGAGCTTTTGTGTACCACGAAGTTCATACCCTACCACAAATTTTGTTAGTCTTATAGGTGTTACTGGACTTTTGCTCTTTTCTAGGTGAAAGTGGTGGTAGTATGACAAAGTCATTTTGCAGAAGAGCAGGAGCCACCTGGAGGCACACACCCTCATAGTAGGCTCCCCACACCGAGGGGCACCCCCTGATATGGCACTAAATCTCAGCATTATCAGAGTGACCTGGGAAAAATAGAAGACTGAAAGCATGAGAATGGTGCACACATGCTCTGTCTAGGAAAGAAGAAAACAAATTTGGATATCCCATAAAGTTTGAAACTAACTGAAGACCACATTCTGCCATGGTGACCCATACAGCTATATAAGAATACAGAACTACAATTGTGAAAGTGAAAACTCAGAACAATCTTAGTAAAATGTGGATTGACTAAGACTGAAAAGGCAAAGGAAACATTTTCAATTAATAGGACAAAATAGAAGGGTTGCCCTATAACCAGCCATCAACAGACCAGAGGGGGGGAAATGTATTTTAGCCATAGTGGGATACCCTAGTTGTTGTGCATTTTATAAACATCCAAGGTGTTGGAATTCTGCCACTAGCAGTCTGTTCCCCCAACAGCAGAGAGAGACTGCTGGAAGGGCAGAGATATGTATGAATAAGATAGCCACACCCAAAAAATTAGCAGCTATTTACTCTCCCAGTTCATCTTTATGTTGGAAAGGATGTGGGGATACAGGATCCATATATACATTGCTGGTGGAAATGTCATTACATAGAAGAATTCTGGAATACAATCTTGCACCAAATCTTTTTGTTAACTGGCTACAAAATACCAAAGAAACCTGAGCTGATATTTCTGAATCAATGGGATGATATAGAGATCCCACCAATTCGACGAGACCTCATCAATGTCTTCTTAATGGCAGCAAAAAATTTAATTGCTTTAAAATGGAAATCACATACTGTACCAACAATTACCAGTTGGTACTCTAAAATATGGGACCATTTTTTATTTGAAAAAATCAATGATGGAATCTATCAAGCTGAAAATTTCCCCCAAACAACAAATTTTATGGAAAAAGGGTTCCCTTTTTTTGAATACATTTCTAAAGAAAATCTATATCCTCCCAATAAAATATACCAAACAATCCTGAATCTATAATCCAAAATATATCAGATCATTCAACTTGAATTTGTCTTTCCATGTTTTACCCTTCTCTGTTATGTAGTTTTTTAACAATTTACCCATGTTGTATTTCATATTGTAAACAGTTTTGTTAATAATTGAAATAAAAATATATATATTAAAAAAAAATAAGATAGCCAAGCACAACTGTAAAGACTCCAATATACAAAATTAGATGACCTGGACCTGAAATTTTCCGTCTGCACTCCTTAGCAAATAAGGAACACTAAAAAATACCCCACCCCTTCAGTCTCAGGGGAATATTGAATAGTTCAATTAATGAGAGGATAGGTGATCTCTGAAAGGAAAACCTTGGGTCTTTTGAGCCCATAAAGCAACACAGATGTGAAAAAGAATTGTAGGAAAGCTGTGGAATCAGTTTCATGTTAGTTCCTGGATATTAAAATCTGGAGCAGTCCAAGTCCAGGTTTTACTCATGTCTGTGTTAACTGGTAGGACTGCTAGGGTTGGCATGAACTAGGCCTTGTGTTTGTTTTTGTTTGTTTGTTTCTGCTGAATAGTTATTTTGTGTTGACTGAAAGAGACCCTCTGCACATCCCTAAATGACTGCTGAATCTTACAGCAATGAGACTGAGAACCAACTCCAGACCTTCTTGGATAACTCTAGCGCTCTGAACCCTTTCCAATCAGGCTTCAGACCAGGGCATGGGACAGAGACAGCACTAGTAGCATTAGTGAATGATCTCCGTCTGAATATAGACAAAGGCCATGCCTCCTCAGAGCCCACACGGCCAAGGAAGTGGAGGGGTCTTTATCCAGGCAGGCATGCAGGCAAAGCCTTTGGGAAACAGCCTTCAAACCAAGGGCTCATCAGTCCACATAACCAGGCTTCTCCCCTCCAAACCGAAGGGGCAGGTGCCTTTAATCAGGTTGGTGCGTTCCTGCAGCCTTGAAAGAGCAGCCATTGTGAGAAGCCTCTGGTGGGCCACAGCTCAGGACTTAGCTCTGGGTACTCAAGAGTGCCAGTGAAGCAATCAGGCTGGCACGAAGACACAGCCTTGTCGAAGGAGCCGTTGTGAGAAGACTCTGATGGGCTACACCTCTGGGCTTGGCCCTTGGTATTCAAGGATGCCAGGGAGAGAGCAGGTGAGCCATAATGAGCCATAATGACGAAAGGAAAGACAGAAACTTTTCTTCTTTAAATGTAGTTTCAATTCTTCACTAGAATGACTCGATGGTTAAAAACTTTTGAAATAAATCTCTGAGCCTCAAGGATGAGGTGAGGGAAAAGCTGAGAACAGCAACGGAGATCCTCTCCCTGAGGTGGCAAAAAGAGAATTAAGGGAATAGTGCCTCTCCTCTTTGTCATGTGATGTTTTTGGCGGGAAAGTGCCAAAGGGAGGAGGGGCGCTTCTAGTCTTCTAGAAAGCTCTGGAAATCTTCCCTATCAATGAAGGACTGCACAGAAGCCACAAAGAGCAACAGAACTGACTTGCTCCAGAGTATTCACCAATTGAGAGGGCTTTTATTAGTATATTTTTATTCTTAATTTTATTCTACTATTCAGTAATTACTGCTGAAACGTAAGTATCGAAGTAAACAGGCCCCTCTTTAAAAAACAAAAGAAACTTGGAAAGGATTTTAAAAGCATGTTTATGTGTCTGCACATAAATGTGTAAAAAGGGTGTTATGACAGTTTATACCACAAATTTTACAGTAAGAAAAAAGCACTTGTATGACAATAATTCACAAATTCACAAGGATCACTTTAATATACAAAGCAATTACTAGCATTCTGAAACACAAAGCAGTTAGTATGTACATAATGTTAATAAAATGCAGTGTAATTCAGAACATTTAAAAAACAAAGCACAAAAGGTTAAGTTACAAAATTAAAACAGGGATGTTTCTAGGAAGTAGGGAATTGTCAAACTTGTTCTCCAGTTTGTATTTCTTTGCTAAGTAATTTAATTTCAATAGAATTTTTTAACGCTCAATACCCTGTTTTGTGCTGATTGGGGCAAAGAATCGGAAATGGCGGGGAGGAGTGTGAACTTCATAGTTTTTATTAAATAAAAATAACATAGCAACCCTAACTCCAGAAACTTCCCACATTATTCTAAAGTTTCAAATTGAAAATCTCAGATCAGAATTGCTTTATTCTTAAAGTGAAAACCGATATACAAATGCAATAGGTGAAAGCTATACACAGAAAGTATTTAAGTTGTACAACTCCCTTCCCCATTGCTCCCCAAACCAGAAGGCTGGTGTATGCAGTAGTGTCAGCTTTTAAAACAGAGTTGAAAGTCTACTATTTAGCTTCTTGCTTTTTCAAACACAGGAATAGTTTTGTTATAAAAACGTAAGAGTGGCACCTAAAGTACAACTCGTAGAAACCATTTTTCTACCCCCCCTCCCCCATAATTTTTTAATCATGGGTGTTTCTGAAGTTCATTGATATTTTTTTCTCCCTCTTTCTACTTCAATTCTATTTCAGATTGTCCCTCACATCACAGATACCTGGCTAAGGCTGAGGCTCACATGACTTGACGTTGGTTATGCTATTCTCCAAAGTCGAAGTACAATAAATGCTTGCTTACACAAGAAAGAGCTGGCACCAGCCTCTGATTTGTTTACATGATCAAGGAGTCAATCAGAAGGCAGAATTACAGAACCCCCCACCCACCGCCTGGTCAATAATAAGTGAATATTCACTTCCCTTGGTCTCGTTACAGGTGAAGAGGTTTTTATGTACACAACAGCACAGACATCATTGTAGCAATGCAATGACCAGTGTGGCTGACAAGTCAAGCCCACGGTGATAAAGAGGATTCCAGCACTTAATTTTTGCAGCACACACCCAGGAATAAATTAGATTTATCCTATCTTAGTTGTCATCAGTCTTCTCATTACACTGAGCAAAACCGCAAATCCCACCCACCCCCACCCCCGGGCAAGTACCCTACAGATGAAATAGCATCCCAAGACATAAACGCTTCGTATCATTCGGAACAGAAACAAAATGGTGACTTTTTAGGTGCACACAAACCCTGAGAAAGTGAACAAGAGGCTGCAGCGGGATGCTTTGAGATTCCTTGCAGGGGTAAACAAGCTAATGATTCACCAGGACACTCTTGAATCAGCCCTAGGAATTTCTGACTGTGGAAAGAAGCCATAAAAAGGTATGAAAGCTGACATCTGGCCGGCAGGGACCAGCACTTGGGAGTACCAAAAATTCAGATAATTATTCTAACTTGTGCTAAATGTTTTGTCTGTCTGCCAGGACTATGGTTTGCATATTTTTTTTTTAAAAAAATACATTCATTCAAGGCTAAAAAGGTTTAGGATTACATTCTGATCTGTCTCTTCATCTTGCTGTGAAGTAATGTATTGACCTAACCTATATTCAGCACTGTAAGTGAATGTATCCTAAAGCAGCAGGCCACTAAAATTTCAGCACCAAAACTGGCTGTGCTTCTCAATGTGTTTAGAACAAACAGGAGTTAGTAGTCTTTTATACCTAGCAAAGTCTGAGGATCCGTGAAATCTTCCCATAGCCATGGGTTTATACTACTTATAAAAACCTTTGATTAAAAGATTAAAAAACCCAATATTACACACTTGTCTCGTTTGCCACTGAATAAACTCAGAACTGTGCTTTGTTGAGAATCTGAATGAAGTTAATGCCATTAAGACTGATAAAAAGAATCTCCTCATCTTTCCTCAAGCTTTAATTTCTCAAATGCCCAGTTCTGTCCATAGACTGCCAAACAGAGTTATCATAACGGAAATCTTTTTTTCTTTCTCTTTCGATTGTTCCTGTAATTAAATCTTAGCCCACAGGACATTTCCATTGGTTGTTAGAATGGTGGGAATTCCTCCCAACATGGTAACAGACATCTAAATCTTTGGTACTGCCCTGTGTAGATCTTTCTGCCAGCACTGACTCCTTTTATGGTTATCCTGAGAGAGAATCAGCTGATTAATTAAGAATACTGAGATGCATACAGATCATAGGTCCACGACAACCTCACCAGGAGCTCCTACAACTGAAATAAAAGTCAAGGTACGTGATGAACAGCCTGTACTCCAAACTGCAGTTAGGGAGAAATGCAGTGTCGGGATTTGTTCCTCATGTTAAGAGAAACCTTTCAACCCATTAAAAACCGAGGCGTTTGGACAAAAACTGTCTAAACATACACACACGTGAACATTCAAACGTTCAGTCTGCAGTCTGATGCAGTACAATTCAGCAATACATAAGGCTGCCGCTGATGTATCAAATCATTGCCAGTTTTCTGACGTTGAGTGTCCTCTCCTTTATGATCATTATTTAGTGCCTAGTAAGGCAGTTTCTGTTCTGATGCAAAGAGATTACAGGACCAACAAACCAGTCTGGATAAAGCTCGCTTGGATACTCAAACAACACTGCTGTCTGCTGCTAAAATCTGGAGTAAGCTGCTACGAAGCACACAGATTTTTTTAAAAAAAGTTTAATCCAACTTTTGAAATTAGCTCCCTTAGAATACAACAAACGCTTCCCAAATCTTTTTGCCTTAGTTTATAGCTGCCAAAGAGACAAAGCACACAGTGAAGAATTTGGGAATGAGAGGAGTTTTAGAGTTGACATAAATTCCATAATTCTCCTTAAAAATACAAATTGCAGCAAAATAAAATAACTGAAGATGAAAAACTGAACAACAATAAAACACAAATGAATAAGCGACAGAGTAATGCAGCTTAAACTACTGGGGCAAAAACCTTAAGTGCGGTCACACACACGCACGCACAAACACACACATGTAAAACTTTTTCTGACCTCAATATACTATAATACTCAGCATTCCTGACTTAAAAGCTCTCAGAGCTATAGATTATATACTGTGTATATATATTTTATATATGTACATATTTTATACATAAGCATTTCCAAGAATATCTAAGTTAGAAGAGCACCTTGGGCAATATCTCAACTGCCAGCATGACACCCTTTTCTTTTGTAAAATATAGAAACTGTACTTGAAACCAAATCTGTGTACAATGACTATAATGGAGCTAGCCCTTTCTATGCCTTCTTTTCAGTTAAGCCCGGCAATGAATTCTTGATTTTAGCAACATTTGTGTTAGGCAGAAAAGGGCCCAAATATATAACAGGAGCTGATAACCCAATCTTGCTTTTAACTTAATAAATTATACAAAATGAGGTGTTTTTGTTTTGTTCTTTAAAAAAAAAATTGCCGCCTTCTCCTTTTGGCTATTAGAATTGCAAAGCATATCCTGGTAATTTAGCTAGCTTTGTACTCGGATCAATGAAACTTTCAATAGTTATCACCTCTTAAAATTTCCTTTAAGGAATGTGAAATGTTCAGTACTGGATTACTGAAAATGGATTGAAATGTTTATCTTATTGCTGGTGACACATTCCAGAATCAAAACCCTGAATTTACCTATAGAGCAATCACAGCATATTCTACAACGCTCCCAGCATATCTGCATTGGCCCTCTTTGATAGACCAACTGCACCTTGGAAAAGGCCACACAGGGTCTTCCAAAATAACCCATTCTGCTAAGACACGATCATCTCAGTTAATTTCAAAGGATGCTCTGTTAGAGGAACATTAGAATGGTGGCTTTTCTTATTGTAACTAAAATAAACTTTGGATTATTGCATAATTTAATACAATTTAAACAGGTTATTTCACATAGAAAACAGCCAACATTAGGTAGAAGCTTTAAAAAAAAAATTCCTGAACAAAGTACACCAATCAATCTTTCAACAAGATTAGCAGTACATGAATCACACCTACAAAAACAGTAAGAGTTCATGATTTTACCACCAGCTCAAAGCGGGGAGGAGAATGTACTGCACAGTACAGGGGAAAGTTGTTAAAATCCACATAACGCAAGAATCTGCTTATTTTTAGAAGGCTATTTATCTGAGAAGTAAAGGATGTCTTTTAATGGTGGCAACATTTTTAAGATCGATAAATCTATGTAAATCTACGAGGCAACTCAGAAGCCAGATTTATTTTACCAACATGTTAAAATAACAATGTAAAAAAACTGGAGGGGGAAATAATTTTAATGAGAAATTAAGACCAGGGTGAAGTGTTCCTTAAAATTTTAAAGTTTCTCTTATCATAGTCCTATGAGTTTTGTTGTTCTTTCGGGACATCCATCTTGGAAATAAAACATTGACCTGGTTCTCTTATCCTGCATAAAACTGATGATGAAGTTTAAACTTTGCTTTTAAGTCTCATGGAAAACAAATGCCCATTCACAATGTCTACCCTCTAACAGTGCTGCAGATGTTTAACAAGCCCCCCTACCCCCCCCCCGGCCCTAATGGCTTTATCTATCAGCTAATACTCCACCAAGAGGTAGAGTAGGTTTATTTTATGTGCAGGCTTGCATACATGAGGATGAAAATAACAGCAGGAATCAAGAGATTAATTTCAGGGATAACTAATGATCCAGGATAACATATTCTGCTATGATCTGGTGGACCAACACTCTCCTTCCCAGTCAATCAAAGCACGTATCTTTTGGATAAACAGGAAATTCTGTTTACCAGAGGGCTTGCTGTTTTAATCATATTACACTTAAGAATCTCATAAAGTGGTTTAGGAAAACATGGTCTTTTAAGAACTTTACAAGAGTGGCAACTCTTTTAAGAGGATCTAAGGGTACCTGGGCTTGTTTTCCGTTCTTTTCCAGCTGTATATACTAAGCTAGCTGTGCTTCTGTTAGTGGTTGGCTTGAATAGTGTAACCACTACATAAAACATAACAAAACAACCATGCTTTAATAGACTGTTCCTCTTCCAGAGAGTGTGTCCCTCTTCTAAGTCTCTTCTAACTGCGCTTTACTGTTTCTACTCTACTGCTTGTGTGTGTGTGTGTGTGTGTGTGTGTGGTACCCTCAAGTCAGAGTTGACTTATGGTGACCCCAGCTGGGGTTTTCATGGCAAGAAGCTATCAGAGGTGGTTTACCATTGCCTACCTCTGCAACCCTGGTCTTTGTTGGAGGTCTCCCATCCAATTACTAACCACAAGGCCAACCCTGCTTAGCTTCTGAGATCTGACGAGATCAGGCTCACCTGGGCTATCCAGGTCAGGGTACTCTACTGCTTTCTACGAGTTGATATCCCACCAGGATATCAACGGTATGGGGGTGACAGGACAGCATTCAGAAGGCTGAATACAATACATTTCTTTTTTTAAATTACAGAGAATTAATTAAGGAACCATGGAAATCTTTTTTAATGGTATGGAGAGGCTTCTAAAACATCCCATAGGGAGATTACAAGTGACAAAAAAGCAAGCGAGCAAACTCTTCTCTGCGGGTTAATTTTTTCCCTGCAAGTGCGTGTCCTTTGGCATCGTCCCACCATGTAGGAGTTCGAGAATGGATATTTGGAACCTTGCAACCCTTTGGCAACCACTATTTCCTTGGAGAACCATCATACCTTGGTTCTGTTCCGGGGCCACTGGATACTTCCCGGCAGAGGCTGGGGTGACTGACTCTCAGGCCTTCCAACAAGCTCAGTACTGACTCCTGAAACGTTTGCATCAAGTTCCACTCCCCCATAATCCCTTCGCAACAGAACACGATTATTCCTTGACGAAGAGGTGAGGTGAGGAAGTCTTCTTTTTCTTCACACTTGGGATGCGCTGTGATGAAAATAGTTTTGTGGGTAGAACGGGAAGGGGGAATAGTGGAGGCAGGTGATTCAACATTCACAGTTTAATGCAAAGCACAGATGAATTAAATTCTGCAGTTGCTTTCAGGCAGTTTTGCGCGTAGAAAAAAAAAAAGAAATGTTTACAAAATAAACAGTTCACTTTTGTCTTCCTGGCTATCATCAAACCAGTCTTTATCCCACATTAACAAACCAAAGATGGGAATCTAAAATTAATCCGATTTGTGGCAATAGAGGTCCTTAAGTGCTTTTAGCTCTTCAATCAATGTCTTGTTTTGGTTTTCAAGCACAGCCACTCTGTTTTCTAGACATTTGACATATTCCTTTTTCTTTCTGCGGCATTCACGTGCTGCCTCCCTGTGGACCAAAAAGAATATATATGGAACAATACGAAAATATGATTGGCCAACTTTGATCATTTAGGCTACCCTGAATGAATATTGTAATCATTTTGGAGTGAACGAATCATGATTCTCTTTTCTAGGCAAATGATCTTGATCTTTTGATTGAGCACAACATTTCTGCTCGGTTAAATAAAGAAGCTGTCTATTCAACAGTTCAGGTACTTGCAGTCATTCTGAGCTGTGCAAAAGAGCAGCAGGGTGCCAGTGAAACACAATGGTGCTTGTTGTTAAGTTAACTATTCTAGTGAAACTCAGAGAGATGTCAAAGATTCTGGAGATATGCCGGTGTAATGCTGTAAATCTGGTGCTGGCAGAAGAGCCAGAGATGAGCAGCACAGGAGGCATGTTGGAGAGGATCAGGATTGAGACTGCATCCTAAACCCACTCTGCAAACAACTGTAATATTAGTTGATTCTGCACACGTTGGATAATGCACTTCCAATCTTCTTTAGAGATCATTTGGAACTGAATTTTTCGAGTGTGAAACAAAAAATCCACTTCCAAACGATAGCTAAAGTACATTGAAAGTGCATTATCCAACGTGTGCAGAATCGGCTATTATGTGGGGAAAGTATAAACAAAAACAACTCCCCTCCCACTGCCTCTGACCATGCCTACCACAGCTAAACCCAGCTTGGGACACTACCATTCTAAGCAGAGTCACACCAGCAGAGTGACCTTTGCGCTTTTCCCTGAGGCTCCCTGTCCTGAGCAAACCGTAGAGGGGAACTGATGTGCTTGGATTGGGGGCTTCGAACCCCCCTCTGCAGAGAAAACACCCAGTAAACAGTGCGAGGCTACCCGTGCTTCTTCCGTACCCTGGTCCATGGCTGGGGTAGAACAGAGACATCACAGGCTTCTCAACATGCACTAGAGGGCCATTCCATATACAGCCAACCTAGGAAGATTGTGGCCAGGCTGCTCTGTGATTGGTGGGGTAGCTGTGAGCCCAAGTGCTGATCTTCTTCCCTTCATGGTGTTATATATATGTACTAGCAACAGAGCCCATTAAAAAAAACAACAGTCCCTAAAAACAGCGCAGGAACGCTGGCCTTCCCGCTGCGGTGGTGCCTTCTGGAGGCCACACTGGCAACGACCTCCATTTTTATCCTGGTGCTCCTGTGCAGGCGCACCAGGATAGAAAGCGAGTCATCGCCAATACGGCTTGCCTTTTACATAGAAAGATATGTATTTTAAAAATGTCTTTTCTCTGCTGGGAGAGCAGAAAGTATAGACTTGCTATGCTAGCATCACACTGATGTCTACAACACCCAAGAGGTGAAGAATTTAGGATTGGGATGATGATCTATTGACAAACGGGTTAAAAGAATCACATTCCTACAACTATCATATTGCCCAGTGAAGGTTAGTCACTGTGCCGGGTAAACATACTGAGTTACACTTGTACTGCCCATTCTTTGTTTCGCCTCAAAGAAACAACCTACTTCAGGCAACACTCCACTGGGTGAAGAAAGACACCACTTCAGTGAGCGGCCATGCCACTACAGTCTCCACTAGATATGGACACAATGATGTCTATGCATGGAGGCGCAATCCGAGTTTACCCAGAACACAGACCTGTTCTTCATTAGACGGACCTCCCTCTTTCGTGCTGCTTCCTCTGCTGGCTGGGTGGGAAGTGCTGGGGAGGATGCCATGACTACACCAGGTGCAATGGTGCTTGTGGGCGCTGTGCGAATTTGGTAGGTCTGGACGTCTCCTGAAGCCGCTAAGAGGGAAAAGTGTTGGGGAGGTGGGGGGAGAAAGCAGAGTGTGAGACCTGACAACTCTGGAACACCAACGAATGAAAAAGCCGTGGAAACAATCCCCATTGCTATATAAACAAGGGCTGATTCTGCACACGTTGGATAATGCACTTTCAATGCACTTTAGCTATCGTTTGGGAGTGGATTTTTTGTTTCACACTCAAAAAATTCAGTTCCAAATGATCTCTAAAGAGGATTGGAAGTGCATTATCCAACGTGTGCGGAATCAGCCAAAGGGGCTTTTTGATGTTAGTGTTGAAGTGGTATGCCGCCTCCTACCTTCCTGCCACCCCCAGGCTGCAGAGCAAATGAATTAAGCAGCAATGTTTCGGCTGCCTTTGCACACTTGGAACACAGCAACAATCCTCTTGCCTCTCTCTCTGTCCTCTCAACCTTTCTTTGCCCCTCTGCCTCTACCCTGTCGTGCCACTTTGACTCTTCTCATGCTTTCCTGTCTACACCCTTTTCTGGGCGTAATGGCCTCCTCGATGTTGCCTACCAAGTGCGACTTGCCCTTTCCCCTCCTCTTTCTAACTCCATCTTTTCTGCCTACAGCCGTTGCTGCTGCTTCTCCAGCATGGCCAAACACGGTCCAATTGACCCCCACTGGTGCCGCCCACTCTTCATATTCTCCACGTGCTACTCTTCAAAGGCACTGCTGCTTTTTCTCATGGACTTGGCTGGTCCATATGGTTTTTAGTTGTGTGTGGACCTGTTCAATTTGACTTATATTAATTGCTGTGACATTTCAAGAGCACTGCTGAGCTCCAGTTTGGTTGCCTTGATTTACTCAACTCTTTTCTCCTCCGGATACGAGGGCATTCCCACCATGATGAGGTTACTTTTGCCAAGGACTATTCCAGTAGTGCCAGAAACTAAACTCTAAAGGAAGGACGAAATAACATTCTTTTTCCTAGTGAAAATTTGTCTCGTTCCTCTGGATAGCAGGATCTAAAAGCCGAATTATTACCTACTGCACTCCAACAATTTTATTTCCAGAAAATGTAAAACACATGGTACCCCTTTCCAAAAACACTACGTTGCATCAAAGCACTGTGCTTTGCAATGAGGTTTGCTTGATAAGAGTTGGGGAACGGACCTTTGGACACTTACTGAGAAGGGTCCTTCTCCTCTGAAGGCAGGAGGACATCTTGGGCTGTTTCCTTTCGCCCAATCAGGGAGGCAGGAAGTCAAAATTTATTCCTCCTCTTCCTCTTGGAGCCCGGGAACGCCCCTTCTCCCTCAGTTCTGGTGACTCCACAAGCAGTAAGTCTTCCATCCTTTTAAAAAACACTCCTCACTGACCCTGAATCGTGTTCTGTTCTCATGATCTGAAAAGGAAATGTAGTGGACAAGAATGCAGCGGACTAGAAACAGAAGGAGAGAGAAAAACAAGACAGCAGTACAGCATCTCAGGCAAGAAAAGAGCTGACGAGGAACATGGGAGGGGCAAGATGTCCTCCTGTCCTCAGAGGAGAAGGACCCTTCTCGGTAAGCGTCCAAAGGTCTGTTCTCCCTCTGAAGCGGAGGATATCTTGGGTGCTCCCCAAACAGTTATTCCTTAGGGGGGGGGGAGATTTCCTTGTCCTGCACTACATGTTGAAGAACTCTCCTTCTGAATGCTGCGTCTGCTGAGTTGAAAATATTCAATTTATAGCGTCTAACGGATGTTGAGACTGAGGAACAGGTGGCCGCCTTGCAAACCTCCTCCACGGAAGCATTATTGTAAAGAGCTGTGTTTGCTGCTGCGCTCCTGAGGAACAGGTGCCGCTGCGCTCCTCTCTCGAAGGCGGATGATGGGGTTGATGAGAAACTTGGAGAAGACTCTGGGGGGCGTGGACAGCCCAAATGGAAGTGCTTTGAATTGAAAATGTCTGTTGTCAACATGGAACCTGAGGAACTGTCGATGAGCTGGGTGAATCGGAATGTGAAGATATGCCTTGGTAAGATCTATGGAGGTGAGAAAGTCCCCCGATCTTAGAGCTTCTGAGACTGATCTTAATGTTTCCATGAACTGATTCATGAATTTTAAGTCCAGAATAGCTGTCCAATCTCCGTTTCTCTTTGGCACTGTGAAGAAGAGAGAATAAACTCCTGAGCCCTGCTCTCGATGGGGGTACTGGTTCTATTGCCTTGATGTTTTGAAGATGTTGAACTGCTTGCAGGGTAATGAGTCTTCTTTGGTGATTTTTTTCGAAGGGGGGTTGTTAGGAAACGATCCGGTGGGTAGGATTTGAACTCTATTGAATATCCTTTTGAGACTACATCTAGGGTCCAGGCGTCCACCTCCAACTCCTGCCAGGCTCGTTGGAAAAGCTGTAGCCTCCCATCCACCAGATTTTGAAGTGAGTCAGGATTTTCGACTCTTGCTGTTGTATTCCTGCCTGTTGCCACACTGCTGGTGTTGTCTGTTGGCTCTGGAGCCGAAGTTACTTCTTTTGAAGTTTGGTTTGCTGATGTTCCAGGAGGTGCGCTTGGGTGTCCTGGCGAGGTCTGGCCAAGGAGTGGTGCGTACGAAAGGACTGATTTTTGAAGGGACATCTATCCACTCATCTGATCGACTTAGGTAAGGCTTTCTTTTTGTCTCTTTTCTACTAGCACCTTCTCCAAGGCATCCCCAAATAGTTTGTCCCCTTGAAAAGGATATGCCATCAGGATAAACTTGGATCGGAGATCGGCCAAGCTCTTAGCCAAAGAAGCCTCCTGGCGACCGCTACTGAGGCTATGGCCCTGGAAGAAAAGGTGAGGGCGTCTAAGGTGGCATCTGCAGTGAAGGTAGCTGCCTTCATGATTCTATTTGCCCCTTCTAGGAGGCACTTTTGGTTACTCGGAAGAAGTTGGATTAGTTTACGTAGCCACACAACTGCCACTCTGGAAACAATAGATGCAGAAGAAGAAGCTGTTAGCCGTGGCTGCCACTTCATGGGCTATTCAGAGGGCGGCTTTGGCTTTCTTATCCACATTGTCCTTACAGATCCCTAGCCATACTCAGACAAGAGACATGAGGATTGGAGGGCTGCTACTGGGGCGTCATTCCTTGGAACCTGCAAAAGCTCATTAGCATAAGATGGTAAGGCATATAATTTTTTGACTGTGCTTGAACATTGTTTAGTAGAAGCAGGAGAAGCCCACTCCACTTTTAGCTGTCTTTCGAAGTATTCAGGAAAGGGTTATCTTTCTCCGGGGTATCTGCCCTGGGGAAAAAACTCCTTGCACCCCCTGGGTCTAGAGGCAGCCTTACCTGCCCCAGGGGTGTCCTCCTCCTCCCCTTTTTGCTTTTGAAGATCTAGGACCGCCAAAGTCTTGGTCAGCAAGTACTGATAATCTTTGGTCTTAAATAGTCTATCATATTGATCCAGCATAATGATCTCCTCTTTCTCTTCCTCCTTGGAGAGGAATTCCCCCTCTTCACCCTCCTCGCTTTCAGAGGAAGTTCCCCCACCCACGTGACACAGCTTCTAACCCTGGAAGCATCTGGGGTAGATTTCTGGGCAGCCTTAGTGGGCCATTGCGGATTAGAATGGCGCACCTTTCTGGGGGGAGAGGTAGAGGTGGAGGTAGACTCGCTTGCTGCATCAAGAGAAGGTTGGCGGAAATTAAAGATTTCCTCCCTCAAAGTTTGGCACAAAAGGGAAAGGAATTCGTCTTGCAACAGGGAGCCAAGATCACTGTTTATGTTCCCGGATCCTTGGCCGCTGGTACTCGGCATCTGCAGCTTCCAGTCAGCACCAGAAGGCCCTGTGTAGCTCTCTCCCGATGGGAGGTTGGCCGGCACGTCGCATGGAGCCGCGTGGGATTTGGCGCGAACGCCATTGTTGTTTCCCGCCTTTCCCGCAGCTTCCGACTCAACGCAAATGTTGACTCCGGGACTACAATGATCCCAGCTCTGGGTGTTTGCGGCGAGGCCTCTTCATTGAGGTACGCAGCTTACCAGCAGGAAAGGTATCAGGATTCCATTCAAGCCTCAGTGACAAGATGGTACCGGGAGGATTGGCCACTTCTGCGGCCGCTGATGTGCTCTGCTCTTCCCCATCCATAAAGCTGTCCTCCGAGTTCTGAGACTCCATTCTTTTCAGTCTCGGCATCAGCAGAAAAAATGGGGACAGCAGGGAGGGGAGAAAAAGGCAGGGAAAGAGAGGGCAGCTCAGAATAGTAGCAGGGAAAAAAAGGAGAGAAAGAAAGAGGAAGAAAAAAAGGGAATAGAAGGAAGAAGTCTCTAAGCAAAAGAACTGTGGGGCGTCAGAGAATCTGAAGCCACAACTGCTCTCCCTGGTGGCAGGAAAGAACTGAGGGAGAAGGGGCGTTCCCGGGCTCCAAGAGGAAGAGGTGGAATAAACATTGACTTCCTGCCTTCCTGATCGGGCGAAAGGAAACAACCCAAGATGTCCTTCGCCTCAGAGGGAGAAAGTAATTTCATGACTTTTGCACATCTTGAGTTGGGTTCAGATGTTCTTACCTTGAACAACCACCTGGTTGCTGGGGACGAGAATCTGCTGCCCGTCAGTGGTCTGAGCATACTGTAAAATGGTCGTGCCGGGCTGGGTCGCGGCGGCGTTGGGGATGGTGAGAGTCTGCAGGCCCTGCACGCCATCTGTGCCATTGTTAGCTAGCTGGATTGCACCTCCCTGTGTGATCGCAACTGAAAGCGGGCAGATTTGAGTCAGCAGTTGGAGTATTAACCTCCTCAAAATCACGCACACAAGTTATTTACAAAGTGCAGTTTCCCCCCCAGTAACAAACAAACAAACAAACAAACCACAATTTACAACTAAACCTGCTTGAAGCCCCTTGGTTCCATGTTTCATATTGTACGTGATAACACTCTGGTTTCTGGATCATTTCGTCCACAGAATGCAGGATAGATTGCCCTGATTCTGCAGTCCCAGCAAGGAAGGCTTTGCGCCAGATGCCTCAAATCAGGACTAGATTCCCCCTTCCACGAGCAGCCATGATCCCCTTGGCAAGGGGGCACTATGGTACCTCCCCCAAAGCCCCTAGACAGGTACAAAAAAGCCGGTATCACCACATAGCATCTCGTGTAAAGCCCCCCCCTCTCCACAGCTCTGCCACAGGGCTATTAAGCAGCATGTACTGGGCAATGAGAAAATACCAACCAGCACAAGGTTATTACAGCCCCTCAGTTGACACATGAATCATTATGTCCATCAGTGGAAAGAATGCTCCTGTTTCTCTGGCTGAGCTGTGTCTATGCTACTTAACACCAGTGTTGTGGCTGAGCCCGACCAGGGATTTTTTTTTTCAAAGCTGAACTAGTCATTGCTTGCTGCAAGTGTGAAAGCTGCTCTCTTTTTAAAAGGAAAAGACTACGATTTAGCTGGCTTTTTTGGTCCTCACCCCCAAATTATGCTGCAAAGATCTGCCTTCGGATCAGCAACCGTCAGCTTCCACAATCACACACAAATAACATTTTATTAATTAGGTACTTTTGAAGAAAAACACTTTTCATGCTGTTTTACACAGGGCTTTTTTTCTGGGAAAAGAGGTGGTGGAACTCAGTGGGTTGCCCTCGGTGAAAATGGTCACATGGCCGGTGGCCCCGCCCCCTGATCACCAGACAGAGCGGCGCGGAGGGCACTCTAAACTCCCCTCTGTCTGGAGATCAGGAGGTGGGGCCACCGGCCATGATACCATTTTCAAGAGGTTCCGGAACTCTGTTCCACTGTGTTCCTGCTGAAAAAAAGCCCTGGTTCTACACATAGGAAAGTGTAATTATGCACATTTATCTTGCAATATTTCATTAAAAAAAATGTGAATAAGGAGATTCAGTTTTTGAATACTGATTTTTACCAAGGTTACATATTTACAGTACGGCTAATGTGAAAATTATAGTGTAATCAACAGAAAATTAACTGCAAATCATCACTGATGTAACTAATCAAAGCTCAGCAAAAACAGCACTCTACCTCTGACATGACTAGCTAGCACAAGCACTGGTACCCAGTAGTTCAGAATGCATCCTTTTTCTTTCTTTTCTATCTGACAGGTTTTTATGTTTAATAATAATTACTCTCACAAACCAATTATTACAATATTTCAGCATGCATTTTATAAATAGTATTCAAGATAACCAATTGCACACACACACACACAAACCTTGCCACGGCAGCTGGCAAGGACCGTTTCGGATCTTTTTCAAAGACGGCAGGATGTCAAACAAAGGCTGACACAATCCTTACTCTGCTTATAATAGGATGACAATTTACCATTCACGTCAGCCCACCACCCTCATAAGGAATTCATAATAAAGTAAGGATTGCGTCAGCCTTTGTTTGACATCCTGCCATCTTTGAAAAAGATCCGAAACGGTCCTATGCCCAGGAACCGGTCCAACCGTCAGATGGCACGTCCTTGATTGGACTTCTTCTTCCCCTCCACTTATATCCACGAGCTGTCTGCTTGCAGATTTTCTATGCAATGTTATGACTGTGGGGTTGCACATTGTGCTCTACGAATCATAACCACTGTAGCATTTGCACTTTAATTATGCAACGAGTGTTGTATAAACATTGGAATTGGCACTAGCACTTTATGTTAAAAAAAAACCCTGTATGAATTCAACTTATTGGACTGCTTTTTGCAGCTGCCGTGGCAAGGTTTGTGTGTGTGTGTGTGTGCAATTGGTTATCTTGAATACTATTTATAAAATACATGCTGAAATATTGTAATAATTGGTTTGTGAGAGTAATTATTATTGTACTTGTTAGTTAGGTTGTCACAGTTTTTTGTTTCGGCTACTGTTTCTCTCGTGACTCTCTCCTTTGCTGGGCTAGGTTTATGTGTTTGGCCTTACTATTTAATGCTCCCCCAGTCACAACTCCATTATCTAGCGTTCCTGCACGTCTGCCTAGTTTCTCTTTGTTCTTCACAAACCATTTTCCTGCTCCATCGTTCCTTTTTTTCATTGGGTTATATTCTATCTTCCTTCATGAACTTCCTGAGTGCACTACATCCCCATTCAGACTGCGGCGGGTGCGCCTTTCACACACGGTCCCTCCATTCAAGGCTTCCAGCACAGACTCCTCTGCTCTGGCCACATATACACCAATCCATTCATGCAGACAATACCTGCATGCACAGCATTGCCATATTGATGGTGGATATCAGCAACACCAGTCCCTAAAAAAAAATCAGGACCACACTGGGGAGGAAGCAGATAATAATTCACAAGCACTATGCCCTCAATCCTCCCGCCCAGCCTTGAAAAGTTGGCCCAGTAAGGACGAGCCGCACCACCACACACTTCTCAAGCCATGGACTGTGGCTACGCTGTCCTTGGGCAAGAATCGCAGAGCCAGCACCAGCCGGACGGAGACACTTGCTAGCTGGTCCCCTGAACGGCTGAGGTCAACCAGCACATCCGTCAAGATGGCAGAAAGGGCACCCGATGCTGGACAAAGCCTCTGCGCAGGAGTGGTCTCTGCCTGGGCTGCAGGAGAGCCCCCGAGATGCTGCAGAAGCTGAGTGTCGCTGGCCCCGCCGTCTTCCTGCGGGTGCTGCTCACACACCCTGCTGGCCGAGCAGCAGAGAAACCTGTGGCTGATTCCGCACTCGTTGAATAATGCACTTTCAATGCACTTTATCCATCGTTTGAGGTGGATTTTTTTGTTCTGCACACACAAAAATCCGTTCCAAATGACCTATAAAGAGGATTGGAAGTGCATTATCCAACGTGTGCGGAATCAGCCATTATTGGTATTCATTCCTCTTCTGCTGCACTGCTTTTAATACTCGCCTTTTACTATCTTTTGGCTTCTTTCCACTCATCTCTCTCTCTCTCTCCTATTTGGCATGATGTCATCACATTTTAAAATTTAAAACAGGACTCCCTTTTTGGGTGTTCGTTAATACTTAGTTGTTGTTGTTCCTTTTAGGCAACTTTGGAAACAGCAACGATATTTCTTCACTTGTCTTTATTTTTATTTAAAACTGAGGTTTGAGATTCGAATGCACTTTTCCTCTCCAATCAATTTAGAATATGAGTAATAGCGCCATACTGTATTGCCCACTGCTCGTCTGGTAAATAGGAGTTGGCACCGTCACGGTAGTGATGGCAGGTGCTGCTGCCTCCTCTTCAGATTTTTCTTCTTCAATCCTTGGCACGCCGGGGGCATCCGAAGACAAGTCGTTCAAGATTTTCCTAAAAGAGAAAGAGGATTGCGGAAATCTTTAGCCAGTTCTAGCAGCTGCAGGAATGCTCAGGATGATGTTTAGGTGTCGCATTGGTCATAAGAATGTCAGCCTTCCTAGATCAGATGAAAGATCAATCCAGTTCACGTACGGCCAGCAGCAGTGACCAGGCAGACCCGTGGCAATTTCCCCTGATTCCCCCTTCCCACTGCAGACCCCTCCCCATGTCGTTCTCAGTTTCCTTTGCCCCTCAAAGCAGCATTTTGTGATGAGCAGCAAACTACAGCAAGAGGCAGAGGCAGGAATGAGCCATTCTGCCGATGGAAAATCTGGATCTAACCCAGATGCCGGTAGGAATTTCCAGTGGGGAATACAGGCAGCAGTTCACCCCTACAGTTGGCCCACCAGCACCTGGCAGCACTGAGGGACGTACTTCCTCTGAACCAGGATGTCCCGTTTAGGAATTATGACTGATGCTACAATTAGATCCATCCTTCAGAATTTTGTCTCATTCCATTCGTGAATTATATAGTGCATTAAGAAACAATGTCTGTCCTAAGTCTACTGCCAAGCAAATTTAATGGTACGGCCCTACATTCGAGCCTTAGAAGTCAAAATTCTCTTTATTCAATTCTCTATAGCGTGCATCATTTTAACTATTTATTTGCTTAGTACGCTGTTACCTTGCCCAGGACAGCACAGAAAGAGACAAAAACCGCATGCTTGCTCAGACAAGAAAATGATGGACATGAAAGGCGTCTGCTAGGAAGAGGAAGTAACTAACAAAAGAAATGTAAATTGCATGTCTGAGTTGCATATAGCGTTGGAAAAGTCGCTGGTTGGACTGTCTAAAAAGGAGTTATGTTAGGTATGTGCAGACACAAATCAGGCATGCATCTGTGCACAGTCCAATCGCAAGGAGTACAGAAGGGTGGTGAGCAAGAAGGGTGGCGGAGATGCCAGAACTGCTTGATGTAATAGCGTCCTGCCAGTGAGTGCATTTAAGCTTACCAAGAGCTGCCACTTAATATCATAAAAGGAATTATTTCCATGAAACAGAATTACATGGTTTATGGCCAATCTCCAACAAAAGAGATACTCAAGTATGAGGGGGAAGACAGTCTCAGACCTTGAATTTCATGAGAGGAAGTGTGGAATTGAACACTCATAGTCATGCATTTTCTGATGGCTTGTTTAGAAGTTTTTCTGTACATGGGTTGGTAATAATGAGGAGACAGGGAAAAAAAAGAGAGGAACTTGTTTTGGATCTGAGGATTTGCTAGCGGAGGTCATCCTATTCCATTTTTGTTCCTGTCCTGTATGGTCTTCTCATACAGGTTCATTGATTCCAACATGCCTATGTTGTTTGACGCATGTTTTCATATTGTATGAATAGTGAAGTACTGGATGTAATGTGATTTTTTTCTGTTTGTGCTACTTTTGTTACATTCCTAATTTTTATCTTGTGGATGTCAAATGGGTTTATTCTCTCTCTCTCCATTTTCACTGTGTTTCCCTTCATACTCGGGTACTTCTTTTGTTGGCATATTGGGATGGTAATCTTTTTTCAAGATCTACATGACGCACGAGATCTGTGGTCGGTTCTCATGAAGTTTAATTTAATATTGAAGCGTGGCTGGGAGAGGAGGGGGAAAAGCAGTGCTGAACAAAACTTTTGGGGGGGGGGGATTATAACTAAAAACAACAACAGCATTCCCTCTTATATGGTGATTCAGCATACGTTGGATAATGCACTTCCAATCCTCTTTATAGATCATTTGGAACGGATTTCTTTGTGTGCGGAACAAAAAATCCACCTTAAACGATTGATAAAGTGCATTGAAAGTGCATTATCCAAAGTGTGTGGAATCAGCAATACAGTCAACCAACTGAAATGCCTCCCTGAACTGTTATTAGCCGTGGAAGGAGGGAAAAGAGATGGGTACTCCTGTTGTACCTGTAATTTTCCTTACCACAGCTTACAGCAGCTCTAGAAAACAATTTGTATCAGAGAAATGGTATGGAAGTGAAACCGATTACCCCACTCACCCCCCAGCATGGTGGTCCCATCCAAAATGCCTTCCCCCACACCGAAGGCTGCTTTTATGATGTTAAAAAAAATGCTGGGATCATGTATCTTCCATGAAACATGTAATTCAGACCTTAGGAGCAGCTGCAAACATTTTTAATAAAAAGAGTCCTACCATTTCAAATTGGTTATTGAGAGTTTGGGACCAGTTTATTTTGGATAAGCTTACTGACTATATTAAACAATCTGAAATGCCTGACTATAGGTCAACATTTATTGAGCTTTGGTACCCAATCCTAGCATTTTTAACTAAAGATGAATGTGCAAAACAGCTACTTAGACCTGAAGACTATTTTCATGTACTGCTCACCATCTAGAATAAGGCAACAAACTCAGCTACTTACCTTATGTTGGAAACCAAGTTGCACTGTTAATGTTTTGTTTGTTACTGTCATATTTGAAAAACTAAGTATTTTTTAAAAAATAATCTACAGAAGCAATCAAATAAAAAAGGCTTTTATTCATCTGTAGAGGAAGATTTGCCCCAGTTCCATAGCTTGGGATGACACTGCTACTAGGGGTGTGCAATTTGGGATTCCGATTCGGAAAAAACATCTGAATGGGACCCGATTCAGAAAGATTTGGGATTCCTGAATCGGGCCCAGCATTGCTGGCCCGATTCAGAAATACCGAATCAAAGCTTTCCAAAGCGATCTGAATCGCTTTGGAAAGCTTTGGGTCAAGCGGGAGCAGCCTGCAGCACTTTTCTGGCTGGGAGAGGGAGGAGGGAATTCTCCTCCCCCTCCCATGGGGAAAAAAACTGGCAGAGCAGGAAGTTTGAAAGCCACCCTTTTTGGGCTGCTTGCAAGTGGCACAAAAAGGGTCGCTTTAACTTTCAAACACCCCATCGCTTGCTTCCCCCATGGGAGGGGGGGAAGCAAGCGACAGGGCGTTTGAAAGCACCATGCTGCTTGGTGCTTTCAAACCTCATGCCACTTGCTTCAGCTGACAGACAGAGCAGCCTGCTCCCTGCCTGTCAGCTGAAGCAAGCAGCGCAGGATTTCCAAGTTAAAGCACCCCTTTCTGTGCCGCTTTCAACCCCGGTACTGCTTGCTTCAGCTAATAGGCAGGGCAGCCTACCTCCCTGCCTTCAGCTGAAGCAAGTGGCACAGAGTTTGAAATTTAAAGTGCCCCACAGCTTATTTCACTTGAAGGGAGGGGGTTGAGGGGTGAATAGGCAGCGGGGTGAGAAATTTGAACGCAAAACTTTTCTTGCCACTTGCAAGTGGCAAGAAAAGTGTTGCTTTCTGGTGTGCTCTGAATCTTTATGGAGCACACCGAAGCGGGTCAATAAGCGATTTCCAAAGTGGCTTGCTGCTTCGGAAATCACTTACTTCCGACTCTTTTTCCTGCTTCGGAAATTCTGAAGCGGGAAACCCGAATATTTTTTTGTTGCATACCCCTACCTCTGCTTCAGCCGAGCCCAGGTGATTATAGAAAGCCTTGAGAAACGCTCCTTAGAAACCAGGGCTGGCTTACAGTGCCATCCTAAGCAGAGTTACACCTGAAGTCCACTGAAGTTAATGGTCTTAGAAGGAAGTAACTCAGCTTAGTTAATGTTGATTTATCGCCCAGCACAGACAGAACTTCCTACCTGTAGGAGGGTCGCCGGGAAAGAATTTCTCTGCGTTTCTGGGAATCCGTGACACTGTCTACAGATTCTTGTGAGTCTTCACTTTCTGCAATAGTGGAGATCTAGATATAAGAGCATAGGAATGTTACCATTTAAAACAAATTTAACAAGAGGTTATCTAAAGATAACAATACAAAATAATCTACAAGATGAGGTAGGATAAAAATGTTTTTTTTTAAAAAATGGAAGAATTTTTACGGGGACTTGAGGAATATGGAATTACATCTATAGAGAGGGACCTTCATGGTTTTTTTTCTCAGTCATAAACACCCCTGTTCTCTCAGAGTTGAGTAAACATGAACAGCAGACAGGAATCCCCTATGAGGAGGTAAGTAGTTTATGTCTTGGATCCTAAACAGTATCAGAGGAAGGGGATTTCCCTACCTTTTCCTTTTCATTCCAGCCTTCTATGCCCCCCTCCCGCCCCCTGAATTGGTCTCCTGTAGGTCAGGGGTCTGAAAGGACCAGTGTGGGGAGAAACCAGAAGTCTGCAGGGGATGGGTATCAGTAAAAATATCCCTCCCCTCTCCAGAGCGAAAAGCAGTTTTGTTGGGGAAGCTGCTGCTACATCGAAAGAATTGCACTACAGAATCCAAAGCAATTCTTAGTGACTTCACTGCTGAATAGGAAAACTCAACTGGAGGCAGTGTTTTTAATCTGAAAAAAGTTGACTTCTGAGGAAGCTGCTAAAGCTGCCAGCTGCCTTCATGTAGACAACCTGTGGGACATGCAGAGCTTGAGATCCACAGGCTTTACACAGTATTCAGCATAATCATGAAGGATTGTAAAAGACCGGATTCAATATTTCAACACTCCTACTGCATTCTTGCCCCTTATCTTTTGTTTCTGAATTCCAAACATTTTCATTATCAGTCTCTTATCTTGCTTCACTGGAGTTAGGAATTTATTTGGCACGGCTTCCAAACTCTAACAGGTTTCTCACGTCTAATATGGCAAATGTGTAATCCAGCTGCAGTGACTGGAGCAAAAACAACAGAAATGACTGAACTCGTAAAGTCAAGGGAGAGAATAATGGCCAGTATCAATATGATCTCATTCCAGTGATGTGTATCGAATGAAACTATAAATCAATGTGGCTTGCCCATCTGTGTAAACAACTTATGTAGTCTATTTGTTGGTTCCTCAGTTCTCAGTGACAAGAAAAAAGAATGGCCCCATTTATCTCATGTTGATGATAATAATATAAATATCTGTTTTCATATTAAACAACAAATAGGCTAGGAAACAAGTTGGAATCTGCTTAGACATCCTGATTTTAAAAAATGTAATTACTGATGCCTTTCCCCCCCTAAAACTGAGATGGGGAAACATGTTGCAGTTCTGGAGCTAAATGTCTGATTTAAAATTGGCTAGTGGGCCCCACCCAAAAATACGCATGCAAATACCCTCTCTCACACAGAAGATCTCTGGCATGCTGACAAATACAAGTGCATGTGTACAGGCACAAACTCACCCATGCACAAATTCTTTCAGACCCATAAAACCATATCCCGTTTTAGTAGAAACTTAAAAAAGATGACTCCTTTTCTCCTACACCTACCCCTTGAAAAGTTCCTTCAATGAGGCCAACCCAATAGCTTCTCAGCCCCTTTCCGTAAGCAGGTTTGTTACCTCGGTCCTCCTTTCCTGGATCAAAACCATGTCTATTTCTTTGCCGGGTCACCTTTGGCTGATGTAACCCATGGAGACGGAAAAGCAGGACAGGGCTAAATTATTAGGGTCAGGAGGCCATTCTCGAGACGGTGGAAATGGGCTGCATTTTGGACTCCGAACCTCCAGTTCTGGAGTCATCCTTTCCTCTTAACATAACACAGACTTCCTATAACCTACAAACTAAGAAATACTTACAATCACTTGTACATATGCTTAAGGACCTGTTGACTCATGAAGCCCAGCGTGCAAATATGTGGCCAGTGTTTCCACACATCATGAAAGAGCATATCTTTGTAAAATTCTTTTACGGGTACCTGAACTGTCTGGACTTGCGGAGACTGAATAACTGACGGCTGGGCAGCCTGAATAACGCCATGGACTTGAACTGTCTGCCCATTGGGCAGCTGTACTAAAGTAACTGTTGGAGCAGAAGACGTTGCATGACCTGCAGGCATAGACACCTGGAGGGGGGAGAGAAAGAGAGAATGATACATTCTTATAAAAACCATTACATTACTACGAAAATAACGGCCAGGGATACCACTTGTGAGAGACGAGAGTGAGGAATGACTGATGGCTCGTTAATTCAGCGTCCACATTCAGACACGGAGATAAGCTTGTTTGTCTAGCGGTTCTCATGCCTACACGCTCCCTTCCGCCTCACTTCCCCCCTTCCATGCACAGCATGAAACAGGCTTGCACCCACCTGTAACTTGTTGTCCATCAAGTGTTCTTTTGTGCATGCTCACATGGGAACTGCGCAGAAGACACGATGATGAACACAAACATTTCTTTGTGTGGGAAGCCTTCAGCGGATTTCCAGCTGGCCAGAACGTTCAAACGGCAAGCACCAGAGCAAACTGGAGTTTGTTTCCTCTTCACAAAAAGGGATTCTAAAGCAAGTGGTTTAGAATCTTGGTTTGTGGGAAGGAAACTTTTGTTTGTTCAGATTCACAAACCGTGGCAAAGTGGAGTTTGGCTGAAGGCTTCCCAAACCTGGAAGCTCTGTGTGGGAGATGGAGGGGGAAAGATGGTGCATCGGAAGCACAAGAGCTAGCTGTGTTTTGGTGTTGAACTGGCATACTAGTTGCTGAACATTGCTATAGCCAATCACCATTTCCTTGTGTGAAGCTCTGGTGGAGGGGGAACACGAAGAAGAAAGAAATCTGCAAGGCCATTGTGTTTCGGTAAGCCAGATCAGAGAGGTACTTCTCATTTCCAAAGCCAACAGAAAAAAAAAATCTCTTTTGCAGGTGAGAATGTGAGTCAGTAAAAAATGGACAAACAGATTAATAACTAGCTAATAAGCAGGGCTCATTTCGAGGAGGAACACGCTGGAACACAGTTCCGGCAGTTCCCCAAAGAAGTCATATGTCAGGTGGCGCTGCCCACCTGACTGTCAGCCATTTTGGTCCTGTTTCGGCCTGGATTGGGGCCGAAACAGCCCAGATCGGGCATCTGACAGGTGGTGGATCACTCTCCCGCTCAGCAGCAGCCCGATCCTGACCATTTTAGGCCCCTTTTTGGCCATTTTCAGCCCCCTTTTGCCATTTTGGGCCCAATTTCGGCCCTGAATGGTCAGGATTGGGTCCAAAACAGCCAGGATAGGTGATATCAGGGGGTGTGGCATATGCAAATCAATTACGCTAATGACACATTTCCGGTGATAGCAAGGGGCGTGGCATATGCTAATAAGTTATGCTAATGAGCGATGTTAATGAGTTCCTCCAGCTCTTTTTCTACAAAATGACTCCTGCTAATAAGTAATTACATAATCATGTTAGCTATTTACTGGTTATTAATCAGTTAATGATGATTAATTTCTAATACTTTTAATTAAAAGTCATTTTCTTGTGACAGATGAAATAAACCTGTATTAATTTATTACAACGCCAATGGAAAACAAGATAAGATTACTTGATACTGCTGCTGATGGATATATTAGTGCTGAGCTTCCTCCAGCAGTTTGACAGAATAACCAGTTTAGTTATTTTACTTTTTGTAGCATCTGCTCTCACATTTTCTCACGCTTTACCCTCATCACGAAATAGTTTGCTTTGTAACATTTTCCTACTTTGAGGATAAGGTTAAATAGCAAATTGGCCAAAACTAATTGATACCTGGGCTAACGTTGCAATTTGTGGCTGCGCCTGCACCGTCATCTGTTGGTTTTCTGCTTCTGTAACGGCTGCATCTCCACTCTGTTGATTCTCTGCTCCAGATTCCATGGTCATTTAGTTATCTGGAATGACAATAATTTCTGTTGTTAGTATGGATTTACTTGCTTTATGACAACTCTCTTCATTCCAATAATTTTATTTTACACTACCATGTTTAATAGACATATTTACTAATTTTGATATAATGTGATTATTGAGTTACTTGTTGGGGGGGGGAAGCACTTGAGGAAAGCGAGCAGAAGTAACAGTATAAACCAATATGGGAATTTGACACCAACATTACAACCAGACATGCTTACTCGGAAGCAAGTCCAACCAAAGTAATGAGCTTTATACTGCTTCCCCAAATGCACACTTTAAAATTCTGTACAACAAACCTAAGACCAATGTGGCTAAAGATTTTTTTAAAAAATCAAAAGTAACATAAACATTAAACTGCTTTACTGCATTAGTGTGGCAAAAACATAGCTTCCAAAGCCACAATGCTTTACTTGGTAAGGTAAGGTAAGGCTTGGTGTCTTTACTTGGTAAGGCAAACCAGTGTTCTAGAGCATCATTACACACACACACACACACGCACACATGCACACACACACAAAGAGAGAAACTTGGTAAGGCAAACCAGTGTTCTAGAGCATCATTACACACACACACACACACACACACAGACAGAGAGAGAGAGAGAGAGAGACAGAGAGAGAAATGGAGGAAGGACGGTCAGATCTCTTAAACTGATGTTTGGACATTTACACACATACATAAACACAGAAACAAAAAAAGTAATCCACTTTGGGAAGCAGAAATAGGTTTGCAGAAACTCCATGGCCTTTGGTAAAGGCCATTTCAATGCTAAGTATATAAGAGAAAAGAATACTGAGAACAGACATGACGAGTAGGTAATAGAGGAAATTAAATGGAAAATATATGTGCATATTTGGGACATTTAGAAATAAATCTCTTAATTGGGGGGGGGATCTGACTGTAAATGCAACTATATAAACAATGAAACATGAACCAGCAGTTTAAAATAAAAGTTATGTTTCCATCAAGAAATAAGAGAATATTACTATGATTGTAGACCTGATCTACAGAGCTGGGATTAGTAATCAAAAGGAACAGAACGCAGCCCTGGTTACGCTTCTGAGTATCGTGCAGTGCTTAGCAGTTGCGGAAAATCCAACCTTCATTTAAAAAACTATGCTTTGCCCTTATGATTGCAAATTGTTATGAAAACACAACAAAGATGTGTTCTTGACTGCAAGCTTCCATCTGCACAATCTGGGCCTCAGTCTCTGTGAAGGGAAAACTATTCTGGCCATTGCTGAATCAAGACTCTTTACATGTATTTTCTATTCTTGTCATTATCTTTTGCAAAGGACATTCACTTCTTTTAATAACCTTGGGGTAGAAATATCTAATAAACGTTTGTTTCTAATATTCTTTCCTTCATCTTCTAATAACTTCTCATTCTGCTATTGTAATGGTTTTATGTAGGGGTTCATTTGGAGACAGCTTGTAAAGTGCAACTGGCCTCAGGGAGCACTAGTCGCAAGTAATGTTTTTCTCTATACTGCAAGAAGCACACTAGTTGCCATTTACATTTTAGGCCAACTTCGAGTTGTTGGATTTAATCTTTCTAAAATGACGCCTTTTTTGAGTGATAACATCAACAGAGGTGAGGATGGTTACTACTTTTGGCTGGTCACCCCTATATTGCACAACTTTTTCCTGTCAGAAGTATGCCATATCACTCTTTTGGCCTTCCCCCCCTTTTTAAGATGTGCTTACAAGTTGGAGGGAGAAGCTGCTTTTAAATTTTGCCATTGGTTTCATGTTGATTTTAATCTTAGGGCCAAGCTACAGGTGACGCCTGACACAGGTTGGACACTTGTCAGCTTCCCTCAAGTTTTGATGGGAAATGTAGGCATCCTGGTCTTGCAGCTTGGCTCTCTGACTGCTGTCCAATCGACTTTTCAACTGTCACTTGTCCAAAATTCTGCCAAGCTGCCTACATTTCCCATCAAAACTTGAGGGAAGCTGACAAGTGTCCAACCTGTGTCATTCGTCACTTGTAGTTTGGCCCTGAGGGATGGCTAATTTTTAATAACAACAAAAACAACATTACACCGCCCTTCAGGTCAACTTAACGCCCACTCAGAGCGGTTTACAAAGTATGTCATTATTATCTCTACAATGATCACCCTGTGAGGTGGGTGGGGCTGAGAGAGCTTTGGAAGAGCTGAGATTGACCGAAGGTCGCCCAGCTGGCTTCAAGTGGAAGGAGTGGGGAATCAAACCTGGCTTTGCAGATTAGAGTCCTGCTGCTCTTAACCACTACATTCAACTGGCTCTCCTACACCAAACATGATTTTTTATCATATTGCAACTGCTGTATTTTACTGATGTTCTGCGCCGCTTTGGGACTGCTGGCTGAATGAAGCTGATAAGCAGGCCTTTGGGCCATCAGAGTGCATGTATTATTTTAGAAAAGATTGTGAACATATTTACTGGAAGTACAATGCAAGACTGAAGAGAACATGTAAGCAAGGATTTTTTTATGTAGGAAAGAGATCAACCATTATTCTACAACCTTTTTTAGGAGGGGGGGGGAGGTTAAAATTTAGCATAACCCAGCACCACTTTGTAATTATTCAGAAATATATTATTTACGAAATACTCATTCTTACCTTTGTAACTCAAGAACTGAATTTCGATACCACACATTCTTGGATAAGGCAAGTTCTAAAAAAGTTTAATGAGAAAAGGAAACCCTGAAATATATCGAACACATTTCTTACTGCACAATGTGCATTTATAATAGAACATTTTACTTCTTAAATCACAGGGCATATTTGTTTATTGCTTTGTTTTGTTCAAGTGATAGTTGCCAAATCATTCCCTGGTGTTAGGGAAATGCTCATCTCCACAAGTATGTTTTTTGTTGCCATTAATTCAAGTTAAATTTTTTTCATACTTCTAGATGACCCTTTCAGTCACAGGGGATTTTGCTCCTTCAAAAACTTGGGGTGGTATTCCTTTACTGTCAACTGAACCCGTAACTTTTATTGTTGGATTGTCAAAGGCAAAGCACCAGGCTTCAGCATTTTAAAGGCAAACGGAGACATTAAGTACAAATAGAAATAACTGAGAGGGGTGTTATGTAGGTATTTTCTTTTAACATCTCGTGACATTAAGTTCCATCCCGTCCCCAAATGTTTATGGACAAAATGGGGGTGGGTGGGGGGAAATGAGGGGGGAAAAACAGTAATAGAGCAATTCTCTAGAATGTATTAGAGGTAAATCCACTTTAAAACATCTGTAAAAGAAATAAGGAGACCCAGGAAAGAAGCAAGAGTGAGGGGAGGGGAAAGCATTATTTTTCAGGCTAGACAACTGTGTGCACTACTTCCAGTATTGCTTGTTTTCTATCTCCAGATTCCAAATGTGTTTCTGATTAATGTGTGCATAAATTCTTAATGTGACCAAAAGGACCATTTCAGATTATAGAGAGAATTCTATTATGATTACATTAATAATGGAACCAAATTAAAAAATTCTAGAGGTTTTCATCACTGAACGCTAGTATCTAACTATAAAAGACTACAGCTGATGCAGTAACAAGCAATGTCTCAAATTCTGGGGGCAATTTCTTGAGACCAAGAAATATTGGAATATTCAAGACCAGGAGAACACACAGAAAAAATATTCAGAAAATAAGGGAGGTGAGGGCTGGGTCACTCTTTGGCCATCCTGCTCCAAAATGACCTGCTCCAAAATTCTACCATCTTCAAGTTTCCAGGTCTATTTATTTATTATTTTGTTCTATATTGTGCTTTTAAAAAAAAAACGTAGCATCCTCAAAGCGGTTTACAACTTTAAAAAAGGGCAGATGTTGTATAGTGGTTAGAGTTTCAGACTGGGATATGGGAGACCCAGGTTCAAATTGTTGTTCTGCCATGGAAGCTCAGCAGGTAACCCTGGGGCTCATCACAATCTCTCAGTCTAACCTACCTTACAAGGTTGTTGTTGTGAGAATAAGGTGGAGGAGGGGGAAGCCCTGTGAAAAGCTGCTTTGGCTCCCAATCAGGAAGGAAGTAGGATGTAATTTTTTTTAAAAAAACACGTTCACTGTTTCTCCTACCTCCCCAATACAGAGTCCTCTATACCTCTATGAAGCACACAGAAAAAGATTTTACTATGTTTAGTTTTTCTGCTGTGATAAAAGGAATTAGCCACATCTGTAGGAATTTTACACTCTTGAAGACACAGGAGGTTAGCTATGTGGGGAGGCCCTTGCTTGGTTCCCTGGTTCACCATGTCCTAGTGTCCCTTGCTTTTCTTCCCACTATGGTTAAAATTTTGTCTTGGATCCATTTTTTCTGTGGACACTTCCTTCTTCAGTGCCATGGCTTCACCATCCACTCTTTCCTCGTGCCCCTGCTTTCAGCAGGTCTTACTTCTGCGTATTTACTTAGCCTCCTCCCCTCCCTCCTACCAACAACGTTCAGACTCTCCTGTCCTTAGGCCTGGCTGTGGGTCCCCCACTCCCAATGAGCTCCTCTTTACCTCCGCTTCCTGTTCTCCTCTGTCAGTCTTTCCCTTTCCCACCTATCTTTCCTTCCCTGTTCATCATTAGACTGTATGCTCCATCATGCCTCTTTCTTCTGGACCACTCACTGGGTTCCAGGCTCCTGTTCTCTATCTCCTTGGACTTCCTCCTCACTCTGCTTGTTCCATTCTGCTCCTGAAGACTCTACGCCCCCAGCAAAACTAACTGTTCATTTCAATCGATAAACTCTTGACAACTTAGCTCTGAAGAGGGAATATTTCTCAACATTCCATGACATCACAACAATTTAGCTGTTACTTGCGAGAGGGTGCTGCAAAATCTTCTATGGAGTCACAATATAAACTAATGATGGAAACCACTGGATCCATCCACACACACCCCAAAATTACATTTTTGTGACATTTCCAGAGAACATAGTCATAGATGCAGAGGAGTTAGCCGTGTTAGTCTGTAGTAGCAAAATCAAAAAGAGTCCAGTAGCACCTTTAAGATTAACCAACTTTATTGTAGCATAAGCTTTCGAGAATCACAGTTCTCTTCGTCAGATGCATCTGACGAAGAGAACTGTGGTTCTCGAAAGCTTATGCTACAGTAAAGTTGGTTAGTCTTAAAGGTGCTACTGGACTCTTTTTGATTCAGAGAACATAGATATGTTCTAAATGTACTGATAAATAGTAAGACAGTCAAGTTTAAGTTCTCGTTCATCCCCATTAATCGAATTGTAAACCTAACAAAATTTGGACATAACTGAAAAGTCCCCCTCACGCAATAAAGATGTTATCTTTTTTCTTGAATAATTTACTGTTCAAAAATTCCAACATCATTGTACCAATTATACACACAGCTCCACTACTTTCAACATAACTTTTTGCAAGAAATTTATTGGAAGCAACAACTGATACAAATATGGTGAAGAAGAAACTTTTACTCTGTAGTCATCATAGCTAGAGCAACATTAGAGATACGTTCTTACATTCCTCAGATGAAGACTGGTTTTATAATTCCTTAAAACCTCTTTGTTTCTAACTTGCTAGACCATGGAAATTTATTTCTCTAAGCCCAGCTACCTTTTCCAAATATGTACCGTAATGGCATACTGACACTTATAAAAACCACCCGTATGCCACGTTATGAAGAGTCAGAGACATACAAATGGTTATACCCTTTTTCCTAACGGTGCATGCCATTTTTTAAAAAAAGTAACAGTGAGAGATTCTCTTTGCAGAGCATGCTTTCTTGGTAGTAATTTTTAAAAATAGGCATGAAAATCCTGAATGGCAAGTCTGTTATCAGAGATCAAAATTTTGTTCCTGCCATCACTGATTAGGCATTGCATTTGCTTACTGCTATTTGCTCTGGCAGGAAGGGGGCAAGGGTGGCACAGCCCCAAATCCTTTTTTGGTACTATCAGATAAACAGCTGTGCTGATTGCAGAACTATGCCTCTTCTTAACCTCGCCCCATGTCAGTTCCTGCTTCACGTGCTTTTCTGGGCTGGCATCACAGGGGCTCCATAGTATCTCTCTGGGGTGGAGCTGAAGGGCAGCACAGGGCCTTGAGAAGCGAGATTTGCAGATGAGCACACCATGGGCAAGAAAAAAGAGATGAGGACATCACACCTCTTTGGCTTGTGGAGTAAATGGAAGCATTTAAAGTTTCTTGCAATCCCCGTCTTCTTCCCTGCAGCCCACTGCCATAATTAAAGGGGCAGCATTTCTTTAACAGGTAACATGTATGTTAACTGAAATAAAATCTGAAAAGAACCCAGCTGACTGCCATTCGTGAATACCCATGTACACACACCTCCTCTTACGAATGTTATGTTGAAGCAGGGGGAAATTCTATCTACACCAAGGAAATTAAAGTTGCACTCTGTGTGAAAGTTTTCAATTTGAATTACTGACAGTGCACTTACATGGGTCTGGAGAACTTGCAAATTTCTCATACAGGAATTTACAGGATGGGAAGAAACGCAGATAAGTGAATGTTTAGACAGTTTTAAAATGGCTTTTTGATTGAATTTTGGAGTTTGACTTTATCCCGCAGTTTTATCTTTCAATTTATATAGTGGTTTGGGGCGTGCTTAGCTTGCTTGAACTTTTACGCTCGCCTTTCATTGCTCACATTATATGGCTAGCTTGTTTTGGCCAACATTTAAAGAACAGTCGACCTAATCACATGCTAAGATTTTAGCCCAGAATCCTCAGGCCGTCAAGCACCGCATCTATATAGCCCGAGACCCAAAGTATTGATGGCTGTTTGACAATCATTTGTTTTATAGATCTGTGAATAGTTCCTCCAAATGTTGTTGTCCTGGTAGAAGTATCAGAATTCTTGAGCTGTATGAATTTCTGGTTTTATCCATTCTATACTGATAGTTTTTGAATGGGGATTTTCTTATCATGGTTTTACCTTTTCTTTACCCAGTAACTTTTAGTTGTTCCCTTTAAGAAAAATGTTTGGGTGACTCAAATTCTCCTTCTGTACCTGCTGGAGGTTTGCCTTTTTTTTATATGTTAGGGCCAGGCCACAGACCAGCATACTCCTCTCTCCAACCCCTTCCCCGAGTTAAAATTTTCCCCTGCCTTGTTGTATGTTACATCTGCACTGACATAAACTACAGCTGGCAAACACGTGGAGGAAAAATGTACTTTGTACTCTGGGGTATATTCATACCCCAAGCCGAATTTCAATATATTTGTGGGTACAAAAATTCCAACAAACACAAAAAAGTCTGTGGTGGCACACGTCATTGTATAGCACAAAACCCAAAGACCCAGAGCCTGAAAACACACCTTCAAGAGACAGAAAACGTTTGACTAAATTCACCTCTTTTCTGTATCAAATAACTCAAACCAGTTATGTTCCTTTGTCGAGCTATAATTTTCAATTTCAATCGGAAACAAAACTGTGCTTTGAATCCAAGGTATCAGGAAACTAACAAGCTTTCGTAATTGTTAAATCTAACATTAATAATTGCAAATGTTGTTTGCATCTGGGGTATTTTTCTACCCTAAGAACATCCCTCTCGGTTTGGGTGTGTGTGAAATGTTCTCTTGGGTATCAGGAAGAGTCATTACGGGGGCTGTGGCTCTCCAAGATCACTTAAAACCCTTCCCTAGATCAGGATTTTCTGTGGGGAAACCCATGGGCCACTTTTGTACTCCACGGACTACAAAAACACTCCCACGGCAATATCAGTGGCTTTTGTTGTTGTTTTATTCCTCATGTGCTTTTTTAATCACAGAAAAAAACCTAAATGGTGACTACTTTTGGGATACTGCTCAATAATGTGCAGGTGACCATGTGGGAGATGAAAAAGCTGTAGAGCCACTTCTGTAAGCATTTTGCCCAAAGTTAAGAAATTTACCCAAGACGGTCTGCAAAGTTTTCAACAGAAACATAGTGTTCACCTCAACCTTTGGATTTGAAATCAAGGTCAAAATCTGGCTATAATGGGCAGGGAAAGAGCTCGGGGGGGGTTGCATTTGAGAAGAGAGGTGCTAAGAGGAAGACGTGGATAATCTCACAAGCTGCTCCTAACCACTCAACTGAAGTCCCCTGAACACTCAAGACTTTGGCAAAAATTACCCCCCCCCCATTATTTGCTATCACGGAGGTGGTATACTTTTTTATTGAAAAGAAAATTGAAAACTCCCACCCGGTAAAAAATTGTATATAAATTTCCATACACATATTGAACATACTATATTCTAAGCTACCATTTGGAAAACTTACAACACGATCCTAGCAGGTTAACAGTGAATAACACTATTAGGTCATGTGTTTTTATGTTTAAGTCGGAATGGTGGCAGTGAATTTGTGTGTGATTAAAATCTTTGTATTTAATCAATTATTTTTATATAACAAGAAAAATATGTTCAAAAAGTATGTCTCTTGGACTTGGAGGATATGTTGCATCATATATGGGGTCACTGCTGAATCCATCCAAACCTTTGTCCCAAAATTGTGATCGAACCAGAAATAAACTTCTACCTATAGAAAAAGGCCTATCAAGTTTGATGAGGGGATATAAAAACAGTATTTCATTCCTTTCCTCACCTAAGCTCTTCCTCCCTATCTCCCCAATTCATCACTGAGGCAATAGCTCCAGGCACAGCAAGCACGGGGCAAAATCTTCTTCCTAAAACCAGGCTCTATTCTCCTTTCCCTCCAGCCTCCAAGGGAAAAGTAAGGATTTATTGTCCTCCACTCCATTCCCAAACAAGAAGCTGTGTGCAAGAAATGGATGGGAAATACCTCTTACCTCTCCTAAACCTTGGTCATAGTTTATAAGAGTCAGTGTAAGTGCTGGAAACATGTCTCTTCCCTACAAATCTGAATTACCTTAAAAGGAGCTTTGCTTCTCTTATCATATCCCTGTTGGTAGCTGGACCACGCACAGTCGGGGAGATAGGCAATGCTGCAGATAATCACTCTTGCACCCATACATCACTGTTCCCTATCAAGTGCTTTATAATCCCCCACAGAGATGAATAGTGGAGGCCATATGGTGGACATCAAAAATATGTAGCTCAAAGGGATTAATGGCACAGGCCTGATGGCCCCAACCTTTAAGGCTCAAGCTTCCTTCTATTTGCAAAACTTTCATGCTGGCTTTTCTCTTGGTCACTCTACAGTAGGATGGAATGTTGGAAGATCAAGAAACACGTTGGAAACTAGTGCTTGAAAATACGCATTAGCAAAGCACTAATAATTTTAACCTGTGAATAACGTCTCAGTTCATACTGAGAACTATGAAAAGCAAGGCCGAGTTGTCTCAATCTGGCTAACACGACGATAGTTTCAGGTGGGTAGCCCTGTTGGTCTGTAGTAGGAAGAGCAAGATTTGCGTCCAGTAGCACCTTAATGACCAACTGGATTTCCAGGATATGAGGTTTCAAGAGTCAGAGCTCCCTTCATCATATACGAGGAGGGGAAAGAGGAAAGGGTCCTAATAATTCAGGCAGAGAGTGGGAGGAGTATTGTAAATTAAGAGTGTCAGGAAGCTAGCTGTAATACCTGTTGCAGTTAACTTGATAGAGCCGACATGTCTGAAATGCCGAACGATGTTGGCACTGGCTTACTCATTAACTGATCTGGTGGCAGGAAGGACAAGCGATGGTCCTTCCAATCATCAATTCGGAACCAAAAGGGCTCAAACAACAGGCTGCTGCCTTTCCTTGGTATTTTGGAAACTGCAGTTTGAAGCAGCCAGCAACAGACCACTCTGCAAGCGGGCCTGCAAGTGAATAAGCACCCAAGCCTGCCGCGTCTCAGAACAGGTCCTTAGTTCTCACTCTAATCTTTGCTAGTGCAGACTGCATGTGAGCAAAAAGCCGGAGAGGAGGAATATGAACGGAGAGCGTGTTCCTCTTCTAAGAAAGAGGTAAAAGTTAGGTGAAAAAGGTAGTCCCCCTGTGCAAGCACCGAGTCATTACTGACCCATGGGGTACGTCGTATCATGGTATTTACGGGGTGGTTTGCCATTGCCTTCCCCAGTCATCTACACTTTACCCCCAGGAAACTGAATACTCATTTTACCGGCCTTGGAAGGATGGAAGGCTGAGTCAACCTAGAGCCGGCTACCTGAACCCGGCTTCCGCCAGGATTGAACTCAGCTTGTGAGCAAAGCTTGGACTGCAGTACTGCAGTCTTGTAGCTGAGTTATCTGATATTCATGGGACGGTGCAACAGTACCAGTCTAGGCATGATTCTGGGTGTAGCACACTAAAGAATTTTTAAAACAACTGTAGTTGTCTCCTAAATTGATATCCCAACAGCAAAATAGCAGAGCAAACTGAGGCAGAGGTCCATCCTTCTAAAGCCATTCCTTAAATGTTTTATGTGGAATCTGGCAATGCCCAGTAGAAACTTGGTTGAGTTCCAAGGAAAATGTCAAGACATTGAAAATGTGAAAAAGAGAAGACACATATAATGCTTAAATCTGTCAGCCATGTACAGAATATAGACACGGTTTAATTTATTAAGGAAATTTGTTGTAACAAGTCTTCAAATCAAAAGACTGCAGTTTAGTGCACGTATGCAGCCAATGAGATAGGAATTCTTTCAATATGACAAAAGCACCACAATGAGATGGCACATCCTCTTTTTCAAACTGGCCAATCAGAGAAGTGGTGCAGAGGTGCGGGAGAGAACAAGTAAGCATGCATGATGCTTTTAATACACCCTGAAGTGATTCTTTGTTCTTACCAGATCTCACTCCTGCCAGTGCAGCGAATCAATGCACATAAATCTGTAAGAGCACAATGCAGCCAAAGCTAATACTTTAAAGTCCCACTGACTGCATCAGGAGGGCATGCAAACAATCACTTTTAAAACAGCAGCTTCTTAAACTACTTATTAGAGATGGGCATAAATCAGGAAAAAAACAAACTGTGTGGTTTGTTATGTTTCACAAACCACGAATTTTCATGAACCTGCCCCGATTCACAAACCGGTTCATTCTGGTTCATGAAAACTTCACTTCTGGGCCAGAAAATCACCACTTCTGGGTCAGCGTAAGGTCTGCAGAAAGCCCAACCCCTGTTGCCTAGTAAACTGATTGGCACCAAGCTGTCTGCAGTGACAAACCAAAAAACAAACCAAACGAAACACCCTGAAGTTCGTGGTGGTTCGTGAGAAATGGACTCTGACAAACCGCTGATTTGCGAATCAGAAACTGACCTGGGTCGTGACGAACTTTGGTTCATATTTTGGTTCGTGCCCATCTCTACTACTTATATTTTAGCTGGATTGCACTGTTTATGTTTTATTACCCTATAGATAAGGAAAGTGAAATGTATAAATGTGTAGCCCTCATACTTGTCACACATGTTCCTGAAACTAACAGTAAAGACTGTTGGAGTTACAGGTTGGAAATTGGGGAAAGAACGGCAACACGACTGTGAACACAAGAGGTAATTAAGAGGCAAACTAACAAGAGACAAAGAAAAACCATGGCGTTAAAAACCTGGTGCCTTGAAAAAAGCAAACGTATTTCAGTATCTTCTGAGATTTTAGAAAGTTTAATAATTTAACCAATAACTTCAAAGACCGTAACTTCAATTTATTCATTTCTTACATAGAATTTTAACAATCTGATGGGCATTAATGCAAGCTTTGCGGTCTTTCTCAGCAACCAAGTATTTGCAAGACAGGATGTTGCTAACAAAAAAAATCTGAGACTCTTTCTTGGAAGATGGGCTTTCCTCCCTTCTTGCTGCCATATTACTAATGTCCAATTGTCTGAGAAAAGAAAAGGACAAACTCATTCTTATAGACAGGAGGATTAAGGCACCATCATTTTCTGCCTGACTTGCACATAACAACAATACATGTACTCAGGGCTTTTTTTCAGGGGGAACGGAGTTCCGGCACCTCTTGAAAATACTCGGCAATAGTGCTTGAATATAATATGATTTCAAAGAATCCCATGTGTTTCTTCCTCATTTCCCTCTTGAGAGTTCCGCCACCTCTTTTCCCAGGAAAAAAACCCTGCATGTACTGTTTGGCATTTTCTCACAGTTCGTTTCTATGTTCACATCTACTGAACTAGCCCTAACTAGCCCTCCCGCTTAGAGATAATGAACACAAATGGAAAATTTCCAGATATTCTGAAGCCATGGGGGGGGGGAATGCTCCTCCTTTAGCATGGAAAAAATGGAGATTTGGGGTGAAATTTGAAATGTAAGCAATACTTATTTTCTAACTGAATCTACATTTATTTTACTGATCTAACACCTTTAAAAGCATCAATTGTATATACAATTTTTCTATTTGGCATATCTGTAATTTAAGATGACAAATGTCTTGATTTTCTGTAAGAAAAATTGTAAGTATACCCAGTAATTGAGAGACTTGCAAACTGCTGCACCTTGTTCTGCCTTAGCACATGTATACTCATTTCTGCCATTTTTAGAAAAAAAATTGTAATTGAAGGTAGAAAACAAATTATGTAGTAAATAAAAGAGGGCATTGTTTGGGCAGAACACTAATACAATCACAATGGCTAGGACTACCAGCATATCTGGATATTGTTAACTTTGATAACAATGAAACGAATGAATGTATTACCATTAAACATATTACTGCATATTAGCTGTTGCCAAAATGAAAAAAAAATTGAGCAAGGTTTTTTCCCCCCTAATTCCTTTGGGGGGGGGGTTCCCCCCCCGGACCCTCAAATTTCTACAATTGGGAGGTGAGACCAATCAACCCAACAGTAGACTTTCAGCTACGTTAAAGTATACCTATCAGTTACCTCCTAGTACAATAAATAAGTTGCAAAGATTGTCCTGAGAGAACAAGCTCACAAAAGCAAGCATGTTCCTCATTCTAACTTGGCATGATTAATGCTGCTCCTTTCCCAAGGACGCTGAACCACAGACATAGATGAGTCACACTCACAAATATTCTGCCAGCAACATCCTATGCTTCAGAACTGCAGCTTTCATTTTATACTGCTGAGCTGCATCCGTAATAGCTGTGCAGAAACAAAAAAAAACCCATGAAGGCAACATGCTCACTCACCTTTGTATTTTCATTACTTCTAGAAAAAAGTGTCTGTAGTACTGCTTTGTGTATCTTCCATTTGGAATCAACAGCAATAGCAGAAAATTGCAGAGTCAAATCCCCTGCTAGTTGAAACTGGGCATCCACTGTCATTCAGACAATATTCCACGTAATTAAAGCAGTAAAATATACTAAATAGCTTCACTGCTCAAGCTTATTTTGTGTTTTATGATTATGGGGAAAAGTGCCTGTTCCCAGACATAGACTGAGACCTGATCAAATTTATGCTTCTTCCTAAGGAGTATATCAAGGTATTCCTGCACACACCTAATATTTAAGCTGGGTATGCACCATTACGGGCAAACGGGCTGAAGGGAAAACCCCATGATTATGCCGGTGGTTGCAATGTGGGTTGGATCCTACAGAGGACTTCTGCTGATGGGGGGGGGGAGATGATTTTTTGACAATTCCACCGCTGCTGCAGACCTCCAACTCCCTCTCACGCTGGTCCCAAGGGTCCGTCGACCAGCTACATTGTAGCTGTTTGGGGCAGCAATGAGATGCTTGGCAGGGTCCAAGCCTGTATGTGCAGCAAGAGGGAATAGCTGGAAGAGACTGATTTTCTGGACCTACTTCAATTTGGCTTCAGGCCAAGATTTGGAACATAGACTGCACTGGTCGCTTTGGTTGATGACCTTTACCAAGAACTAGATGGGGGAGTGTGCCCCTTCAAGACCACTTACCATGGTATCCTACTGAGCCACCTCTCCAAGCTGGGACTAAGGGGACAGTGTGTTACGGTGATTTGGGTCCTAGCTGGGTGATGAGTCTCAGGTGGTGGTGCTGGGGGGCTCCTGCCCCCTAGCTATTAGCCTATGAAGTCCTGCAGGGCTTGATTTTATACCCAAGCTAATATTTACATGAAGCCATTGGGAGAGGTCACTATTTGATTTGGGCTGCAGTGCCAATAATACTGTTGGTGATACCCAGCTCTACCTTTCTTTTTCATTTAATTCCAAGGATGTTCTGAACCGGTGTCATGGGCTGTACGAGGGTGAACAAGCTGAATCCTGACAAGACAGAGGTACTCTGGGTTAGCAGAAAGGCCAGCAACACAAGATCTCGCCTGTCTTGGATAGGGTTCTACTCCCCTTGGAAAGTCAGGTTTACCACTTGGGAGTACTGACTGACACGGCAGTCACCTTAGAAAGACTGGTGGCTTTGAGTGCTTTTGATCAGCTGTGGCTGGTGCATTAGCGGCGCCTGTTCCTGGTTCAGTCCAATCTAGCCACATTGCTCCATGCCTTAGTTACATCTCCACTGGACTACTGCAATGTGCTCTACTTACGGCTATCCTTGAAGAGTGTTCAGAAGTTGCAGCTAGTGCAGAACATCGTGGCTGGGCTGCTGGTTGGAGCCAACTACCAGGAGCACGTGACCCCAATTTTACAGCAATTACACTTGCTGCCAGTGTGCTCTCAAGCCCAATTCAAGGTGTTGGTTCTCACTTTTAAGTCCTACATAGCGTGGGGCCAGGGTATCTGAAGGGCCGTCTTCTCCCATATGTTCCTGCCTGAAGGTTAGGATCACAAGGAGAGGCCCTCCTGACCGTCCCATCAGCCAAAGAAGCTCGGTTAGTGGGTACATGATAGACGGCCTTTTTGGCGGCAGCCTCACAATTTAGAGATTTTTAATATATTTTTATGTCTGCTATGAGCTGCCTTGAGTGGAAAGACAGTTAACGAATGCTCTAAATAAAATATGTATGTCATTTCTTAAAAATTTTCATCATTATACAGATAACAGAGCAGCAAAGTGATGTTGTTCAAATTACCATTTCAACTACAAGGAGGGGAAAATCTCAAGTGTTGGTCTTGTTTACCACATCTGGTGCAGAAACTTTAGTGTCACTCAAAAAACAGCAGCAACGTGGAGTTATTATTTATAAGTTTCAATTTTTTTTCTTGGAAAAGCCAAAGAAAACCCTGTGGGGTTCTTTGCTGTAAGTATAGCACACCTCCCCCCACCCCCCAGCATTGGACAACAAAGTAAAGCAAGTGGGTCAATGTCATAAAAATCTTACATACCACTAAAATGGAAGCTAAATGAATGATATGTAGCAGTTTAAAGATACACCAAGAACTGATTCAACAATGGAAATTCCTAAAGGTATTTTACTGGAGGGTTACCTCCCCTAAAGGCTGCAGAAAACATGACAGCAATAGGTACATGAACCGGCAAAACAGCCGGATTTAGGCTAATCTGGCATAATCTAGCTATGCCAGTTCATGTAAAAGAACTCTGGATCCAATCTGGGCAGCTTGTCACTGCTTGGCTGGATTATTTGGCTGCAGCAGGCAGCCATAGGCAGCAAGTGAGAGAGCAGCAGTGCGACTGGAGCCAAACCAAGCTCTGCACCACAGTAGGACAGCGAAGTGGATTCCTCCCATTTCATCCCTCTCAAGCTGCCCCAACCGGGCAGCCCGCCTTTTAAACTCCATAGCTCAAGAAGGCTCTCCCCTTGCTTGAGTAAAGGGTCTCCTTAGGGATTCTCTGGTTTGACATTAGTTCCCTTGCTACAGTTTGGTTCTGTTGGGCTTTGTTGGCTAAGCTTCCAAGGGAGTTTTAATGTTGAACCAGAGAATCCCAAATCAGAGGGGACAAGCTGTGAAGTTTAAAAGCCTTAGAAAAGTTTCCCCCATAGGAAACAATGGAGAGGGGCTGGGGGCAGCTTGTTCAGAATTAGACCCTGGGGTCCACTCCTCCTGAAATGTGGGGGTCTTTAGCAGATAGTCAGTAGGTTCCCTGGAAATTTCATGTAGCCCTTCAGGCCCCTGGACATCCCCCCCCAAGGGAATAATAAATCTAGGATTCTCTAACCTAGATCACAGAATCTGATCGGGATTTCAGGGATGGTGTTGGAAAGTGTCATCAAGGTACAGATGACTTACGTTGACTCCTCCTAGTTGTGTTTTCAAGGCCAGAGGCTAACAGAGGTGGTTTGCCATTGCCTGCCTCTGCAACCTTGGTCTTTGTCGGGGGTCTGCCATCCAATTAACCAAGGAGAACAAAATGGCTATTCCCTTGCAAAACAGCAAAATGGAGGAGGAAAAAATCCACAGGGAATACAATACTAATTTACAAAGTTACAAAGCTGTATTCAGAGTGCAAAGGCTACAAAATTTCATCATTGTATTCAAATAAATAAATAACAATCTCTTGATGCAGTTTTCAGGCACACACATCAACAATACAATAATCTTTTACATAATCATACAAGGCAAGTTACAGTAGACACACACAATTCCCAACAGTCTTCTTGGAATAGTTATAACAATTCTTTCCAGGGCTCCCCTCAGCAGGTGAACGGTGAAGCCCAGCCGTGAAGCAAAGCTCCAACCCACGCTCAATCTGGGGCCGGCTATCTGTAGCAGATATCGGAATCCTTCATCAGGAGCGTGTGGAATGCTTTACAGCAGAAAGGGACATTTCCAGTGTGTTTAAATCTTACATGCCCAAAGCATAGCCTTGAAAATCTCTTATGCGTGCGGCCCCAGATTGAGCGTGGGTTGGAGCTTTGCTTCACGGCTGGGCTTCACCGTTCACCTGCTGAGGGGAGCCCTGGAAAGAATTGTTATAACTATTCCAAGAAGACTGTTGGGAATTGTGTGTGTCTACTGTAACTTGCCTTGTATGATTATGTAAAAGATTATTGTATTGTTGATGTGTGTGCCTGAAAACTGCATCAAGAGATTGTTATTTATTTATTTGAATACAATGATGAAATTTTGTAGCCTTTGCACTCTGAATACAGCTTTGTAATTTTGTAAATTAGTATTGTATTCCCTGTGGATTTTTTCCTCCTCCATTTTGCTATCCAATTAACCAAGGCTGACTCTGCTTAGCTTCTGAGATCTGACAAGGTCAGGGTGGATTTCCAGGTCAGGGCTATCCAGGCCAGGGTGGATTTCAGGGATACCAAATTCTTTTTGTATCCCTAAAACCTGGATCCAGATCACTGGGGTTATTTTTTGGGGTGCTCACCCCTAGACAACAATGAATTAAGGATTAGAACCCAAGTAAATTATATTCACATCCCCCCTTCACCCAACTCTGGAGTAATTATGTATCTGTAAATACACCAGCAGTTGCCAAGACATTCATGGACACCAACATTACAGAATGGCTGTCCCCCCCACCCACCCCCCGCTGCTTTAAAACCTATGATTTTAGCAAGTTCCAACCTGCCATTCTAACCAAACTGAACATGACTGATTTCTGCAGAATATGCATGATGCTATGTATGTTTATTCAGAAGTTCAATGAGGCTTAGCAAACACAGAATTGTAGGCTTAAAGTAAAAGCCACAAGCTCTGCTAAATGCAGTTGATTTTCAAACTGAGATCCAGGCCTCCTTAGAATCTCAGAGCAGAACCACAAGTGACAAAAGGCACAGATTGGACACTTGTCAGCTTCCCTCAAGTTTTGATGGGAAATGTGGGCATCCTGGTCTCGCAGCTTCTCTCTCTGACTGCTGTCCAATGGACTTTTCAACTGTCACTTGTCCAACATTCCGCCAAGCTGCATACATTTCCCATCAAAACTTGAGGGAAGCTGGCAAGTGTCCGACCTGTGCCTTTTGTCACTTGTGGTTCTGCTCTCAGAGGTTCTTCAATGGGGACTAAGGGCAGATATGCTTCCTTCAATACAGCATTTACCTCTTCCTCAGCATTCCATTGCCAAAGGAGCTTTAGAAGTCCTGCAGGTCTCCAGTAGGGGAGATGAAAAATTACAGGAAGATTATTTTTATCCCACCCTTTCTCATTAATCTTGTTCCACAGCTAGTGGGAATTTGAACCTGGGTGTTCCAGGTCATTGCCAGTACCTCTTACTGGCTAAGACCTTGAGTCAAATACAGCCTTCCTCCTCAGCTAAAATCTGAGTGGGCTGAATATCCATTAGCAGAGGAGCCTTGTTGATTGACATCGCGTTTATAAGGTGCTCTCCTTATCTCAGTTCAATCTTGCAACAGCTTCTGTTTTGTTCTGATGGAGTTTTATCGTATGAGGTTTTGGGAGAGACCAGAGATACTTTGTTCTATTTCTCTAGTGCCAATGTTGCATCAGAGCAAGATTTGGGTCCAGTAGCAGCTCAGAGACCAGTTAGTTTTCCAGTGTGTGAGTTTTTGAGAGTCGCAGCTCTATTTGTCAGAGCTCTGACTCTTGAAAGCTCATACCCTGAAAATCTAGCTGGCCTCTAAGGTGCTGCTGGACCTGAATCGTGCTCTTCTACTACAGACCAACATAGTGAACCACTTGATGTTGCATTAGTGCCTCAGTCTGCAGACTCTTCACAACTGAGTGCAAGACTGTCTGTGTACTATGGTGTGTACAGATAGTGCTGCACTGAGGGGCACAATACATAAATTAAATTCAGATGAGCCCTCAAGTTCAGAAAAATCGAGCACTGGTGCAAGGCACACTCAATTCAGAGAAGCCACAGCAAGCATGCACGTGAATACCCCTATAGCACAAGGGCCTCTGCTGAAGGCCATTAAATGCCTCATCAGACAGGTCATTATGTCAAGGGTCCACAAGAGTTTGAAGCCTGAAAACTATTGCATCACATCCTGCCTATTTTAACGTAACTAAACTGGCTGCTGGTTTGTTTCCAAGTTCAATTCTAGGTACTGCTTATGACCTTTAAAGAGCCTAGGCCCCACATATCTGAAGAGCCATTTATCCCCATATGTAGTTCTCCAGCTGCTTCCTTCTGTCTGCTCCCCCCCCCCCCCCATTTGAGATTGCCTACCTGGCACTAACTGAGCCCATTTCTTTTCAGCAGTGGCTCCTGCTTTGTGAAACAGGCTCCTTACAGAGGTTTTTAGGAGGCGGTGTACGGCCAGTTTATTAGCTAGGGCTTTCAATGGAGTTTGAGCTACAGGCATATTCTTGGGGGAAGGTTAATAGGGGTTTATACTATTATGGACAGTTTTAGCTTTAAGTGATCTAGAGTTACAAGAGAAAGACAAGATATAAATATTTTAATTAATAATACAGTAAAAATATATAAGGGTCCTGGACCTGGGTGGGTCCTTGATCTGAAAAGTCTGAATATTGGACTAATGGATCACCTGGAAGAATTATTAAAAACATCCTTTCTAAATTATGTAAGTCATATTTCCTAGTATTACTTTGAGGATACTATCATGCTATATGTAAGTTCTACATTTAATAATTACTTCAAATACACTTACTTATCGTCAAGAAAATATAGACATGTTAACAGTCAGTGAACTGTTATCTGGTAAAATTTTGAAAAAAATAAAGACTAAAGAAGCGTCACATATATTTCAATGAACAGATAACCACAAGAATCTACTAGAACTGCCACTGGACTAGGAAATATGGCTGTATACAGCAATCTAAGTTTTCTGTTTCACACAAATATTATTTAATATAAGTTGACCAAAAAGTATATCATCTTCCTCAGGACTCTTTAATGTCAACATTTTGACACACAGAATTTATCCTGAAGTAAATGTAGCCTAAACAAAAGCTCTACACATTAACTGTACCATTGAAGCAATCTTGTACTTTTGGAAAACCTGCACTATGAGCAACATCTCCTTTTGGCAGAATGATAGAAAATTTCCACAACTATTACTTTCCAGTCACCCTGTGACGAGATCCATATGGAACTAATTCATGCAAAAGATCCAGCTTCTCTGCAGTTTTCTTAGCTTTGTCAACAATAGGACTTTTGACATCTTGGAGGATAACCAGGGCCTACCATACAATTGAATACATGGGGAATTCCAGCAATTACTCTGAGGCTGTAAGAAAGCCATTACTGAATATATCCTTGACATAGGATGCTTGAAGTATTAGCCATCCCTCCCTCAGCCAATTTAATCAAAGCAACACAAATTGATTTGAAAGATGCAAGGCCAGAATTCCCCACACACGCACACTGAACAGATCAACTTGACAAAAGAATCACATAGGATAAAAATGCAGAAAGACTAATCGTTCTCTGTCCAAGTCTGCAGGCGCTACAGCTACTATGATGATGGGTGTAGAAAATCAGCACCCTCTTTTCATAACACTAAAATGTCATTCAGACATCACAGCAAACCTGTTTTCAGTGGAAGGCACAGACACAGCCTACTCTTGCGCTGGCACACTCCCTTCCCCACAACTCTCTCTTCCCCTTCAATGACAAGGCTGGCAATATCCTAGTTTGGGAAGCCTTCAATTTTACTGCGACATCTAAATTCAGCCACCTTGGTAAGCTGGCACTTGCTCTGAATCTGCAAACTAGAATCCTAACTGGCCAATTTGGAGGCCTAGCTTGTGCAGAGGAAGCACATTCCAACTTGCCCAGGCACCTGTGGTGCCCCAAACCAAGAAGCTTTCAATCACATACCATGTACTGGGGAACAAGAGGCAAAAACTGCATTTATTGCCTGTCATCTAGATGTGTCCTTTACGCCTAGAAGTACCTTTAACAGTCCCTGCCCCTCCCCCCATCAATATCTTTTGTTTCTTCCAAATAGCAAAGGGGGTTCACATTAATTTTTGGAGAAGCTGGTTTTGGAGGGGGAATATATGTGCTGTGATAGGTGCAAAATATTTAAATATGAGAAAATAGCACTAGAAAAAATACAACAGGATCTATTTTTAATACAGTTAGCTTAAACAATCTGCTTCTGTACATGAAATGGTTGTACTTTGAATACAGTCCGAAGGACTTCCCCCCCCTCTACTCAAAAGCACATTATCAGAAAACTAGAATTTTATGGACTCTTAAAGAAATTCAACAAAAAGCAACCAGAAACCAATTAAGTCTGCCCCTGATACTGTCCTTCTACAACTACCATTCAGAGGTATCCTGCTTCCAAACATTCAAGTCACTGTGCCAAAAAGCCATTGATAGGCTTATCCTCACTGAATCCACCTAAACCCTTCTGCAGAAAGCATGTTTGGGGGAAAAATTATATTTGGCTGAAAACTAACTAGAATGTTTGCAGTTGCAACCATGAGAGAGAATATTAGACTAAGATGTTTTTGCACATGCTTGTGATAAAATTCTTATCAGTACTAAGGTGCTAGTAGAACAGGTTTATGTCATCAGTACCATTTAAGATGGGTAAGAATACTGTCTACAACTGCATTGTGTGGTGCAATCCCCCGCACCCACAAAGTAGTATCAATTTTTAAATGTTATTTTCAACACCATGTAGATTTTCTAAGAACATGTTCCTGTTGTTATTTAGCCATTCAACTTTGTAATTTAGTCTATTGCACATCTTTAGTTAAATAGTAGTCTCTCTTAACTTTAAACACCAGCTTAAGACCCATGTTTTCCACAACTCAATCCTTTAGTCAGTGCATAACTGAATCTAAGCCTAAATTCTCACATTTGTTCCTTGTTTTATGGATGCTTCTTCCCTTCTCTATTGATTTAATGACACGACTTCCCCACTATCTAAATTTAGACTGCAAACTCCTTGGGGCAGCTACTTCTCATTTAGGTTACTCTGCAAAATGTCATGTAACTCATGATTCTATATAAACTGCATTAAGAACTGTCCATATTACATTAGTAATTATCAATGAAACCAGAAGGGCTTAATTATTCACAATTCTTCATGCAGCAGTAGGCTACACTGCTCAACAATATACCTTGCCAAAAAAAAAAGAAGTGAAACTGGAGCAGGACTTTGTTTGGGAGGGGCCCAGTTTTTCATCACATCCCAACAGTGAACTGAGAGCAAAAACAAAGTGTTGCGGAATACAGTTTTGGTCCAAAATACTTTATTAAGAAGGAACCTTTCAAAAGGCTTTGCCAACCTCCTTCCTCCCCATGCTTTGAAAGCACAACTTTCAAGCCATGCTTTTTAAAAGTGGGGCGGTGGGGAACGAAGCAAGGTTTGGACTCGGAACCCCTGGGCCCTGCAGCCAGCGGCGGGGAGGCACCAGGGGAGCAGAGGGCGGCGGGCAGGCTGCGGCCGCGGCTGGGCAAGCCCCTGCTCCAGTTGACAGCGCCCGGGAAATCCCTGCCTAGAGAGCGGCGGGAGGAGCGTTTCGGGGTGGGGCTGCCGAGCCCTTCCGTGGCCGGAGGGGGGGAGAGGAGAGGCTCCCCAGCCGGGCTCAGGGCCGCGCAACCCGGCCCCTGTCAAGCCCACCCTTCCCGGGGCAGCGCTGCCTGCAGGGCGGGGAGGCGAGCGAGGGACCCCGCCTGCACACGCCGCCCCAGTTCCCCCGAGCCTTCCCCGGCGGGAAACACTGGGGGTGGGGGTGGGGATAAAGAGGAGCGGTCCCTCTGCTGGGGGGGGGGGGGTGGCGGCTCAGGGACCCCGCGGGCGCGTCGGAGGCTTTTCTTCAGTCACAGAGTGGGGGGAGGGAGGGGGCACCGGAGGCGGGGGGGGGGGAAGCGCGCGCTCTTCTCGCCCCCTCCCTCCCCCGCCCCGCCATGTGAGGGCGGCGGCGAGGCCAAGCCGCCCTCCTTCCCTCCCCCGCCCCATCTCTCGGGCTGCTTTGCCCGGCCGGGCCGCCGCCTCCATCCGCCATTATTCTTTGTTCGCCGCGCGGGGCCGAGCTCGGCGGCGGCCGTGAGGAGCCCGAGGGGAGGGGACGGGGGAGCGGCGTCGGCGGGGCGGCAGGCCGCGAGAGGCCCGTCTTTTCGCAACGGCGCCGAGGGGGAGGCGGGAAAAGAGCGGGCGCGTTTCCCGCTCGGCGGCGCCGGGCTGAGGGCGGCGGGACGGGTCCCCCGCCCGGTCGCCCGTCCCCGCGCGCCTCCAGGGCTGCCGCCTCCCCTCCCCGCCGCCTCCCCGCCCGCTGCTCTTCTCGCGCTGGGCTCGGCCTCCGCCGTCCTCCTTCCTTCCTTCCTTCCTGGCCTCGGTCTCTCTTTTCTCCTCTTACCGGCTGGAGGCTGCTCCGTCACTGCTTTCGTTCGCGCCGAGGCTCTCGCCGCAGTTTTATTCTCTCCCCCACGTAACACACCGCGTCAAACTACACCTCCGCCGCGTCACTCACATAACACACACACACGCGCTCAGGCTCTCCCAGCCCCGGCGACAGGCAGGCAGCGGCCGCGGCCGACGGAGGGAGCGGCGCGGGAGCGAGCAGGCAGCCAGGGAGCACGCGCCGCCGCCGCCGCCGCGCCCGCCCCCCTCCGCACTCCTCCCCCCCCCGGCGGAAACAGCCGAGCGGGGCCCCTCACGGAAACGGCCGAAGGAAAGGCGGCTTCGACGACCAGGCCGCCGCCTCGGCACCCGAACAGAGCCCCCGAGGCTGTCGCCCGCCCGGCCCAGCTGGAAACGCATGAACCGCATTGAGAGGCCGGAGCCCTTCCCGCCGAGGGGCCGTTCCGAACAGAGTCTGTTAAAAACACAGCCTCCCCCCACCTCCGACGGCCGAACCGAGTTTGAACCCAACGGCCGAAATTTCCAAGGGGGGGCAGCGAGGGAGGGAGTTTGGCCGCTCGGTTTTCTCCCCTCCCGTTACGGAAATAGCCGAAGTGGGTCAGCATGGCCGGGGGGGGGGCATACTGAAGAAACGAAAAGCTGAGGGAAAGGCCCTTGGTGGGACAGGTTGCCACCCTCCAGGTGGCGGCTGGCGATCTGGATCTCCAGGCCACGAAGATCAGTTCCCCTGGAGAAAATGACTGCTTTGGCGGTGGACTCTATAGCATTATACCCTGCTGAGGTATAATTTTCCAACCTGGAGCTACCAACCTTAGGCCCTTGGAGGGAACCTATTAAGTATTGTGATTTTCAGCTCCTATCAACAACTCTTGAAACTAGAAGCAGACAGACAAAAAACCCTGGCTGGACATGAGCCAAGTATATACACGAACCCCCACGCCCCTTTTCAAGCAACAACCAATACAAACACACAACTAGAAGCCTTAGTTTGCATAAACTGTATACATAGTAACTTATTTACTGCACGGTGATTGGTCTTTATTATACAAATCTGATTGGCTGCTGCCAGCAAGAAACAATTAATAGTAAGGAAGGCTTCGGGAGCCTTAGCTAAGCCAATACATAGAGTCCATGGCAGGAAGGGGCGGGGAAGGTGGAGAGAAGATGCTCCTCCCATTCCTGTCTGTAAACTCAGAGTGGGCTTATATGCTGGGGGGGGGGAGGAAAGCAGGTCAGAAGTTGAGGCTGCTTTAGGATTGCATATATAAGCACAGTTGTTATATGCTTAGAGGCAATATAAGTACTTTATATAACTACAAAGGCCCAGTAATGCGGACTGCCTCTATATTTATTCATTTATAGTCCACCTTTCTCACTGAGATCCAGGGTGGATTGCAGCAGTGCAAGTGAAAATACAATATAATTGACAGCTAAGACTCCATTGAGCAAAATATAATAATGAAAAACTACAACTCCCTCACTCCCTACCCATCACCCCCGCCCCTGCTTACCTGGCCAGCGGCAGAAAAGGTGGGAGAACATGTATCCCGGGGCACATTCTGGGTGGCCTGGCACGTTCCCAAACTCCACAGTAGGCTGATTTGCGCCCCAAATGGGCCAAATTGGGCCCATTTGGGGCCTTAATTGGCCCACTGAGAAACGCAGGAGTACTGCAAGGCCCATTGCATCATCCCAGAAGTGCTCCCATGCTCTGCAGTGGGCCGATTCTGGCCCCAAATGGGCCCAATCCTATCCTAAATAGCCAAAATCAGCCTGCGGGAGTACTCCCAGGGGTAGCATGAGGCCTGCATGATGACATCCCTTCCCAGAAGTGACATCATTGTGCAGCCCAGAAATGCACACACAAAAGACAACTAAAAAGGTGAGTGCCAGGTCTCTCACCTCCCACCCAGAGGGTAAGGGGACCTGGCAATAGGGTTACCAGCTCCATGTTGGGGATTTCCTGGAGATTTGAGGGGGTGGAGCCTGAAGAAGGTGGGGTTTGGGAAGGGGAGGGACCTCAGCAGCATATAATGCCATAGAGTCAACCTTCCAAGGCAGCCATTTTCTCCAGGGGAGTTGAGCTTGGTAGTCTGGAGATGAGTTGTAATTCCGGGAGATCTCCTGCCACCACCTGGAAGCTGGCAACCCTGTGAAAAGCAGTTACAACAGGAAAACAGTTACAATAGGGAATGGTAACAGAGAACTTTTAAACAAGCATAAAGCTGAGCACAGCGATGAAATCTATCTAAAACAAAGCATCACTAATTTCCATGGTGTGTTTAGCAGCGTGGAAACTCGCTAGTAGGCTCATATTTATATATACAGACAGTACCCAGTGGCATAGTGTTTAATCCTACCAAGGCATCTTTCTGCGCTATAATGTCCTGTCATCTGAGTTAGAAAGTCCTTTTCACTCACACCATTGCAATTGGCCTTGGATCTCAGTGAGAAAGGCAGATTAAAATAAATAAATAAATAGGCAGTTTAAACAGGGTTGACATACCTGTAACTTATGTTCATCGAGTTCTTCTGTGCTGACACACATGGGACTGCGCAGGCGCAGGCCAGCCGCCGGAGAATTTTCCATAGCTTCTATAGCTCCGAAGGGGCCGTTTGTCGCGCGCCTCAGCGACCGTTTTCCCGCCCAAACGGTCACGTGCTCCTCCAGCGACCAACGGCCCCTTCCCTCAGTTCTCCTTGCCGCCGCTTAACCAATACACATAGCCACAACCTGCATAGACATCAATATTTGTTATAGCCCACACAGCATTGTGCATTGGAATTCACAGCGGGGTAGGAGGGAGGGTTGTGTGTCAGCACAGAAGAACTCGATGAACATAAGTTACAGGTATGTCAACCCTGTTTTCATCTTCGTTCTTCTGTGCCTCCACACATGGGAGTGTACCAAGCTTCACACAATAAGGAAGGTGGGGTGAAGTCCAACACAATTTTATTGTATCACACAAGAACCATCAACAAGTGTAAACAACATATAACTATACACAAATATACATATATACAACATACTCCCATATATACACACTTGTATAAGGATATATTCAATAAATATATATAAGCATATATACATATAAAACATACAACTACAAAATTGTAGCATGATAGCGTAGCATCCCAGAACCCCTTAGGAAAAAAGGGAATGCAATACAGCCCTGGCCACAGCCACATCTCGCCCTGTATCCACATCTACAGCATAATGCCTGACAAAGGTGTCAGCCGTGGACCAGGTGGCTGCCCTACAGATGCTAGCCAACGGAACCCCCCGGAGGAGAGCCGAAGAGGCAGCCTGGGACCGCGTGGAATGGGCCCTAACCTGCAGCGGGCAACTCGCCCCAGCCAGGGAATAGGCCTTACTAATGGCCGTCACAATCCACCTGGACAGAGTCTGCGAGGAAGCCCTATTGCCCTTGTCCTTGGCCCCAAAACACACGAACAGGTGAGGACACTTTCTGAAGCCCTTTGTCCTGTCCAGATAGAAAGCTAGCGCCCTCTTCAAATCCAGAGTGTGCAGCGCCTTTTCCCCCTTGGAAGAGGGGTGAGGAAAGAATGCAGGAAGCGATATCTCCTGCGACAGATGAAAAGTGGACACTACCTTAGGTAGGAAGCCCAGGCAGGGACGCAATACCACCCTATTGGGATGGAATAAAAGGAAGGGGGGGTCAGACCGTAGCGCAGAGAGCTCACTGACCCTCCTGGCAGAGGTTATAGCCACTAGGAATGCCACCTTGTACGACAGCAGGTCCAAGGGGCAGGTCGCCAAAGGCTCGAAGGGAGGCAACATTAGCCGTGCCAGCACCAAAGACAGTGACCATTGTGGTACAGGAGGCGACACTGGTGGGTAGAGGTTGAACATTCCCTTAAGGAACTGGCGGGACTTTGGGTGGGAAAAAACCGTGCTACCATCAACACGAGAGTGGGTAGCAGAGATAGCTGCCAGGTGAACCTTGAGGGAGGTAACCCTTAATCCCTGGTCCCTCAGGAGGCACAAATAGTCAAAAATCAGCCCTAGGGAGCTATCCGTAGGCACCACCCCTTTCTCACGTGCCCAGGTCTCAAACCTCCGCCACTTGGCCTCGTAAGAGCGCCGGGTAGATGGCTTGTGGGCATTCAAGAGGACCCGTTCCACCTGCGTAGAAAAATTCAATGAGGAGGGACGATCCGCCAAGCTGCCAGATGCAGCTTCCCGGGGTCGTGGTGAAGAATGTCCCCGTTCCTCAAAAGATCCTGCCAAGGGGGCAGCCTCACATAGGTCCGCTGAGATAGCTGCAGGAGCCTTGGGAACCAGACTTGCCTCGGCCAAAAAGGAGCCACTAAGATGCAGTCTGTCCTGTCCTCCTCTATTTTGCACAGGACCTTGGCTATCAAGGGGAAGGGCGGAAACATGTAATGCAATCCCTGGTTCCACGTAAACAGGAAGGCATCCCCAATAGAGAGCGGGTCGCTCCCTGCTCGGGAACAGAACGTCTGGGCTTTGGCGTTCGCCGCCGTAGCGAACACATCTATAACCGGGTGTCCCCACATCTGGAAGATCAGCCCACTGCACCCGTCGTTGAGCTCCCATTCGTGGTCTAACAACAGAACCCTGCTCAGGGCGTCCGCCCGAGCGTTGTCTGACCCAGCCACATGTATGGCTCGCAGAGTGACGCCATTCTTGACTGCCCACTGCCAGGTGAGCGTGGCTTCCCGGCAGAGAGTCATGGACGCTGTGCCCCCTTGCTGGTTCACGTAGTACATGGCAGTGGTGTTGTCTGTCTGTACCAACACGTGACGATTTCGCAGCAGAGCTGTAAGGGACACAAGCGCAAAACGAATGGCTCTTAGTTCCAAAACATTGATATGGAGCGCCTTTTCACCTTCAGTCCAGACATCCTGGACACAGACATCCCCACAGTAAGCCCCCCATCCCACCAGAGAGGCATCAGTGGTCACCGTGATGTCAGGATGTTGATAACCGAAAGGGAAACCTCCAAATAAATTGCCCTCAGACAACCACCAATCCAACGAGGACAGTATGCTCCTAGGAACGGAGAGCTTGAGGGACGGAGGGTGCTGAAAAGCATCATACCTTCGTACAAACCAGTTCTGGAGAGGCCGCAAATGCAGCCTGGCGAGGGGGATTACAGAAGTAGCAGCAGCCATATGGCCCAGCAAGCACTGGATAGTGCGTACCGGTTGAAAATGGTTCCTCTTAAACATGGACACAAGACCCTTTAGGGACCTAGCCCTCTCCTGGGGGAGCAGAGCCTTACCCTTCACAGAGTCCAGAAGTGCACCAATGTAGGAGACCGTACGACTGGGAACCAATTTAGATTTTTCTAGATTAACCACGAGGCCCAATCGGTCGCATGTGGTAAGCACCAGATCAAGGTCCTGGGCTAATCTGGGCTCAGACTCAGCCACGATGAGCCAGTCATCAAGGTACGGAAAAATTGAACAACCCTGCTCCCGAAGGAAGGAGACCACAGGAGCAACACACTTAGTGAACACCCGTGGGGCAGTGGACAGGCCAAAGGGGAGCACCTTGTATCGAAAAACCCTTTGCCGGTAGACAAAACTCAGGTATTTCCTATGTTCCTCACGTATCCCCACATGAAAATATGCGTCCTTCAAATCCAGGACCGCAAACCAGTCCCCCTTCCTGAGCAGGGCAAGCACAGTTGCCAACGTTACCATTTTAAATTTAGTCACCCTCAAATAGGCATTAAGGCCTCGCAAGTCCAGAATGGGACGCAACCCCCCGTCCTTTTTGGGGACTAGGAAGAACCTGGAGAAGAACCCCTTCACAGAGCCTTCATAGGGCACCTCCTCTATAGCTCCCTTGGCCAAGAGCGATGTTATTTCAGTGTCCAGCTCGGCCATAGTGTTATTGACAGCGGTCAGCGGTGAACAGCATCTCGGCAGTTCAATGAATTCCAGCCCGTACCCCTTCTCAACAATAGTTAAGACCCATGAGTCAGATGTTATTGACTCCCACTCCGAGAGGAATGGCCTCAGTCTGTCCGAGAAGTTCGGTGGTACGGCTGGGTTGACCCGTCAGTACTGCCTCCCCGGGCCCTGCTGCTCCTTCTGTTGGGACGGAGGCTGCGAGGAACGAGGTTTGAACGGCCTACGCCTCTTGGGCTGTTGCTGAGGAGGGTAGTGCCGCTGTTGATAAGCCGGGAACGGTTGGTAACTCGGCCGCTGCTACTGGTACCTGCCCTGGTAGTGGTAAGGGCCGTACCTGGGAGTGTATCGTGGCTTGTAGGCGGGTTTGTCAGTGGGAGCTAGGCCCAAGGACCGTGCCGTCTGTCTGTCCTCCTTCTTTTTCTTTAAGGCCTCATCGGTGGACGCGGAGAATAGTGATTCCCCTTCGAAAGGAAGGCCTTCCACCCGGGACCTCACTTCCTGGGAAAGTGCCGTAGACCGCAGCCATGAATGGCGTCGGAGGACGATGGCGGAAGTCATCCCACGAGCTGCCGTGTCGGCCGCATGGCTCCCTGCATTTAGCTGTTGTTTCGACAGGCGGACAGCTTCTGTCTGCAGGAGCGACACCACTGCCTTCTGTTCAGGGGGGAGGATGCCAACATAGGATGCCAACTTTTCCCAGAGGTAGAGTTGGTACCCAGCCATAATCGTCTGGTAGTTGGCAATCCTCAGCCCTAGGGACGCGATGGAATACTGCCGTCTACCTAGGGCATCTAGCTTCCTCCCCTCCTTGTCAGGTAGCGCTGAGGGTGCTCCAGAGCGGCGAGACTGGAACTCCTCCGTGACGAGCGATGAAGGCGGAGGGTGCTTCAACAATGATGGCCAGGTGCCCTGTTTAATCTTATAAAGCTGCTCAATCCTCCTCGAGGTGGCAGGTTGGTCACAGGGCACCTTCCACACCTTCTCGACAATTTCCTCTATCCCCTCAAGCATAGGGAAGCCAACGGTTGCAGGATTGTCCGCATAGACCCTCCTGAGCAGCTTGTCCTTGGTTTGGGGAACAGCTGAGGAGATATCCATTTCTAAAGCTTGAGCCATCCGAGCCATCTGATCTGCGTAGATTCTCAAATCTTCATATGGAGAACTACTGCTCGGCGCCACGTTGTCGTCTGGCGAAGGTTCGGAACAGGACTCGGAACCGTAATCTCCGACGCTGCCGACGTCCTCCCCTTCGGAACTGTGCGATTCCTCTCCCCGGGCCGGCGGAGGGAACCATGCCTGCCTAGAGGTCGAGGGCCTCGGTTCCGAGTATGCGAAACCAGGAGCCCCTTCCCATTGGCAATGGAAAGCGGGAGGCAGATCCGAAGCTTGACGATGACGGGAGGCCAACGAGCGCACGGAACCGACACTCCCCTCCTCGGACCGACGTCGCTCACGACTGGAAGCAGCTGCTGGTGAGCGGTGACCAGAAGAAGACCGATCCCGCCGACTCGGAGGCGGGCCTGGATCAGCTACTGGGGAAGGTGCCGATGGTACAACCTCGAACGCGCCCGGGTCCGGCACATCCTCCGGAACCGGAGAGCCCAGGTGAGGAGACGGTGTGCGCGGAATCAGGATGACCTCCTCCGTCGGAACCGAGCGTGGAGAGCGATGACGGTGCTTGGTCTTTTTCTTCTTTGCAGGTGGCTCTGAAGAAGATCTCGGTACCGACGTAGCTCTGGATGACGACGAGCGCGGCTTAGCCACCGGAATCGACCCAGCCGTCGGTTCCGACCGAGGGCTCGGAACCACGATCTTCGGTCCCGAGGCGGCAGCTCTCGGATCCGACGCGGTGGAAGAAGCGCTTCGGGGCGGCCGCGCCGAACCCTGCGCTGGAGAGGTTGTCTTCGACGCTGCGGCACTTGCGGGGCGTGCAGACCGAGCGGAGGACACAGAACCTGCCCTCGAGCGCCCTCCGACAGAGGGGCTTGGGCCAGCCTTGGGGGAGGGCAGCGGTGTTGCCGTTGACATGACCGCTTTCCAGAGGGAGGAATTCAGCCGGGCCTGCCGATCCTGACGGGCCTTATTCGTGAACCCCTGACAGATCTTGCAGGCGGTCACATTGTGGGTCTCCCCCAGACAAAAAAGGCACTGGTCGTGGCCATCGGTCTGTGCCATTTTAGTATGGCACTTCAGGCAACGCTTGAAGAGCGCCTTTGAGGCCATCTTCAGGGGCGCGCAAATAAGAGAGGTCAACCAGTCCGAGTCAGAAACCGTCCGTTAATTACCGTCCAAATCAGTATCCAAAAGCGAAGTCCGAAGTCCAAACCGATGTCCAAATAAACCAGAAGATCAATCACAAGCAATAAGCGCAGAGCAACGAAGCTAACGTTCTCTCCCAGCGGCGGCAAGAAGAGAACTGAGGGAAGGGGCCGTTGGTCGCTGGAGGAGCACATGACCGTTTGGGCGGGAAAACGGTCGCTGAGGCGCGCGACAAACGGCCCCTTCGGAGCTATAGAAGCTATGGAAAATTCTCCGGCGGCTGGCCTGCGCCTGCGCAGTCCCATGTGTGGAGGCACAGAAGAACGAAGATGAATATACTGTTCCTCTAGACAGATTGATGCCCAACTCAGAGTGGTGAACGAGGTTAGTGATATCTCCATAATACACCTTGGATGCTGAGCCTGAGAGGAGTGGCTTACCCAAGGGTGCCAACTGAGTTCATGGGAGTAGTGGGATTTGAACCAACAGAATGCTGACTTGCAGTCCAGCCTCTTAACCACTATGCTACAGCGTACAGGTATTTCCCCTTCTCCCCCTCTGAATAAACTGTTCCATTACCTACAAGGACAGGCAGGCATCAGAAATAGCACCTTCCCTTTTTAAAATGTTCTTTTTTTTCTAGCAAGCGCAGTCTATCCATATCGTAAGATGAAGAGACACTTTTCCTTTCTCAGGTTTCATAGGGGGGTGGTCAGAGAGAGAGAGAGATCAGGGATCTATTTATCCTTGCTTTCTATTATCCTGCTACTATCCTTTGATGTGCACATGTATTCTCAGGGACTTCCTCCTTGTATCTCCTCTCATTGTTTCTTCTGTTCTTTTTGACACCACGGAAGCAGGACATGCTATCCTGCCATCCACTGGCATTTTTAGACTAGGTAGGGAGAAAGAATCCTCTCTCTGCCCTTTCCTATCCTGTATGAAGTTTCAATAATAAATGAACTCTTTTCTAAAGCTTAACCAGAGCTCTGAGTATAAGCTTTCTTGTTTCTGAGTCTGTGTGGCAGAGTGAATACACAGAAAGGAAAAGACTTACACATGCATGCTTCTCTGCATACTATGCAAACAGGTTATGGGTCAAGGAGTTATGGAAAGCAAGAAGTGATTACTAAGCTGTTCCACTAACCATTAACTTATATCTGGCGTGTGGAGTCTCACTAAACAAGAAAAGCCCTGGCTGATGCACTTTAACTAGCACGTGCAGTGAGGATTGGGGGAGAGAGAACAATGGGAAAGGATGAGCTCTTTAAATGATGCTGCTCCCTCCAACCAGAAAAAAATTGATCTCCGGGACTCTGGAACTCTTCTGCCAGGAGGCTTGGATCCACTAACTAAGCTACAGCCTGGAAATTGTGGCATCTGGAGAGAACATCTACATCTCATACTCGTGACTGAAGGTCTATGGAAGCTAATAAATGAGGATCCTCCTTCTGACTCAATGAGAAGCCGGTGTGGGATTTGCTGTAAACAATTTATCTGATAATTGAAAACTTTCCAATGATTATGTAGCACAGGTTAGTGGTCCTAAGCCAGCGAAGGAGAAATACCTAGAAGCATAGCACAGGAAGCTGGGACTCAAACACTCTGGTCATGGCAACGGGCCATGTTTAAATAAATGATGGCAGCATATTAGGGAAAGTTAACTCTGAGTTCCCTTTCCCCAGTAGCTCTGGGCCATAGCTGGGTCAGAAGAAGTAAATAGAGGGAACAGGCTGCCTGTGTGGTGCAGCCGCTGGAAAGAAGGGTCCTGATGTGGATTTGGGTCAGGGCTCTCTGTCTGAAAAATAGAAGTTAGACAGTTGACGTGTTGTGACGGCCATTAACTGCTTGTAAAGTCTCAAACCTGTGTGTTTACGGTGAGAGGCAGTGTCTAAGGGGAACTCACTTTGTTTCTTGTCCTGATCAATCATTTTGAATTAGGCTTTTTTGGTCTGTGTGCACTTAAGTTTATGGCCTCTACTTTTAGCACCCTCCTCCCCTTGATATTAGAGAAAGGTAGCTTTTCCTTTTGAGGCCAGATGGTACCACTGGCTCTCAGACTGATAGGATAAGAGTCTGTCTCTGGAAGTGTGAAGTTCTCAAGGCCTTGGGGAGTCCAGATTGGGTATTCTGGCTAATTAGCACAAAGTCTCCCGGGAGTGAAGAAATGAGTTCCTTCCTCGCAACTGTAAGCCCAATTAACTGTAGTACTGGCCTTTTGATAGCAAATTTGTTCTGAGTCACTGCTGGCAGTGTGTCTTTAAAGGGTGTCTTTTTTACTTTAGTCTTTGTTCCTTTCTGGGCTCCTCTTCTGTTCCCTTTGGATTCCCTTCTTGACTCCTTGTTCACCTAATCTTTGCTGGAGGGTTGACTTTTGAAGATCATGCTATAAGTGGGAATCTATAGCCCTTTGGACTTTTGGACCTGTCATCTGGAAATCTTGCTGAGTTCTATTTGCTTGAAGACAAAATCTGGAATAATCTTAGGAATTTTAGTGTATATTAGTCTAATTAGATGCAGAGGAGTTAGCCGTGTTAGTCTGTGATAGCAAAATCAAAAAGAGTCCAGTAGCACCTTTAAGACTAACCAATTTTATTGTAGCATAAGCTTTCGAGAATCACGTTCTCTTCGTCAGATGCATGATACAGAGACTGGTCAAATATAGATGACCAGTCTCTGTATCATGCATCTGACGAAGAGAACGTGATTCTCGAAAGCTTATGCTACAATAAAATTGGTTAGTCTTAAAGGTGCTACTGGACTCTTTTTGATTAGTCTAATTAGAAAGCCTTTGTTAATTTGCTTCTGCTGCATCCTTCTATGCTCTTTGGTAATTGACATTTTGCATTTCTTTAATAAACTTATTAGCTATTCTTATGAGGAGTTATTTGAGTGTTGCTTCAATCTGAATCCAGTTGCTCGGGCAATTTGCCACATACTAATTTGCCTGTTAATTTGTTTCTTGACTCAAGCTGCTGAGTGCCTACCTCACAAGGCTTACCTCAGTTAGTTTAGTGCCCCGAGTGTTGGGTCAGAGATGGGATTCAAACCCTAGAGCAAAGGTGTGTTCCTGAGGTAAAAACCTGGGTATGGTAGAGAACACCTGTAGCTGTGAGTGTATGTGAAGGAATTCAGTGAGTTACAAAAGCCCTTCTGAAGTAATTGTAAGAAGGTGCTGTAGAGAAGGTCTCAGAGTGAGTTAAGAGAAAGGAGTGATTTAATAAAAAGGGGTTGCCCTCCTGAGGTAAATTTCTGGTAAAAAAAAAAGTAAGGAGGAGCAATCTTAGAAATTCTAAGTAGTTTAAAAGAAAAGACAGGTTTGGCAAAAGGTGTTGCCCTCCTGAGGTAAACATTTTGGGGTAATGTAAGAAGGAGCTGCAGTAAGGACCCAAGAACATTTAAGAGAAATTGAACAGGCATAGCAAAAAACATTAGATGCTCCAGAGGTAAAGTCAGAAAAGGTAAAATGTAGGTTTTTATCACAAATATGCTACCTAAGAGAATAAAGCTAGCTGTAGAGAAAGAGGTGCTGAAGCCATGAGCAGTGACAGTGAAGCAGAGAGAGAGAAACATCCTTTAGAAATGCATAGATGCAGGGAACAACTTGAGTTAGCCAGATTTGCAGTGCAAAAAGAAGAAAGAATTTGCATTGGTCAAACTGGCAGCTGGAAAAAGACAAAAGGAGAAGGAAAGAAAATTTGAATTAACCAAAAAACCCGCAACAATATAAAGAATTTGAAAATATTCGAATAGAGAAAGAATTGGGAAAGATAAGATTTGAGAGAGGCAGACTTGAGAAAGAGTTTGGGAAGGGGATAGGGATCAACAGGGATGTGATGTCCACCCTCTAAAGCTGCCGTTTTCTCCGTGTGAACTGATCTCTGCTGTTTGGAGATCAGTTGTAATTCCTCAAGATCTCCAGGCCCCATCTGGAACACTGACCACGTTAACTGTTGTGGTGGAAAGTGCCATCGCATCACAGCTGACTCATAGTGAGCCCATAAGGTTTTTCAGGCAAGAGACTTCATAGGTGGTTAGCCATTACCTGTCTCTGTACAGCGACCCTGACCTGCCTTGGAGGTCTCCCATCCAATTGCTAAATAAGGCTGACCCTGCTTAGCTTCTGAGATCTGATGAAATCAGGCTGACTTGGGCTAACTATAGGTTAGGACAACACCATCCTGTACTCTGTCTTTAAGCTACCACAGGCCTGTTACTCTTCTATCATATCCTAAAACATCTTTTTAACTACAGTGGAGCCCTGCTTGATCAGACCTATAGTATCTCAGAGCTAAGCTGCAAGAGACGAATTACATGAGGACGCGCCCGTGAAGGGAGTCGCAACGTTAGCCAGGAAAGAGATTGGAAGGCTTTGTCAATTTCCCCTCTCTACAGAGCCGGCAAAAATCCTGTTTGTTATAGGCCGAATCCACACTCACTCACCATCCGCTTATCTTGCGTAGTCGTGGCAATCAGGTTCATTCCGCTACCATGCTGTGCATCATCACATTCACCCTTCCAGTGCTTCTTCATGGCGCAATCATTTCTTCACACGCCACTGAGTAAAGCGTTACAGTGGGCGGTTCCATCCTCTGCCGTCAGAATTGACGGAGCACGTCACTTCCCTTCTTTTTTTTTAAAAAAAGGTCAATTTTCCGGTATACCGATATTCCGACTTTTAAGAAACGGCAATGTACCCTCCCCCTCATCTTTGATTGGCTCATTTTTTGCTCATTTGGCTGGTTGGTATGGCAGGCAAATTTGAAATTAGGTTGTCACATTAAAGGCATTGTCCAGAAATTCTGCTGCTCAGAGTGGTTTTCTGCTTTTAGTAGTTAACAACATGGATGCTCAGAGTGTGATATTTATGATGATGACCCTGATTGTGGTTGGCATGCTTCGCAGCACAGCCACGCAACACCACGAAATAATGCATTCTGTCTTTCGCACATGGTAGAATCTCCCACCTGCGTCCTAAGCTTTCAGGAATATATTTGTTTTCCGCACCTGCCGTTTACTGGAGATGATCGTTGTGGGAAATATAAATGGGGGACACAGTAGGGAAACGGTCCCTGTGTGATATGTGCATGCTCCGATGACTGTTTCTTTTCCCGCGCAAACCGCTGCTCACTACACTTGGTTTACCGGTATACCGACCTTTCAGCACAGTGCACACACAAAAAAAAATCGGGGAGAAAACGGATTTCCGCCACTATCACGTGGTTTGGAAGGAAGGCGCAATTGTGGCGCGGTGATGGCGGGGAACACACGGAATGGGAAAGCGTGCGAGTATCTGCATGAACAGAGCACCACTTGCGAAAAAGGCACGGAAACAAAAAGAAAGTGTGGATTCAGCCATAGATGGCACCCAGGTGCCCTGGAAAGCAGAAGTCAAGTTCTCTATCCTGTTGCTTTCTTTCAGCGGCTTTCCCTGGTACACTGCCCTTGAACATGGAGGTTCCATTAAGCTTTCATGGCTAATAGTCATTCTTGGATTTCTTTGCCCATTTTAATCTCAGTTTAAAGCTGGACCTTGATAAATATTCTTTGGGTCTAGGAACCCACCCCAGAATTTAGGAGCTATTGGTTTTTCAGGATTTAGTATGTTAATGACCAAATTTTCTAATTATTACTACCACAAAACCTGATAACCTTTTCACAGTTTCTCATGTTCTATACACATTTCAGATAAGGAAATATCTTTGAAGAGGCATTCCCTCCTGTGCTGCAAAGAATGTTTCTTTTACGTTAGTGCCTACCACCAGTTATTTTTACAAGTGCACAAATGCATATACAGACACACATATAATAATCTGCTACCAAATTAATCATGGGCATCTTTTAATTGATCTAAAGCTTTCCCTTGGTTAGTCTAATTAATCAAAACAATTAAACATTGCAACTCTACTTAGCAATAAATATCATGGATTTTAATAGGACCTGCTTCCAGTATGTTATGATTGCAGTTTTCATAAAAGTTCAATGTGAATTAAAAATTGGTATTTTAGATTCAAATCATGTTTCTGAAGGTATGATGAACAGTCTATTAGACTAATGAAAGTCAAGGCAAATTAAAATCACAGCCCACTTACTCGAATAGATATGGGAAGGGAAAATCACACTGGGAAATTTCATGGGAGCGGGCAGCACTTGGTGTGAATTATATGATGACTCTTTCAAGTGTAAATCTCAATGTAAGAGGGAAGGGGAGGAGCTGATGGAGAACGATTAGGTGTGCATCTTATTATAAAACAACAGAATTAGCAGATGCACATACTGGATGGTGGGGGAGGTCAGAAGTTCAAACTGATAAGCAGTTTAAGTGAAAATTAATTTGTATCGGTACAAGGTTATAGTCTGTTAAAACATGTTAAGAACAGTTTGTTAAAACTTCTAAAAAGTTTTGAGCTTTATAAAGCTATTAGAGATTTTAGTGACTGAATCTGAAGAAACCCGAGTCTCTTTTAAAGCTGTGATGGCATGTTGTTTAATTTTTTGATGAGTTCTAAATCAGCACTATGATATGAGCCTGTTGCCACAACACTCCAGGGGCACTTTAGGTGCGGCCACTGTCGATTATGCCCGTTAGCATGGACAGGTAGTGAGATTAATGTCCTGCCTGGAGGACGCACTATCACTACCTGCCAGTCCTCAGGGGTTGTATATCTCATTAAGTGCAAATGTTCCAAGCTTTATGTTGGTAGTACGTCTATACCATTAAAGACTAGATTATTGGAGCATATGTCCCGCATCCGTAACAAGGTTACAGAAGCTCCATTGGTGGACCACTTTAATATGTTTGGCCACAAGGAGAGCGATTTTCAATTTACTGTGTTGTTTCACGCTAAGCAAACACCTGGACAATCATTAACTACTGCTCTGCTGCGTAAAGAAGTGGAATGGATTTTTAGACTCAATACCCTGAAACCTGACGGACTAAATAGTGACTTAGATCTTTCCTGTTATCTCTGATTTAGATGCTTGTAAATTCTGAGGTTTGTGTCTTTAACTTTTTATCTACGCTTGATTGGATTCTGTATTTATAATTGCCTTGCTTGTAATGTACTCGCTGAAAAAAAGCCGCGTTTGACTGTGTTGACTTGCTTTGCGCTACGTGTTTGAATTGTTAATTTTGATGCAGTGTTAAAATAATTTCTTTATTGGGTAAGTGGTTACATTAGGTTTTTGATGTCATGTTTCTACTAGGTTACAAGCTGTAGCTGTTTTTTAATTTAATTTGTTAATTGCAGAAATAGTGGTGAAAACTCGCCCCTGAAGACGTCAGGAAGACGAAACAGCAGAATCAACCGGGCTGCATGTAGGGCGTATTTACCTGAATAACCCGTTTGGGGAAGGATTTTGTTCATTCATGGACTGATATACATATTGTTTTCAACTATGAGAGTGTGTGTAAACCAATTACCTGCCTAATAAGTGTTGTCTTGTGTGAAGAACTTTGTTTCATGAAATTGGCACCATTTTGTAATTTACCTCTAGTTATGCATTTATGACTTGTTCATTGTAATGACTGGTGTGTGAATAACACTTTATTTAAATTTATAAGCATAATTTGACCATATTAGTACCCACTCTTGTGGTTTCCACTGTTTGGTTACAGGGGATGATTGAAGGCAACAGTTGACTTTGGAAAGCTTGTATCTTGGAAACTCTTTGCTGATCTTTAAGGTGCTACTGGACTTGAGCCTTGCTCCTCCAGTGCAGACCAATTACCCACCTGAAGCTTTTTTCTTTTAAAATCATGCTATGTCATCACTAGATGGCAGTGTATACCAACATTTGGCACCTTCACTTTCATATATTCAGTTACTTAGCAACTTAAAAATAGTAGTGGTGGGTAATTGTAGCTACAGCAGTGAGTGAGAAACCTGGGCTGGGATACCTGACTTTCAGCTCAATCTGACGCACCTGCACCTCCCCATCCACTCGCCGCGCCCGACTGGGAGCACGGGAGGGTGGAAAGTGCATAGAGAATGGATTAAGGGTTATGCTGTTGTGACCTGGACTTACATTGGCGTACGATGGCACTCAGCTGCAGTGCTGCTCCATTGTGGCCCTCTGATGGTTCCCAGCCGTGGTGACTGATCGCTGGCACAAGTGCGGCATAAGTCCCTGTGCCAGTGCCTGGGGGCGGGGGGGGGGCGGGTCCAGGGGACAGGGTGTGAAGTAGTTGGCTCCCGAAGCTTCTTTGGGTCTGGGAACACCCACTGCAGTGGTGGAGAGTTGAGCTGTAAAAAACCATGGCGTGGCCCATAGGTGCCCATTGTACAGGAAAAACTCCCCCCCCCCGATGCCCAGCCCCACCCAAGCAGCTCCAACAACCAAAGTGGAAAACCACAACTAAGGGACAAGACAAAAGCCAATGAAAAATTGCAAAGGTATATTAGGGGATTACTGGTAATATAAAGTGGCACAGTGCATGACTTATCGAATTCTAAACACTTCCAGGCTATATATATCCAATTCTCATATACAATATTACACAATATCCAGCCAGCTGTAGTAAATTTGCTTCTTTCAACAAGGTGGAAGCTCAAACAGAGATGACAAAGTCAGTGCATAGAAGAGCACGGAACAACACTGTTCCTGTTGTAAACATTAAACAGTCTCTTGCATGCTGCTTTCTCTTTCCAGATGAAACAAGGAGACGGTAAACTTCAAAGGACCGAAGACCCGACAAGGAACCGGTCATTGATAACACTTGTTTCCAGACTGCATCAGGGGCATGGCCAAAAAGAAAGGGGTGTGTCAATCTGCCGCCTGAGATATTGTAAGCGGCAGTGAGGCATTTGGAGATGCATGGGGAGAAGGTCTGTTGATCCTATATGACTTTGTCAGGAAATGAATGGAGTTTTACTACATGCTGCATGAACAATGTGGCCAACTTTTTGGCTGTTGGCAACTTAGAGCACGGAACGAAATGGGCTTGTTTGGAAAACAAATCCACTATCACCAAAACCACTGTTTTCCCTTTGCTCAGCGGAAGGTCTGTGATGAAGTTCATGGATACTACAGACCAGAGGTGGGGCGGGGTTTCCGGAGGTTGTAGTAGTCCTGGAGGTCCCCCCCTTTTTTGCCCATGAAACAGGTCTGACACGTGGACATATATTGTGATACATCCTTCCGCATACCTGGCCACCAAAACTGTGTAAGTGCAGTGTTTTTAGATAACCCAGATGCCTGGCCAACTTGGCATCATGACAGTGCTGGAATATCTCTCCCCATAGTCCCAGCGGGATATACATTTTGTGGTTCTTATATCAACAATCATTTGCTCCCTTTTCTAAGTCCTCAGGCCGATTCCCCCCTCCTTTTCCAGTTCCACCTTAATTTTCTCTTCTCATTCCAGGGGGGAGAGGGGGGAAGGTGGTTCACCTTGGCCACTTAGTATCTGGTAATCACAGCCCCTCCCAACTGGACAGGGGAAAACATGTCCACCACTTCCTCCTGCTGGCTGTTGTGTTGTGGAAGACAGGACAGCACATCTGCCAGAAAATTTGATTTCCCAGGGAAATATTTAAGTACAAAGTTGAATCGTAAGAAAAACTCCGCTCACCGCAGCTGCTTAACTCCCAGTCTGCGACGCTCTTGCAACGTCTCCAGATTTCTATGATCAGTCCGCACCTCAAATGGCATCATAGCCCCCTCCAGCCAGTGCCTCCACATACTTAGGGCCAGTTTGACCGCTGCTGCTTTCTTGTCCCATACCGCCCAATTCCTTTCTGCCTCTGAAAATTTTTTGGACACATAAGCACAGGGGTGCATTTTCCCATCATCCCCCTCCTGCAGGAGGACTCCTCCTATAGCGACATCGCTCACATCCACCTGTATCACGAACGGGTGGCTCTCATCAGGATGGCGCAGTATAGATTTGGAGGTGAAGCAAGTTTTGAGCTCCTCAAAGGCTGTTTGGCGCTCCCTGGACCAGGCTAGTTTGGCGCTCGGTTTCACTTTCCCAGCGCCCTTCCCCTTGCTTTTTAGTAAATCTGAAAGTGGCAAGGCCACTTGCGCAAAATTTTTCATGAAGGGTTGGTAGAAGTTAGCAAACCCAGAGATGACTGTAGCTTCCACCACGTTTTAGAGGCTTCCCATCCGAGTACAGCTTCCACTTTGGTCGGATCCATTCCTAGGTCTCTCCCTGATACTCGGTACCCCAGGAAATCCATCTCCTCTTTTTGAAACTCATATTTGGACAGTTTTACATACAGCTTGTGTCGGTACAGGGTTTTTGCCAGCGAGAGAGAAATCCATCTGGGAGAAATCCATCCCTCGCATTCTTCTTTCCCAACAGGAATTTGCAGTGCAGATCCCCACCCCCACCCCTGGACAAGGTCTCTGAGCTGAAGCAAAAACAGCTGATTGGATTTTTGAAAGAGAATCAGTCTCTCTTTGAGAGAATCTCTTTGAAAGACAATCTCTTCAGTTGAGCGGCTATTCTTTGCAAGAAAATCCACTTCGCTCAGAGATCGGAGAGAGGGTCTTAGACTATCATTCCCAGCAGAGATTGTGGGACCAATCAAGTGCTCTTCACATGAAGTTCGTCTCGTGTGTTCTGACCCTGAAGGTGAAATTAGACATGTCGGCATCCTCATGGCTGCCATGAAGATGCCACCACTATTTTACAGTCATTTAAAAAGGCTGTGAGGCAGCACTCTTGTCCCCCCCCACTCTTTTTCAAGTGCCAGAACAGCCATGGAGGAAGAATTCCAGCTCTTGATAACATGGGGGGGGGGGCTTGCCAAGTCCAGGTTGGGAAATTCCTGGAGATTTGGGGGGTGAAACCTGGAGAGGGCGACGTTTGGGGAGGGGAGGGGCCTCAGAATGGTATGATACCATAGAATTCATCAGCAAAAGCAGCCATTTTCTCCAGGGGAACTTATCTCTGTTGGCTGGAGGTCAGTTGTAATTCTGGGAGATCTCTAGCCACCACCTGGAGACTGGCAACAGGGTTGCTATTTCCCAGCAGGGGGCAGGGGATCTCCTTCTCCCCCCTCCACCCCCTGCCCCTGCTTACCTGGCCGGCAGGGGAAGCACGGGCCTCCCGGATGCGCACTCTGGGGCAGCGTGACATGCTCTCACAGTCCCGATCTGGGCCCGAATCCTGCACTCTGCAGCAGCCTGATCTGGGCTGCCTTGGGCCCGAATCAGCCCAGATCAGGCCCAAAGCAGCTAAAGCCTCCTCTGCAAAGGCGACCCCAGCAGCTCTGCTTACACTTGCTCTCTCTCTCTCTCTCTCTTGAATTAATGAATGAAAGAATGAAAAAAGCAGAGTGAAATCAAAGCAGCTAAAGCCTCCTTTGCAAATGTGACCCCAACAGCTCTGCTTATACTCACTCGCTCGCTCTCACTCTTACTCATTAATGAAAAAAGCAGAATGAACTCAAAGTGGCTCACCCTCCTCTGCAGAGCCCTGCAGGGCCCCAGCTTGCTCTCTCGCACAGAGGAATTGGAAAAAAGCAGAATGAACTCAAAGCAGCTAAGTGTCCTCTGCAGAGCCTGCAGGGCCGACAGAGGAAGGAATCACGTGGGCAAAGTTGTGACAGGTGAAAATTATACATACGGAAATGGAAAATTATACATACGGAGGGTGGGATTCGTCGTCCACAGTCAAGAGAGGCTGGGGTGGAGCTGGCTGCTCCTTAAGTACCCGGCAGCCGGATTGGAGGGAACACTGCATCCGTCCAGTCCAGAGCCAGGCCCCAACCCACACACACACACCTCGGCTGCGCCAGATAGGGTGGCTGGGAAATTTGAAGGAATTGGTTGCGGGCTGTGCCCCAGGAGCCAGGTGAGCCTACAACATGGTGACCGCCATGCCCTGTACCCTTCTGCCACCCGCCAGCAGCAACCCAGGCCTCCAGGTGAGTCTAGTGGCCATTGCTTCTTCCTGTGCCCTATACTAGGTCAGAGAATCAAGAGGGAGGTAGGAGGGATCCCTACTACACCATATGTTGGCATATACAGCTCAGCATGTCTTGGACTTTGGTGGGAATTGCATGTCTCTGTGTGTGTTATACTCCTGATTAGAAAGTTGGTTCTCATCATGTAAGGTGGAAATGCCCCCTTACTCCTCCTCTCTGTGTCCGTTGAGAGAGTTTCTTTGTCTTGCCCCATGACTTTCCAAGGAGGAGGATGCACCTTTTCAGAGCTTCTGCAATGAAGGCCTGATCCACCTTGAGTCTCAGTGAGAAAGGCAGGCTATAAATGTAATAAATAAATAAATAAATAAAATAAAAAATACCCGCATGCAAGCATGGGGCCGGAACAGCTGGCCATGCCAAATAGGGATACTTTTTAGACTGTGATTCTTTCTTCTACAAGAAAATGCTGTGAATAGAATCTACCTCAATAACGTTCCAGCACGTTCCCCCTCAAAATGAGCCCTGGAAACAAAACAGAAATTGCTTAACTGTCAGGTCTTGCCAGGTAGTTTACCAATCACTTCACTGCATCACTCTGATGTATGAGTTAAAGATGATTTTATTAAGGAAAGATTTCAGTTCAAGAAGCTGTAACAATGGAATTGACCAGAATGCTTAAAGATAGTAAAGCAGGTTCAATTATAGGACACTGTCTCCACTCTCTCTCTCTCTCTCTCTCTCTCTCTCTCTCTCTCTCTGCCTGGGAGGAGGGGAAGGGGGGAGAAAGGAGAGAAAGGAGCTCTGCTCAGTCTCTGTATTAATTCCAAGGTCGGGTTCCCAGGCTTCAGCAGGAACTGGTAACCAAAACATCTTGCCTGGAAGATAAGCAGTTAGCAACAAAGCAACAGAATACTGGTTTTACTCTGTATGTACTCAGAGACCACAATACACCTGAGGGCATGGCAGATATGCTGGAGGCTTATATGATATTCTGCCCCCCCCCAAAAAAAGACTGCCCTCCCCAAAGAACTATCCAGCACTTGGTTTCTCCGGGTATTTTCTGTGGAACTGGCACACTAATCTAGGGGCATTAACATCAGAGGACTTAATCCATTCCACATCACTCTTATTAAAATGAGTCCATTGAATTAAGTAGCACAGCTCTCCATGTTTCACTTTAGACTCCAGGATAGCCTCCATTTCGTGGTGAGATTGCCCGTTCATGATGAGAGGGGGTGGGATCCTAGGTTCCAGGTGCCACACATCAGGTAGTGGTGCTTTCTTCAATTGGCTGGAATGGAATACGGGGTGGATATGTTTTAGGTTCTTTGGCAATTTAAGTTCCACAGTCAATTCATTTATCACTCGAAGGATTTAAAATGGTCCCAGGTACTTCCACCCTAGTTTTTGACTCGGTTGCTCCCCCTGCAGATTTTTTGTAGAAACGTAGACCGCGTCCCCAACTTTCAGTTCTGGGGTGGGGGGGAGCATTTTAGATCAGCTTGTTTTTTTGTAATCCTCTTTAGCTTTGTCCAACGTTCACTTAATCACCTCCCACTGATCAGTTAGTTTAGTCCACCATTCAGTTACGTCTCCTCCTTTGGTTGAGGTTGGGTTACTTATAAAGGGCATCACTTTGCCTTCGAACCCTTGTGCAATTTTGAAGGGGATGCTCCCATGGAGCTGTGGACACTGTTATTGTAACAATATTCTGCGAAAACCAAAAAATCAGCCCAATCATTCTGCTGATAATTAATGTAACATCTCAAGAATTGCTCCAACACCTGATTAACTCTTTCGGTTTGCCCATTGGTCTCAGGATGATAGACCAAACTTAATCCCTGCTCAATCCCCACCACTTGCGACAGTTCCTTCCAGAACTTGGCCACAAAGTGTGATCCTCAGGCGGAGATTATTTTATCAGGAAAAGAATGTAAATGTACCACATACTGCATAAACAAAGCGGCCAGCTTTTTTGCCGTCGGTAATTTGGAACATGGTATGAAGTGGGCTTGTTTTGGAAATAAATCCACCACCAGTAAAATCAAGTTTTTCCCCTTAGAGGGAGGGGGGAGATCTTGTAATGAAATCCATGGATATCGTGGCTCATGGTCGAGCTGGAGTCTCAAGGGGCCGTAGCAAGCCGGGAGGCTTCCCTCCCCTTTTCTTCCCCATTAAACATACTGGGCAAGTGGAAACATACTGTGACACTTCATGCCTCATTTTAGGCCACCAAAATTGTCTCTGCACCAGGTATCCAAAATGCCCAGCTAATTTGGCATCATGGCAAGTCTTTAGGACCTCCTCTCTCAGGCTGCTCAGTATGTACAATTTCCCTTGCCTGTACCAGCCCCCATGTGTACCTTGCTCTAGTTCATCTTTGGGCATCTCCTCCCCCTCCTTTTCCACCTTCACTTTCACTTTTTCCTCCCACTCCGTGAGGTCAGACTGTTCTGCTTTGGCTTTCACTCTAGCCTACTGCCTCGTGACAACAGCCCCTCCCAGCTGCACGGGCATAAACATGGTGTCCACTACCTCCTCCTTCTGACTGTCATGTGGGGGGAGGTGCGAGAAGGCGTCCGCCAGGAAGTTTGATTTGCTAGGGAGGTGTTTGAGCACAAAATTGAATTGGGAGAAAAACTCCACCCACCGTAATTGTTTAGTGCCCAATTTACGAGTGGCACGTAATGCTTCCAAATGTTTATGATCAGCCTACACTTCAAAAGGCATTTTAGCCCCTTCCAACCAATGCCTCCAAGTGCATAATGTTAATTTAACAGCAGACGCTTCTTTCTCCCACACCGTCCAGTGGCGCTCCGTCTCAGAAAACTTTTTAGACACATAAGCACAGGGGTGCAATTTCCCTTCGTCATCCTCCTGTAGGATTACCCGCCCCCCATCGCAACGTCACTGGCGTCCACTTGGACCACAAATTTACGGTTCTCGTCGGGGTGGCATAAAACTGGCTCAGAGGTGAACAATCATTTCAGACTCTCAAAAGCCTCCTGGAACTCTCCCGTCCAGGCTAATTTAACACTAGGCTTTGTCTCTTGGGGTCCTTTCCCCTTCGTCTTCAGTAAGTCAGTCAAGGGTAGCGAAATGTGAGCAAAGTTCTTTATGAAGGGTCAGAAAAAAACTAGCGAACCCCAGGAACGATTGCAACTGCTGTTGGGTGTTGGGGGCCTCCCATTCAACCACTGCTTGAATCTTGGCTGGGTCCATCCCCAGCCCTTGGCCTGATACTCGATATCCCAGAAAGTCCAGCTCCTTCTTGTGAAACTCGCATTTGGACAGTTTAACACGTAGCTGGTGGGCGTACAGGGTTTTCAGTACCTCCCGCACCAATTTCACGTGAGATTCATAGTCTTGTGACTACAACAACACATCATCTAAATAAACTACCACCCCTTTGTAAAGATATTTGCGGAGGACCATATTGATCAGATTCATGAAAACTCCCGGAGCCCCTTGCAATCCAAAAGGCATCACTAAGTACTCATACTGCCCCAAAGGGGTGTTGAATGCCATTTTCCATTCATCCCCCTCCTTTATTCGTACTCTAAAGTAAGCATCTCACAGGTCCAGCTTAGAAAAGATCTTCCCTTGAGCCACTACTCCCAGTAAGTCTCTGATGAGGGGGAGGGGGTAGGCATTAGACATCGACACCGCATTAATCCCCCTATAATCCGTGTACAGTCTCAGACTCCCATCCTTTTTCTTGCAGAAAAGTAGAGGAGCGGAGTGGGGCGAACTCGCTGGTCTAATAAAACCTCTCTCCAGATTCTTGTCAATGAAATTTCGTAGCTCTTACCACTCCCCCGGGCTCATGGAGTAAAGCTTCCCCTTTGGCAGCTTCTGCCCGTGAATCAGCTCAATGGCACAGTCAGTGGCCCAGTGGGGAGGGAGCTCCTCTGCTTCCTTTTCATCAAATACTTGGCATAAGTCCCAGTATTCCAGGGGGATCTGATCCCGTGCCTCCTTGGTCAATAAAACAACTTATGGGACAAGAGGAGCCGCTTTTCCCCACTTCTCATCCCACATTGGTTGTGGCACTCTTCCCCTGGGAAACACAGCTCTCCAGCCTTCTAACGTATGTAAGGGTCGTGGTCACACAGACAGCATACCCCCAGCTCCAATGGAAATTTAGTGGCTGCGCTGAATACAAACGGCCAGGATTCCCAATAGCTCCCCATCCCCAGGGGGGTAAGTTCAGTCTCATAACCAGGGGGATTCCCTTTCATCCAGGACCCATCCATTTGCTCAAACACGATGTGATGGGTGAGTTTTCTTAGCTCCAGCCCCGTCACCAAAGCGGGGTGATTAAGTCTCTAGTACATCCCGAATCAATTAGGGCTCTTACTTGGATGTGAGTCCCTCTCCAAGGGTTCATCAAGGTAACTGGCAAATAGAACAAGGCCCCTTTCGGTTTCATCTCTTGGAATGTTGGCTCCTCTGCAACCTGCTGGTAGGGCCCCTTCACAGTAGGTTGTCCTCGTTTCTTGCCGATGGGGTCTTGCCTTCCCCACTCCCAGAGGGGTTCCTGCTAGACGTCTCTGACTTTTCCTCCAACTTCAAGCCAGTAGCTGCCTCGTCTCTCTGGTGTGCCGATATCCTGATTGGCTTTGGGGTTCCACTGGGACCCTCTTGGGGTTCCATCCTCGCTCTGGGGCTCCTGCTCTCTGCCCTGGACAGTTGGCTGTGAAATGCCCCGCTCCCCTGCACTGCAGACAGCAGCCCTGGTTAATCCAGAGAGCCCTTTCCACCTCTGAGTCCCTGGCTGCCGTAGAGGCTCAAGATATGCAGGTTAGGTTGAAAATTGGAAAGAAAAAGCAATTATGAAGTGAGAGCTGCACTGAGGAGGTCTCAGGCATGTGGATTTGGTTGATGCCCATGCAGTGACCTTCTGCTGCTGCTGCTGCCGCCCTTTGCTGAGGTGCCATGGTGCCAGGGCCACTGCTGTGACTACAGAAGTCCTCCAAAGACAGCGGGTCGAGGAGCAGCAAGAATTTCATCTTGCAAGAAAGCCTTCTGGCTTTGGGGGCATTTCTGATTAAAACTGTTAACCCACCTTTAAATGATGGGGCGGTAGCAGCGTATATTGCACACTCGCACATGCACGCACCCCCAAGTCTTTCCAGATCAGTATTCCATACGGAAGGACCGATCTGAGAGACTTGTTCAGTTCTGCCATTTTGTCTTCTTCATCCAACCCTGGGTTAATGGTTTTAGTCAGAAAGGGAGACTGGTAGGCAGCAATCTGTCTAGTCTCCCAATTTACTAGTAAAAACTAGGAGAAAAAGAGGGCTACCCTATACAGTTCCTGGCACCCGTCCTCCCAATTCTGAGTGCTGATCACAGCCACTTCCGCAATCAGGCAGGTGGGACATGTTCCCTTTTGTGAGATTGAAAGATGTTCCTTTTCCAAAGGCCAGACTCTCTAATCTCAGGGTTTGTTTCTGGAGTGTACCATGCACAAGTCATGAATTCCAAACTCAAATTAAATAAATGATACGTTTATTAGTTAAGGATTGTTTGCAAAAAGCATGAAGCACTCTTACACAGGCAACAAGCATAAAAATAAGAAAACCTGACTCTGTAAAACTTGACAGCTAGCTACCTAGGCATCTCTGTACGGCATCCATTGCTGCTTATCTCACTCTTCCATTAGGATGTGAGCCCTCTACCGTTCCTAGTTTGTTTGGCATAGGGGCATGCTGAGGTGATCAACAGCGTGCAGCTTTCAGCTTCTCTCTGGCAAACTTGCATCGTGGTTGAAACGTGATCAAAAACGCTATCTGGAGAACTGGGTGAACTGAGAAGCGATCTTTTCAAGACTCAGTGAATCACCCAGCAACTCAAGAGCCAATCAGAGCTAAGTTGTTAATTAGCGTTTCAGCTGTGCGAAAAAATAGGGAGTCAACACGAAGTCTTTCTACATGAGACATCTGGGTGCATGTTCGTCAAGTGCCGGGGGATGCAATGTTAGCTGGGAAGCGTAGTTTTAAAAGACAGAGGTGGTGGAGATCATTCCAGAGGGGATGGACTCTCTCACAGACCTCTGCCACCTCTGGCGCTGCCTCTGGCATGCCAGACTGTTTCCCCTTCCAGAACCTTTGCCCTGCTGTCCTAGCTGCTTAAAACTTTGAATTAACTGAGCCTCAGCAGAGCAAAGGCTCCAGAAGGGAAGGCAATCTGGCATGCCAGAGGTGGGCAAAGGGCTGTGAGAGAATCTCTCTCCTCCACAGCGATCTCCGCCGGCTCTGTCATTTAAAACTGCGCTTCCCAGCTAACATTGCATCTCCTGACACATAAAGAACACATGCCAAAATTCTTTTTTTGTTGTTGCATTTTTTTTTGTTTATTAATAGAAATAAAGGCCCATAGAAAGGGCAGAAAGACAAGAATAAGAAAAGAGTAAACAGTTACAGCATTTGGACACATGTCAAAATTCTTGTGTACAGAGACTCACAGAGTTCTCTGAGAACGGTCTCTCCGTGATCGAATCTCTGGGGAACTCAGAGACTGCTCCACAGGTTTTACTGATCAGCTCTGCAACGACATATCTCAGCTCGGCCACAATCTGACAATACTTACCATTCTGAACCTAACTTCAGCCATTTTCTTCCAAAGACCTAGTCTCAGGTTAGCATCTTCCTTACACGTCCTCCCTCTACTTCCCTTCCCCTGAAGGAAAAACCAACCTCAACCCCTCCCTTTTCTGTGCACTTTTATGCACCGTGCAAGGACAGGCGCCATCATAAAGAAGCAATTGTTTTATTTTGCTGCACTGTTCTGGTTGGCAGGCGAGCGCTTTCCTGCTTGCAAACGGTCATCGTGCCATGCCGGCGTTGCTTTGCCAGTAAGTTTCCTGCAATTGTGAGAGCCTGCCAACGCTTGCCTTCTTTGGGGGGGTCCATTGTTATGTGAGTTTTCATGTGCTTGAAAAGAAACTGATTGGATCAATGGGTTTTTGGACGATGTGTTTTTTTAGTTAGGTGGGAGTAGAGCCTTGTTTCCCCAACCCCCCCGAACAGTGTGTACGTGCGCCCTGCTCAGCTGCCCAACACCCACCTTGATGTGCACCTTCCCTGTTGTTGCACGCTCTCAAACTCGGGGGGTCGATGGTTTAGAGGGAGGACTGTTCTGTGCGATTTTGGTACTTATGATACTACAATAAAATGCATTGCTGAAAATACTAGGCAGTAGGAGTGCGCACTGTGAAAATGTACGTTTCGGTTTTGATTCTGGGGGTTCCAAAATAATTCCATTACAGTTTGTTCTGGCTGGGGCGGTGATGGCTTGGAATGGATCTGTTTGGCTTTTTTGTTTTCATGAGTTTCAGCCAGTTGCATGTGAGCTAGCCACACATACAGAAACACATGCTGTTCTTTTCAAGGGGGTGGGGAAATGAGCTCTGGGATAGCTGTTTTTGCACACACACGTGTGCCTTGATCTGCACCTTCCCTGTTGTTGCATCCTCTCAAACTCGGTGGGTCGATGGTTTAGAGGGAGGACTGTTCTGTGCGATTTTGGTACTTATGTGTGCAAAAACAGCTGCCCCAGAGCTCATTTCCCCACCCCCTTGAAAAGAACGGCATGTGTTTCTATACATGTGGCCAGCTCACATGCAACTGGCTGAAACTCATGAAAACAAAAAAGCCAAACAGATCCATTCCAAGCCATCACCACCCCAGCCAGAACAAACTGTAATGGAATGGAATTATTCCGGAACCCCCAAAATCAAAACCATGCACACATTCTCAGTGCACACTCCTACTGCCTAGTATTTTCAGCAATGCATTTTATTGTAGTATCGCTTATGAAATTCTCAGTGCATGAAGTTCTTATCATTGCTTGTTTAACTTTACACCAGTCAGTAGTGGTGCATTGATTCGGTTTTCAGCCTGTTACTTCCATTACTGGCTTCAATATTCAATTAAAACGGAGCTTTTAAAAACAAAAACGGAATCATGAAGAATTACGGAAAAGTTAGATTAGGGTTAGAGGTTAACTTTTGGTGGTGGTAAAGATAACCAAGGTTATCATCACCACCAAAAGTTAACTTATTTATTAAATGCTACAACATATTTGACACAGTTTTAATAATATTACTGGAGAGTAAGGTAAGAAACTGGAGAGTTTAGAATTAGGCTTTATGGTAGCAATAATTAGAACATCTGGTCATTAAAATAGGAGTCTTTAGGAGTCCGAAGTCTGGCTTTTAAGGTTTGGGGCTAATTGCTGGAGCGAAAGAAAGAAATTGTTAAGGTCTTGAGTTTTTTTCTGGAGAAACAGCAAACAGAGGAGGGAGACTAGGAAAATTGTGTGAGAATGAACAAGTGTGAGACATTTATAATGACACTTATAATGATTTTAGTGTTCAAGAAAAAAGTGAACCCTGTTTTGAACATTTGGACGTTTGGCTTGCTGAGCAATTTGCTGCTTGCAGTTCATGATCAAATTGCAATTTGACCAGAATGTCCATCTATCATTGGAAAAAAAATCCTTGATGTTTTCAGAGATAACAATACATTATATCCCTGCGGCTCTTAAAATTTCCAGAGATATCAGTTTATTGACTTCATTGACATTACTGCAATGTAGAAGTATGCCTTGTATTTGGGGAACGGATAGTTTAAAGTTAACCCAAGTTCTGGATATCATCAGCTCATGCAAGTATCCACAATGGACACTAGATGGCGCAGTGTGCATAGTATATAAAGGACAGTTGCTTGTATAGAAAGGGGTGCCACTGCTCAGCTATTTAGAAATCCAGCATTTCTTTCTCTCTTTTGCCAGGGCTTCTTGCATCTGATCAAATATAAACTAGTAACATATTCTGCATAATCATGTGGTGTGCTTCTGCTGGGACTGTACCATTTAACATAATAGCCTGGGAACTGTGTGTTTAAAAGCCCCTCAATTTTAAAAATCCCTGCATATGGATAGAAGGTCCTAGCCTAGACTTTTCCTTGAAGCTGTTTCCCCGCCCCCCACATGCTTGATTTTCATATGCATGGAGTTTAGGTTGTTTCGTTTCTTTTGTGTTGACTTGTGGGGACATTATTTATTTATTATTAATGTTATTTATGGAGGAAAGGCGGCATGGTATAGCCCAATCTTGTCAGATTTCGGAAGCTAAGCAATATTGGTCCTTGGATGGGAGATTACCAAGGAAGACTCTGCAGAGGAAGGCAATGGCAAACCGCCTCTGCTTCTCGCTTGCCTTGAAAGCCCCTGGCTAGGTTCTCCGTAAGTCAGTCGTGACTTGACAGCACTTTACACTCGCACATGTTATTTATAGTCCCTCTTTGTCACTGAGACTGACGGCAGATTATATAGCGTCAGTCCGTACAGTCAATTTCAAAGACATTTCAATGGAGAATGTGATAAGATCTGTAAATGCAAATTTGCAGAGATGTAAAGCCAGCAGAAATCCAATACAAAGTTGAAGAAACGCTGAAACAGATCACAAGCAATTCTAACACTGACAAGTTAAACAACACAGAAACTACCCAGTAAGATCATACTTATGGCAATAGTTGTAAAGTCTATAGTCACTCCCCATCCTGTTACTACTGCCTCTCTTTGAGGCCGCTCTCTTATATTACAGTCCTCCTATCTGAATATCCCTGACATGTATAAGCCTAGGAGAGCCTGATCTCGTCACATATCAGAAGCTAACCAGGGTTCCCTGATTCGGTTTCGTTTTCTCAGCCATGTCGGACGCTCCTCTTCGCTGGCTCGAGAGGAAGCGGCCAAGCACCCTGTCCGGGCGGCTGATCTGCGAAGATTAGCCCCCAAAACTCCCAGTGAGGGAGGCTGGGTCCGGGACGCTGCGGGAAGAGCCCCCCGGAATCAATGCGGGGGGTTAATTGCCCGTTTGTCCCTACGGAGGCCGGCGGACGTGCGCGGCGCCTCGAGTGCTGCCGGGCCATGGGAAACGGCAAAGAACAGAACTAGGCGAGAGCCTACAAGTAAGCGAATTCCTTCTGTTATTACAAGCGTACGTGAAGGAGAGGTGAGATCTGAAGCTAAGAAGGCTCACTCTTCCCCTTTGCTGAGTTTCAAGATTTGGTTGGCGGCCCCCCCCCCAAATGGCAACAAAAAAACAAAGTCCTGCCCTTGGCAAGTCAGTTTCGGCTGCCTTAAAGGGAGAATCGCTGGAGGAAATAGTACGGAGGGCGGTTGGTGAAGCTATAAAACCCTTTGTTGACAAGCTGAATGAAACAGATCAAAGGGTGGGCTTAATTGAGAGCGAAGTGAAAACCATTAAGGAAGCAGCGGGGGGGGGGCAGAGAAGTCTGCTCGGGAAAGTGCGTCACTCGTGAAGGCTACGAATAAAGAGCTTAAACTGGTGGAGAATCAGTTGATCGGGCTACAAGTGGAACGAACACAGACAATTTTGCGCCTCCAGAATGTGAAAGAGGAGGAAAACGAGGATTTACGGGGTCTTGTCTCGGAACTATTGGCGACACCCGCGAGGGCAACTAAAGAAGAATTAAAAAGCGCCATTTTGGAAGCCCGTCGGGCTACTTCAAAATATGCAATGAAGCGTCAGTTGCCGCGCGAGATCATCATTGATTTTTCATCTAAGAGGATCCGGGACACTATCCTATACAATTCATACAATGCGGATTTGGACTTTTTGGGCAACAAAATTAAGATATTGAAAGACGTCCCATTTCTAGTTCGGAAAAGACGTTTTAAGTATAAAAAGTTTGCAGCCCTTCTGAGAGAACGTGGAATAAAGTACAAATGGTTATTCCCGGAAGGAATCTGGTTCAGCCATAAAGATCAAGCCTTTAAGATATTATCAGAAGATCAACTAAGGGATTTTGAGGACAGGAACCCAGAATTCCAGTGCACCAAGCAAGACGAAAAGGAGAAGTCTGAGGGGGAGGGGGAGGAAACGAGCACTGCGGCTGCAGTTGCTCAGAGAGAACTGCGTCCGGGACCCAGGAGGGGAAGAAAAATTTAACTTGAAATTAAATTGTAATTTGCATTTAGTAAGGTCAACCACTCCATCAATATAATATAAAGCTTTAACTTTTGAATAATGGCAGTATGAAGGGAAAACATTTTGTGTAGTATAGTTGTTACATGTTGTAGTTGTTGTGGTATTTTTCCCTTTTTCCCCTTGATCCCTGTCTTCCCTTCGTATTGTTAGTTAATGTAGTTAATAAAAAATAAAAAATGCCAAAAAAAAGAAGCTAACCAGGGTTCCCCTTGAATAGTAATTGGGTGGGAGACCTCCAAGGAAGACCAGGGTTGCAGAGGCAGGCAATGGCAACCCACCTCTGTTAGTCTCTTGCCATGAAAACCCCACTAGGGGCCGCCACAAGTCAGCTATGACTTAAGGGCAGGAGTTTTGGAGGCCACCCTCCAAAGTATCCATTTCCTCCGGGGGGACATATCTCTCTGGTCTGGTGATCAGTTGTATTTCCAGAAGAGCTCCAGACCCTATGTGGAGGTTGGCAACCCTACAGTGGACCCATACCCAATTCCCATATTATTTATTGATCTCTCTCCTGGCATAAGACTGAAGGCTATCCTGCATCTTTCATTAATCCTGGGCATGCTGTGGAACCCCAGGTAGACCACTCAGTCCTGCGACTGAGAGCCAAGCTACAAGTGACACCTTACACAGGTTGGACACTTGTCAGCTTACCTCAAGTTTTTTTTTTTTTATAAAATTTTTATTGGATTAGAATATATAATCATTCAATACAAACATTCCCCCTTTGAAAATATCTACTTCTAACCCCCTCCCTTTCCTCCCCCCTTTTGTTTGACTTCCAACAGTTTTCCAACCCTTTGTCTATCTTATTACTTACTTACTTATTACCTCATATAATCTATTAAACATACACTTAGACTCTCTTCTAAGCTTGTTATTCTTTTATAACACAGAATTACCTTTAACCCCTCCTTTACTAAATCCTATATTCTAAATAACACATTGCTAGCATACATTACTAATCTTTATATTATTAGTATAACATTTTATCCATTTTCTATTCCCTTACTTAATCTCTTTATTCTCCCCCATATAAGTTAATCAATTTAACTTATATTCTATATATTTCTTTAAACATTTCTTATTCTCAATCAATTTTAATTATATGAAATATCTGTTATGCTAAAAACTTAACTACATTAAAAATACTTAGCTAGCATGCTCATATATATTCATAATATATATTCATAATAATACATCTATTATTTAATACTGTGAATAATAAAACAAAATTTTCATCTTAACCCTAATAATAGAATTTAATAGCTAAATCCCCCTTTCCCGGTAAAGCCGCTTCTCTCTTCTTTTATAGAGTCTCAGTAATTCTCGAACTGCCACAGTTTCCCTTCCACATCCCATTTTCTCTCCAAGTATTGCTTCAGTTTCCCCCAATCCATATTAAACTGTCCTGGATCAAGGTCTCTAAGCTTCCTTGTCATTTTGTCCATCTCAGCCATGTACAGCAATTTGTAAATCCAATCTTCAATAGTTGGTACTTCTTGCAATTTCCACTTCTGCACGTATAAAAGTCTAGCTGCTGTTGTCATATAGAATAACTATGTTCTGTGTTGTGCCTGAATATCTTCCATTCCCAAGTTCAGTAGCAGCAATTCTGGGTTTCTATTAACTTGAAACTGTAAAATCTCATTAATCACTTCTATTATTCCTCCCCAGTATTGCTTAGCTACCTCACAAGTCCACCACATATGATACAAAGATCCTTCATGCTTTTTACATTTCCAGCATTTATTTGACATATTAATATTTCCTAGCGCAATTTTCTAGCTTACCTCAAGTTTTGATGGGAAATGTAGGCGTCCTGGTTTTACAGCTTGGCTCTCCATTACAGCTGCAAGACCAGGATGCCTACATTTCCCATCAAAACTTGAGGGAAGCTGACAAGTGTCCAACCTGTGTCAGGCGTCACTTGTAGCTTGGCTCTGACTTGTATGGCCCTGGGAAGTCAACCTATTACTCATATTCAGTGCCCATAGAAAACTAGTATGCCAGGGACAAAGACCACTTGGACCCATCTCTTTTCCATTTGCCATCTAAAGTGGTACAATCCAGACACAGGTGAGAATTACATCTCAGGCTCATTTGTCTCCTAGGTTTTGAAGCTAGGATGTTGCTCTGAGTTTTTTGGAAGACAGTCGGAATATAATTGCATAAGCCTTTAAGAAACACTAGGTTTCTGGTGCTACGCTGCCATCTTGGGGAAGGATCAAGAGGGATTTCTTCAGAAGTTCACTCAAAACAGATAAGTTGACCTCTGCATAGGAGTCGGAGTGCCAGAATGAATGTGCTGCTTACCCCAACAACATGCAAATGCTGTAGTGTGAACATGGCGCCATGCTCCCATTGTGGCAATCAGGGGCAGACAGTGCACTGTCGACAGCACATTTATTCCTACTCCCTCTCTCTGAGTTGAAGTCGCCATTCACATGACTTCTGTGATCTAAAGGAGCAACTTAAGCTGGCCTGTGGCAGAATTGCTGCATTCTGGGGTGGGCTCTCTTCCCCCAGCTCTTGTGGAAGAGGCCCCTGTTAAGAGAGGAGGGTGCAGCCTGACATGGCCACCTCACCTCTATAGGGACTCTGCTGGGCCATTTCCCACTGAGGCCTATAAGGGGAGCCCCTCCAGACCCTTTCTGCAGTAGGTTGCCAACTCCAGATGGGGAAAGTTGTGGCAATTTGAGGGCGGAGCCTGTGAAAGGCAGAGTTTGGGAAGGGAGCTCAACAGGGATGTGATACCATAGAGTCCACCCTCCAGAGCTGCCATTTTCTCTGTTTCTCTATGGTCTGGAGACCAGTTGCAATTGTGGAAGAAGTTCTGCTGGTCAAAAGGCCCATTTCTGAAAACACTTGAGGACTTCAGGAGAGGTGCTGGTAGGTAGCACGGCACCCATGTTGGGGACCCTTGCCTTATGCTATTTCTGAGAGACTGCAGATTATCAGGAACAAAATTTCTGGGGATTCAGTGCGCTACATCATGGAGAAATTGCCACCCCTTATTAAGCAAACTGAAGTTCCTGTAAGTATTTTGGAACAATGTGCTTGGACATAGGCCAATTTCTTTTCAGCACATTTAGCCTACCTCACAAGGATGTTGTGAAGATAAAGTGGATAAAAATTCTAATGCACTTGGTACGCTTTAATGTGCTTCCTTTTTCAGCACATGATTGTCCTCTGACATACCATTTGGGAATTACTGCTGTAGCCACTGCACCACACTGCCTGTCACAACATTGCAATCCGGAAGGGATGTCAAACTGTAAAGCCAGAAACCTCCATGCCCTCCATGCTGGCTTGCTGAATATTGCTATTTCCTCCAGGCAATACTCCTGTAGCAACACAGATACGTACAACAGAACTGCTCCTCTCCATCGTTGGAGAGTGCAATTAAACTGGATGGTCGGGTTCCCTAAACATGAAATGTTTGAAATCTTGGTCCTGAATAAAGTTACCAACCTCCAGATTAGGGATAGAATTCTTACAGAATTCCAACTGGTCTCTCAATTACAGAAATCAGTTCTAAAGGAAATGGCTGCTCTGGAGGGTGGACTCCATAACATTATATGTCACTGAAGTCCCTCCCCTCCCCAAACCACACCTTCCACAGGCTCCACCCCCAAATCTCCAGAATTTTCCAACCCAGAGTTGGCAACTCTAGTCCTGAGCTGTGCTTTCGGAAGGGACATTTTTGCTTTCCTTTAAGGCCGTTTCACATGTAAGTTCTTACTTGGTAGGTGAGATTCCTGAGAGAACGTCCTTGACTCATTTTGCTCCTCTGCCTAGAGACACGACCAAGTCCCTTCCCCCACAACACACACACACTCTCACACACAAACTCTTTCGACTTTTAAGATACAAAAAAATAATAACGGAGAAGCAGTGCGCCTGTCATTTCCTGACCCCACTGTTTCCGTGGAAACCCAGCAGCCTACACAAGCCTCCAAAGACACTTTTTCAATCAGAAAATCAGACGGTACTGGGAATCTGTCACCTTCATTTGAAACACATTTATTTCTCCTTCAGGATTTCTCATTCAGCAACCCACCTACCCCAACTGCAGGAGTCATTTCGTAGAAAAAGAGCTGGAGGAACTCATTAGCATAACACTTTAGCATAACTCATTAGCATATGCCACACCCCTTGACATCACCAGAAATGTGTCATTAGTATAACTGATTTGCGTATGCCACACCCCCTGACATCACCTATCCTGGCTGCTTTGGACCCAATCCTGGCCATTCAGGGCCGAAATTGGGCCCAAAGTGGCAAAAAGGGACTGAAAATGGCTGAAAAGGGGCCCAAAATGGTCAGGATTGGGCCGCTGCTGAACAGGAGCATGATCTACCACCTGTCACGGACCTGATCCGGGCCGTTTCGGCCCCAATCCAGGACGAAACGGGCCCAAAAAGGCTGAGAGGTGAGCGGGGCCTCCTGACATGCGACCTCTTTGGGGAACTGCCAGAACTGTGTTCCTGTGCGTTCCCCCTCGAAATGAGCCCTAGTTTTCAGGCATCTGAATGGGGAAGGGTGGTACTTGGAAGCATCCTTTTATTTAGGTGTCTGTTAAAACACTGACATCCTACCTTTCTTTGTGGCTCAAGCACAGCCCAATGTGGTGTGGTTGTTACAGAGAGTCTCTCTATACAAGACATCTTACACGGGGATGCTCAAGTGAAAGATCTTACGCCTCGAGTCTCTCTACATGAAACACCTCGGTGATGATTCGTCAAGTGTAGGGAGATGCAATGTTAGCCAGGAAGTGTAGTTTAAAAAGATAGAGCCCATGGAGATCGCTCTTCAAAAGGTTTTTCAATTTCATCTTCAGCTCCCTGAAGGTTCTGTCAATTTCACCTCTCCAGTCTAAACTGTGTGGGATGGCAACCAGAGGGCAGCGAGGAATGGAAATGGGCTGGAGCTGCCTTCCAGAGCTGAGCTTGAACCTGGAGAGGTTATAATGGGCTAAGTTTCCCTTCTGGCATTTCACAGCCCCTTCACACAGCTCCAGTGCATAGCACAGCCTTTGCCCTGCCACCGGCTCTGTCTTTTTAAACTACCCTTCCCGGCTAATGTTGCATCTCCCGACATGCGTTCTTCACGTGTCAGATGTCTTGTATAGAGAGACTCCTGTCCTCCCATTGTGGATACACATGCACTGCTAGGGAGACAGAGTACACTTGAATATAGACACCCAGAAAGTAAGTCACTTGAGCGTCCCCATGTAAGATGTCTTGTGTAGAGAGACTCAGAGACACATTAGGGATAGGAAGACCTGGATTCATATCCCTGCTTCCCATGAAATGTACAGGGTGACTTGAGGCAGTCCCTTCCTGTCGGCCATACGTACCTCACAGGGGTTTATGAGTATAAAATGAAGAGGAGAGAGCTGTGTGAGCTCTTTGGCAAAACAGCAGGATAAAAATATATTAATTTTTTTTTTAAAAAAAAGCAATCGGCCACCTCTTGTTTGACCACAATCAGATGTAGTCTGGTGTCCCTGAAGCCCAGAATGCCACCGTAGAGGCTTACTTTTTCTATTTCCTCATTTGACAGCGGAGGCAGGAGACAGAGCTGCTTGCCCCACAGCTGTGCAGCTTTCCAGGTAGCCTAGGGAAGAGTCCCCTGCTGGACATCTAGGGTTGCCAGCCTCCAGGTGGGGCCTGGAGATCTCCAGAATTAGAGAGCTCATTTCCCCTAGGAGAAAGCAGCGGCATCTTTGAAGGCTAGACTGTATGACATCACACCCCTGCTGAGTTCTCGCCTCTCCTCAAACTCCGCCCCTCCAGGCTCCACACACACCCCCCCCAGATCTCCATGAATGTCCCAAGTCAAGGTTGGCAATTATATTATATTGCCACCTGCTGTAACTGCTGGTGTCTTCTAGTCATAATAATCGGTCAGTTGTGTTAATGGGCATCATTGTCTTAAATATTGACTTTTTTTTTAAATCATGCCGCTATTTGGATTTGTTTCCAATTTCGTATTTGCCTAAATTTTGTAACTATAAGCTGGCCTGATGTTTCAGGATAAAAACTAAACAATCATTCGGTGAACTGTTCACATTGGTAGATAGCTTTTGAAATACACTTTTAACGTCTTACCTACCAAATGCCCAACACTACCTGGACACTAATTTTTCTTCAGTGCGACCACTTGCCTGCATGTCATGATGAGAAGAAATCGCTTTATTATATAAAGGGAACTGTTGCCAAACTGGTCAAGGACAGTTGGAAAATTAGCAGTGAAATCCTAAGAAGAATTACTCCAGTGTAAGCCCATTGCTTAGATTGGAGTAACTCTGCTTAGAATTCCACAGTAAAACACTCCTGGATCAAAATGGCAGTCCCCCAAGGACAGGACTGGCGCCACCATTGAGGTGGTGAGGCGGCCGCCGTGGGTACCAGAGCGCTGGAAGGGGGGGCCGGAGGGGCTGCGGGGACAGAGGCGCATGCCACAGAGCTGGCGTGCCTGCCTCGCAGCTGCTTCAAGCTGGCCAGCCCCGCGCCGCCACCGCCGCCACATGCCCTGGCTGGGTGCAGCAGCTGCAGGGCACTCATGGTGGGTGGCCAGGGCGGCGTGCGGAGCGTGGGCAGCCTCCACGTGCCGCCCCAGCCACCCGCCGGCCAATGGGCTCGGCTTTGCTGCGTGATGACATCATAACGTGATGACATCATCACGCAGTCCGGGGTGCGCGTGCGTGCACTGTGTGTGCGCGCATATGGGGCTGGCTGCGGGCGCCAGAGACCCTAGCACCGGTGGTGCCCAAGGACCTGCTTCGCAATGTCTCTGGCAACAGGTGCATTCTTGCCAGGGGGTTCAGAGGTTTGGGGCAAGAGGATTTGAGGCAGGGACACGTGAGCACGCAGCATTGTCTATGACACTGTGTTGCTACATCATTTCTGGGGAAAACATAGAAGTGATGTAGGGTAGCTCTAGAAATTGCTGGCAACTTGATTCCTAGAGCTACCATAATCTCTAAATCCTGTCCAGGTTTTCCCTGGAAGTGACATAGCACTTCTCCCGCAACCACTTGGAGTGGCGATGCAAACAAAACACTGTGGAAACTGGCTAATTCATACAACTGTTTATACAAGGTGCTTTATAATATAAACAATGAAGTATAATTGTTCCAACCACATTTACAAAATGTCTACAATTGATTATAAGGTACTCTTACATCCAGTTTTACAACTGCCAACACAATGAAGCGTGAAGTCCACAAAACAATGGATAGCAAATAGCTTTTAAATAATAAATTCCAATGTCAAGCAGATTGTGTCTTCTGCGTTGGACTTCTATTGCAGCTGGCTGACAGGTAGCCTCTAGATTCACTCCTCGTTCCAGTGTTCACTTTTAATCAAAACCACGATTACCACCTAAGATAATGCGCTTATTCAAAGGGCACAATAATACCTAGACAGAGATTGTCAAGCAGATAACTTCCATCAGTACTGAGCCTGGTGTAGAAGTTGAAGTTACTATTGCTGATGCCTAAATGATTGTCAGCTGTTTCAATAAAAGTTGTTGTCAATAATACCTAGAAATACAAAATAATAACTTCACAAATACGAACTTCATGCAGTGTATAAACCATTAGGAAATTATATTGGTGTGTTGTACTCACCAGCTCTTATTCAATTATACTTCTAAACTGTATTAGCTATTAGACCATTTACCTCAGAAACAGTGTCCTCCAGGCGTCCGAGCTGGCTGCTGGTCAATTCCACCAATGCTGTAAGGCTGCAGGAGGCTGGGCAGCCCACGCCAACTGGCATCACAGAGAAGGCTGGGCTGGCTGGCCACTTTCCTGGGCAAACGGCGCTATGCGGCTACAGGAGACCAACTGGGCATCTGGGCCAGGCTGTGCAATGGAGGTGCCGCTGGGGGGACGAGCCAGGTGTCTGGTATTGGGGGGAGTGTCTGGTATTTTGTCTAAGTGAAAACCGGACACCTGGCAACCTTAGCTGGCACTCGACCTTCAAGACAGCATGCCTGTGGGAAATTTCATGGTAAGTTAAAGGCAAGTCTGCCAAACTTTGAGCCTGGGATAGGCTTACCAGGTGCCTCATACTCCTCACTGTCGGTGAACCTCCTCCCTTTAGGCTGGTCTTTAAAAGTGATGGAGAGGCTGACCAGGACAGAGTGCTCTGGGGTCTAGGCAGTGGAGGTGCTGCTGGGAGAAAGGAAGCGGCGGCAATGCTGAACACCTTCCTCTTCTGCCAGCTGAGGCCTTACAAAGACCTGGCAAGCAGCCCCCTGTATAAGGCATCGGACTTGGGTTGCCAATCTCCACATGAGTTCTGGGGACCTCCTGGAATTACGTCTAACCTCCAGACCACAGAGATCAGTTCCCTTGGAGAAAATGACAGCTCTGGGGGGTAGATTCCGTAGCATTATATCCTGCTGAGGTTCCTGCCGTGCCGTTCCCAGGCTCCAACCCCAAATCTCCTGGAATTTCCAAACCTGAAGTTGACAACCTTAATTGGACTGGTGGAAGGTAGTCTGAATGCAGAATATGACACAACTATATAAATATACTACCTTGATGCCCGTGCTTCCTGAAGGTATTTAACTACTTTAAATCCAATACTTATGGCTATGTAACAGTTTTTGCTTTGTGAGGGGAGGGGAGGTTGAGTTGGTTTTGTAGTATAATAGCATAGTACCTGAGCTTCACAAAAGTATTTGAATAAAGCAAAGTGTGTTGATGCCTAAAACTGATGAAGTGAATTTCGAAATGTAACGTTTATTGAAGAGATTTTTAAAAGGAAAAGATTGTAGTGCAAGAAATAAAGTGAGAAATACGTACAACCATTTTTTTTCTACTGAAGACCTCGTTGGTGGTTTCCCCCCACTTTGGAGCCCCCGCTTTGAGGAGAAGGTTGTGGGCTTGGAAACCAGGAGGGTTGAGCATGTTGAGGAACTCCACAGGGTGGTGGACCGCATCATCTATTTGTACCACCAAGTCCACAGATCTGTACTCCATTTTGCCCCTTCAAGGGAGTTGTGTTTCATTAATGATGGCAGCCTTGTCTTTCTCGGGGGTCAGAGTGGCACGCTTGCACAACCTGTCCATGGACTTCTTCGTGATAGTGACGATATCAGGGTATATTGTGGCTGTTAGGTCTATTAGGGTCGTCACTTCTGTGCCCAGGCCTGCGGGGATGGTCACCTGCCATACTGACTTTTATAGAAACTCCCTTTTCAGGAGTCTTGTTCTGTTTTTCTCCAACTGTCTCCAAAGCAGCCATTTTCTCCAGGGGAACTGATTTCCGTCATCTGGAGATCAGTTGTAATTCTGGGAGATCTCAACCACCACCTGGAGGCTGGCAACCCTACACCACAGGGAGATTGGCAACCCTGGTGAACTTTTAGGGGAAGACTGGGATGCGCATTTTACCTCAGGACACATTCACTGACTCCCTTAGCAACTGTTTAGAATGTTGGCCCCATATGCAAATGACCTTGAAAGCTAGTCCAATCAGGGAAGAGTGGCTGAGTTGACAGTTGGCAGGGGAGGAGCACCCTGCCAGCCACACAGGGAAGCTGTATCCCTATGGGAAAACACATTTTACCCCTTTTTACCCCCTTAGGGGGCGAATTTCTTAAAAGCCCTTCTTAGTGAGCCCCTACACCACAAAAGGAATGTCCTCCCCAAATTTCACACTTCGAGGTCCAGGGGTTTGGGCTGGGCATTGATGAGTCAGTCAGGACACTTGTCTTTATATATATAGATTTCTTTCAGGGCTTGACAAATCCCAGGTGCCAGGTTGCCATGGCATCTAGACATTTTATTGCGATGTCTAGTATTTTCAGTAATGATTTTATTGTAGCTTCTCCCAGCAGTTCTCAGTGGAAGTATAAAGGATTGGATCCAGCCAGTTTTTCTGCTGGTATAAAAGAAGGGGTCCCCTTTGATCATCAGTAACGCTATGCTTGGGATCATGTGATCTGGAGAAAAGCCATGGGAAATGGGGGCTATAATAAGGAGGGGAATTGGCTGAGATTGAATGAAAAAATTACTGGATCCAGCCCAGAGCTTATTTATCATTTTGCATCAGAATGTTCTTTTGTATGAGATTTAAAATGTGCATGATTTTTTTTCATTGCTTGTTTATATGTAAACATAACATCATTCAGTGGCAGTGGCTTAAAATAGTTGATTCCTCTACGGGCTCCAATATTTGTTTACATGGAGCTTTTAAAAGCAAGAATGGAATTATGAGAAATTGGGGAGAAGGTAGGCTAAGGTTAGAGGTTATCTTTTTGTTGTGCCGATGACAACCAGTGTTCCCCCAGCATTTCTTTATATGCTACCAGCCTTTTGTCATTGTGAGAAACTGTGAAGATGTTAGGATTAGGTTTGATGGTAGCAATAATTAGAAAATTAGAATATATAACCTCAAAGGCTGAAAAATGAGTCTGGCTTCTACAGCCGAAGAAAATTGATCAGGATTGACTTATGTACCCAAAGCTGCCTCAGAATGAGCTGGGGGCTCTTATGTATGTATGTATGTATGTATGTATGTATGTATGTATGTATGTATGTATGTATGTATGTATGTATGTATGTATGTATGTATGTATGTATGTAATTTATAGTCTGCCTTTCTCGCTGAGACTCAAGGCGGATTACACAGTATGAGCTTAGTACAATCAGTATCAAGGACATTTCCATACAGTGTCAAGGTCATTTCCATAAATAATGCCATGGGGTAAATAGACACAAGTTTTAAAAGACATAGTGTTAGCAAAGTAGAAGAAAATACTGGAACAGAACATAATCATTTCCAGGGCTTTTTTCCTGGGAAAAGTGGTGGAACTCTAGATGGAAATGAAGGAGAAACACACAGGCCACCTTACAAAACAGCCATTTCCTCCATGGGAACTGATCTCTGTCTGGAGATAAGGGGGCGGGGCCACTGGACACAAGAGGTGCCGGAACTCCGTTCCACTGTGTTCCTGCTGAAAAAAGCCCTGATCACTTCTAGGATTGACATTAGACAACATAAAGCACAGGCAGTACATAGGAGTACATATTTAAAGCAACAAATATTATGTAAGGCAACATAATGGTGAGATATATGGTCCCTAACTCATTAGTGAAGCATCTGAGACTTCATCCCTACAATACAGCCCTCCCATTCAAGTAAAAAGCCTTTTTTAATAATTCAGTTTTGCATTGTTTGCGGAAAGCCAGGAGAGTGGGGGCTCTCCTGACCTCCTCAGGCAGGCTGTTCCACAGGGTAGGAGCCACCACAGAGAAAGCCCGTGTTCGAGCGGCTGTTCATGTTGCCCATGTGCAGCTTGGCAGCTGCAGGAGACCCTGTTCAGATGAGTGAAGCTGCCGTAGAGGAACATAGGGAGGGAGGCAGTCCCACAGGTATGCCAGACCAAGGCCATGAAGAGCTTTGTATGTGAGTAGAAAGAGTATATGAGTAGAAAGGCAGGATATAAATTGTGCTACAAAAAATTGTGCATTTTTGTTTGCAAAACACTGTATTAGCAAAGCCCTTTGCTAACATTCAGTAAGCGAATACAATGGAGGCTTGAGATGCAATCTTGGAATGAGGTGGCACATTCCAGATCTTAATATTAACCTATCCGATGAGATGAGATGCAAAGATCTGAGCTTCTTCGAGGAAAGATGGTAGGTTCATATTTGACAAATATTAACTATTTTTCACAGCACATTTTTGCTGTTCTTATTATGATTGACTGCAGAAAGAGTCTTAGCTGACTTATGGGAGTAAGCAGTGTCTTGTGTAAAAAAAAAAAAAGATCCTGTAGGGGGTGATAAGTTCTAGCTAGACTGGACTGTAGGGTGAGTACCTTCTTTCTAAAGGGATTTTTCTTTGTCTGTCTGAAGAATGCTGTTCTTAGGCCTTTTTTTCTGGAACTCTCTCAGCTAGCAAGGCAGCTAGATTATTTCCTTCTCTTTCCTATCCCGTTTGTTAGTTCTTTTAATAAGGCTTTTGTTCCTCTTAATAAGTTCAGTGTCCTGACTGCTGCATAGGTGCTCTGCCAACATGAGAGGAAACAAAGAATTGATTGACTTGGTTTTTTAAGCATCGGAGAGCAGCAAGGAGAGATTTGGGCTCCCCAATGTCTTTGATTCAGTGAGTTGTGCCTTGATATGCTGGGCTGGCTACTGATCCTTTCCATATGATCTTCCTTTCACCATCGAGGAACAGATTTTAGGTAGCTCTTGTTCTTGCAAGGATTCCATTCATGTGGATCAAGAGAAGATGCTGGTGGACTCACCTGTTCCTAATTTAGGGGCTACCTGTATTCTGATTCAGAGTCCATTGGGTGGGAATAAAGGTGGTAGTTAGGGCCATCTTTGACTTTTGCTCAGGGTCCCATAATCACTACGTTCGGCCCTGACAGCACATCCTCTTTGAAGAGTGACCAAGTAGAAGGCATCGAGACCTTCATGAATGTGCATTCTTCAACAGACATTGCAGAACACCTGAAGACGCTGATTCTTCTCTCACATCAGAACCCCAGAATAGGGTCAGTAAGTCCTGTATTTCCTCTTTCCCTCGAAGTACACGTGACAGGTTGAGTGCAGGAAAATATCCTAGCAATACAGGAGTCAATCAGAGCAGTGCACTGTATCAGTCAACAAAAGATGTGGGATGTGGGAAGTTCTGTTTTGAAGGTTGGGGAGTGAAGGGTTGGTCTAGTGGGAGTGTGACTTAATTGTCTGTGTGCAAAGTGCTGTCGAGTCATAACTGACTTACGGCGACCCCAGCAAGGGGATTCCAAGGCAAGTGAGAAGCAGAGGTGGTTCACCACTGCCTTCCTCTGTAGAATCTTCCTTGGGGGGTCTCCCATCCAAGTACCAACCCTGTTTAGCTTCCGAGATCTGATGAGATCAGGCTATACCATGCTGCCTTCCCTCCAGGCTACTTAATTATAACCCCTTATAATATCTCGAGTGACTTACCCTTCTCTCCCCAACCTTCAAAACCCAACTTTGCAGAACACCTAACTAACCTAGTCTTTCTCATCCCACAGTTCCTATTGGCTGATTGCCCCAATCTCACTACCGCTGACTGATTTACTGAAGACCAAAGGGAAGGGACCCCAGGGGGTAAAGCCTAGCTCTAAGCTAGCATGGACCGCAGAATGCCAGAAGGCTTTCAAGAACTTAAAGGAATTGTTCACTTCAGAGCCGGTCCCGTGCCACCCCGATGAAAACCATAAATTCGTGGTTCAGGTGGATGCGAGTGACGTGGCAATGGGGGGGGGGTGAGCCTCCAGGAGGACGATGAAGGGAAATTGCACCCCTGTACCTACATGTCGAAATTTTTTTGTGAGACAGAGCACCACTGGGCGATGTGGGATAAAGAGTCTGCCGCAGTTAAACTGGCTCTGTGTACTTGACGACATTGGTTAGAAGGAGCTAAGATGCCATTTAAGGTGTGGACAGATCACAAAAATTTGGAAGTGTTACACGCCCCTCACAAATTGGGCGTCAAACAACTAAGATGGGTGGAGTTTTTCTCTCGAATCAATTTTGTACTTAAGCACCTCTCGGGCAAATCGAACTTCCTGGCAGATGCCCTTTCGCGCCTCGCCCGACATGATAGTCAAAAGGAGGAGGAGGTGGTGGACACTATGGACTCGCCCACCCAGCTGGGAGGGGCGGTTGTCACTAGGCAACAGGTGAAAGCTAAGGCAGCGCAGCCTGCTCTCACGGAGTGGGAGGAAAAAGTGAAAGCTGAGGTGGAAAAGGAGGGGGAGAAAATGCCCAAGGATGAACTGGAACAGGGTGAGCACGGAGACTGGTACAAGCAAGGGAAAATATATGTTCCTGCCAGCCTAAGAGGAGAGGTGCTGAAAAGTTGTCATGATAACAACAACAACAACAACAACAACAACAACAACAACAACAACAACAACAACAACAGATTTATATACTGCCCTTCAGGATGACTTAACACCCACTCAGCGGTTTACAAATAGGTCATTATTATCCCCACAACAAAACACCTTGTGAGGTGGGTGGGGCTGAGAGAGCTAGAAGCTGTGACTGACCCAAGGTCACCCAGCTGGCTTCAAGTGGAGGAGTAAGGAATCAAACCCGGTTCTCCAGAGTCCTGTGCTCTTAACCACTACACCAAGCTGCTAAATCAACCAGGCATTTTGGATACCCGAAAACCTTACACCTAGTGCAAAGACAATTTTGGTGGCCCAAAATGAGGCAAGATGTGTCGCAATGTTTCCACTTGCCAAGTGTGTTTAATGGGGAAAAAGAGGGGAGGGAAGCCTCCAGGTTGGCTGTGGCCTCTTGAGACTCCAGTTCGGCTGTGGGCTACCATGTCCATGGATTTCATAATGGACTTTCCCTCCTCTAAGGGAAAGACTGTGATTTTGGTGGTGGTGGATTTATTCTCAAAACCAGCCTACTTCATACTGTGTGCCGAATTACCTTCGGCCAAGAAGTTGGCCACTTTGTTCATGAAACACATGGTGCATTTACATTCGTTTCCTGATATGGTGCTCTCCGACCGAGGGTCACAGTTCGTGGCCAAATTCTGGAGGGAATTGTTGCAAGTGGCAGGCATAGAGCAAGGGTTAAGTTCCGTCCATCATCCCGAGACCGATGGACAAACCGAAAAGGTTAATCAGATGTTGGAACAATTCCTAAGATGCTACATCAATTATCAGCAGAGTGACTGGGCTGGCTTTCTGATTTTTGCAGAATATTATTACAATAACAGTATACATAGCTCCACGGGGGGATCCCCCTTCAAAATTGCACAGGGGTTTGAAGGTAAAGCCATGCCTTTCGTAAGTAACCCAGATGAGAAGAAAGGGGGGGGGAGAACTTGACTGAAAGGTGGACTAGGCTAACGGGACAACGGGAGGTGATTAAATGGACGCTGAATAAAGCCAAAGAGGATTACAAAAAGCAGGCTGATTGGAAGCTCTCTCCCCCCTGGAACCTGAAAGTGGGAGATAAGGTCTATGTGTCCACTAAGAGTCTGCAGGGGGAGCAACCGAGTAAAAAGTTTGGGTGAAAATATTTGGGACTATTTGAAGTCCTCAGAATGATCAATGACATAATAGTGGGGCTTAAATTGCCAAAGAACTTAAAACATATTCACCCGGTGTTTCATTTCAGCCTCCTGAAGAAAGCCCCACTCCCTGATGTGTGGCGTCCATATCCAGGGGTTACACCCCCACCACCACCGTGAATGGTCAACCTCACTACGAAGTGGAGGCTGTATTGGACTCTAAACTGAAACGTGGACAGCTTTGTTACTTGATCCAATGGGTTCATTTTAATAAGAGTAATGTGGAATGGGTTAAAACTTCTGATGTGAATGCTCCCAAACTAATCCACAAATTTCACAAGGCATACCCGGAGAAGCCAAGGGGCTAGGTGTCTCTTTGGGGAGGGAGAATGTCAGATAAGCCTCAGCATATCTGCCATGTATTAAGTGTTTCTTGCAGAGTAATGTGCCTCTTAGTACATGCAGAGTAAAACCTGTTTTCTTGTGCATTGCTGCTAACTGCTTATCTTGCACACAAGGCATTTTGGTTAGGAGTTCCTGACAAGCCTGGGAACTCAACCTTGAAGTCAATGCAGAGACTGTACCAAGCAACACAGAGACTTGAACTGAGTTCATCTCTCCCCTCCTCCCTTCTTCCCAGGCTCTGCGCGCCAAAAACCCTAACGGACTTTCTTTACCACTGGGGAGGGGGGGACATCTACCTATAATTAGCCTTGCTTTACTACCTTTCAGCATTCCAGCCAATTCCACTGTCGTAGTATCTTGATACTGGTATCTTTCTTTAATAAAAACAACTTTAACTCATACACCTGAGTGATGCAGTGAAGTGTTTGGGGAAGTACCTGGCAAGACCTGACACTTATACTCTTATATAAATAAAAACAGCATCTTCTCTACTTGTCCCCAGTGGGCCATGTCTCCTGTCCTGCTCAGGTGTCTTCATTGAAAGCATGGCTAGTGTCAGGAGACCTGTGGAATAATCCCCTGCAGAGCCAACCTTCGGCTTTGCATTAGGTTTTCCTCTATGGTAAGTTTGAGAAACACAGGGATTACAGGGGACTGGATGGAGTCTAGCAACTGCAAGCACCCGCTCAACAGAATTAGCAGCCCTGGCTTTAATACTCTTTCTCTCCACTCTCACTTCTGGTTTTTAGTAACTCTGAAACTGACATAAAACACGATGCATATCCCTGTCAAACAGAGGAATTATTTAGCAGTCTCAGAGTCTGCTAAAAGTTGTGATGTTGAAAGTGCAATCCCCCCCCTTTTTCATAATGACATTTGGTGAAAAAAGCCACCCTTTGAGAGAAAAGCCAGCAGATAACTTTCAGCTGATTATTGTATATGGTTTTCTTCTGTGACAAGAAGTGACTGTTCTAGTTTGTTTTTTGAAGTGTGTTAGTTAAGAGCCCTGGGTGGGTCCCCTGGATTTGTTCTGCTCATGGCAGTACTCTTATTTGGCACAAAGAGAATTATTCTGGCATATCTGGCATCAGAGGAAGGTAGCCTCAGTAGCAAAATGAGTCAAGATGATCCTTAGTATGGACCCTTAAGTCTGCTCTGATAATGACATCAAGATAATGGAAGATAAAAATGACTCTGCATAGGATTTTTAATTCAACTTCATTTATATTCCACCTTTTACCCCAGAGGGGGACCCCAAGTGGCTTTTGGCACAACAGCCCTGCTAACCTGTGGACGCCACTCCGTTTGGCCACCAAAGTGTCTAGATGCCCAGCTACTGTCTTGAGTCTCTGCCTGCCTGACCTTCAGAACGGTTTCTCTCTCACTTCCCCTTTGGTACAGTGTCATCAACAATGTCATTTTAGGAATTATCCGCCAAAAGGGTCAGTGCTCCCAACTTCTCTGCTGCGTTGCCAGTTTAAGGCTCTGCCTACTGCTTGCATCTCCTGCTATCCAAGGTCTGGTTATCATGCGGGTGGTTTGCCCACCAGCACACTCCTGGGGAAATAGCCGTTTACAGGCTATTGAGCAATGAATTGAGCAAGGAACAGAGGTGGGCACAAACTGGGAAAATGGCGGTTCGTTTTAGTTTGTAGTTTGTCACATTTCACGAACCATGAACTGACATGGAATTGCCCAGTTCAATAGTGATTTAGTATAAATGAAGGGAATGGGAAACTGTTGGAAGTCAACTGAAAAGGGGGGGGAAATGGGTGGGAATAATATAATGTGATGGTTGTTAAAAGTATGTATGGTGATTTATATATATTGACCCATCCAATAAAAAATTCTTAAAAAAAAAAAAGGAATTACCCAGTTCGCAAACCAGTTCATTTGGTTCGTGGTTTGCCACTTCCGGAGCCAGCATGATGGCATCACTTCTGGAAGTGATATCACCACATGGCCGCACAAGCCCAAATTGGCCCCAAACAAAACACAGGAACACTCCCAGCGCAACGATGTCACTTCCTGAAGAGATGTCACCACACCACTTGGGAGTGCACGCTCCAGGAGCTTGCCCCCTCCCACCGATCCAGATGATTGGCAGACAAAGGGGGCAAATCCCACTGATATACCAAAAATGAATCAAACGAACCAGGCTAAAAATCATAGCAGTTTGTTGCGGATTGTCAAAAAAGCGCCCCAACGAACCACTGGTTCGCAAACTAAAAAGCAGCCTGATTCATAACGAACTTTGGTTCGTATTTCAGTTTGTGCCAATCTCGAGCAAGGAATACAAAACAAATACAATTCTCCTGTCCCTAGCTGATCTTATTCTAAGGCAGGCTCTTTAACTTAGAAGCTGTGGTCGAGAGCCAGTGTGGTATAGTGGTTAGAATCATAGAATCATAGAGTATTGGACTAGGATCTGGAAGACCCAGGTTTGAACACCTGCTTTGCCATGGAATCTTGCTGGGTGACCTTGGGCCAGTCACACAATCTCAGCCTAACCTACCTCACAGGGTTGCTGTGGGGATAAAATGGAGGAGAATGATATAAGCCCATTACCTTGGAGTCTGTGTCCAGGCAGCCAGTCCTTTGTTTGCTCCAAGTGGCAATGTTGGCCATCAAGATGGAGCTCAGGTGTGACATCTCCTTCCTGCAGATGCATTCAGCCCAAATGGACTTGCTCCCTCTTCGCCAAAGGATTTCATCTGCTCTGTTTGCCCACCCTTTGTGGATCAAAGAATCCTTTCATGAAATTTCCATCTAGCCTCTCACACTCCCATGTCTCCGTGTCCCATCTAGATGTCAGATTCCTGTCCAAGTGTGAGCTGGCCACTTCGTTGTCTCTGGCCAAGATGGCCATTAACCTTTGTAAAGCTTTGATGGTTTGTACTTGGTGACGCTTGGGAGCAAGTGACTTCTACTCGGAGAAAGAAAAAAATTAAACCTAAATGTAGAGGTCTTGTCAAGTCCAAACCATGAAGTAAGAAGCCCCACAGGCTTACACTGGTTTCCTCTCCTCCATTTTATCATCACAACAACCCTGTAAGGTAAGTTAGACTAAGAGTGCATGAGTGGCTCAAGGTCACCCAGCAAGCTTCTTTGGTAGATTGGAGATTCGAGCCTGGTTCTCTCAGATCCTAATCTGACACTCTAACAAGCACACCACACTTGTATGATGAAGACAAGAAAATTGAAGACAAAAACTGTCTCTGCATAGGGTTCGGCTAAAAGTCCACTAGAAAGGTTGCCTAAAGTTTGGGACACGACAGCTGAAATACTACATACACTCACCTGGGAGTAAGTTTTGCTGGAGCTTGCTTCAGAGTAAACATGCACAAGTTGATAAATAAAATAACACATACTAACACGGGGCAAGGGAGAATGATGAGAGAACCGCTACTGGGAGTCAGGCAACTTATTTATTTTGCTTATTTATAGTCCACCTTTCTCACTGGAACTCAAGGCGGATTACAATTTGTAATCCCTGCTGTTTTCCACATGCATGATTATACCAGGTTTTCTCAGTATTTGATCCATGTAGATCCACTTTCAGCTTCTTTAATTCCACACGTGAGGGAGTTGAACTGAAATAGTGGCTGTTCCTCACGTCTTAGGAATATGTGCTCATAGGAGCACATATTTAGAGCAACAGATTGTACGTACGGCAACATAGTGGTGAAATCTATGGTCCCTAAGTTGTTAGCGAAGCATCTGAGATCCCATCTCTACAACACAGCCCTCCCATTTGAGTAAAAAGCCGTTTTGAATAATTCATTTTTGCATCATTTGTGGAAAGCCAGGAGAGTGGGGGCTCTCCTGACTTCTTCAGGAAGACCGTTCCACAGGGTAGGAGCCACCACAGAGAAAGCCCGTGTATGGGCAACTCTTGATTTTGTCCATGTGCAAGCTGGCACCTGGAAGAGACCCTGTTCTGATGAGCGAAGCTGCTGTGGGGGGACATAGGGAGGGAGGCAGTCCTGTAGGTATGCCAGGCCAAGGCCGTGGAGAGCTTTGTAAGTAATAACCAATACCTTGAACTGAACACGCTAACTGATAGATAGCCAATGGAGCGACTGTAGGATGGGAGTGATGTTCAAGCTCCTGCTCGCTCCTGCAAACAGTCAAGCTACAGCATTTTGCACCAATTGGAGCCTCCTAGTTAACTTAGATGGGAGACCAATGTATAGTGCATTACAATAGTCAAGTCTTGATTTTATTATTTATTTATTACTGATGTTGCCATAGCATAGGTGGCCAGGTCAGCCGTGTCGAGGTAAGAAGCCATCTTCCAGGATAGAGTGAGGTTGCAGAAAGCATGTTTTGAGTCTGCCTTAACTAGTTTTTCTAGCAGCAGTGCTGGATCCAGTATAACCCCTAGGCTCTGAACCGAGTCTGCAAGGGTCAGACGAACTCCATCGAAAGTGGGGAGTACAATGTCTTTCAAGATCTCCGCCTTCCCAACACGCATCAGTTCAGTAATAATCCTTCCATTTCGTCTTTCCTAATGACACTTTGCTATACTAAATACTTGGAAGTATTTTTTGGAAGAAACAAAAGCCAGGAAGAACTTCTAGTACCAGAGCAATCCTAAACCATTGATGGATTGAGAAATAGGGCACTCTGGTGATGATTTCAATGTTAGATGTCAGCGTTGCCCGGCCTAAGTGGTAAGGGAGCTCAGCAAATCTGGAGGTATTTTTAGAGCACTGCTTACTCTGTGCGGCTTGCTCACAAAGCAGCGCCCTTTTTGAAAATAAAAGTGTGAAGAAGCCAAGAACGCACAGTTTTGACACATTGAAATCACACCTTGTGAACATTGTGCAGACAACTGCGGGGAGCTTTCACAGCGCAGCCTCGAGTGCTTCGTCAGACTCCTTGCCGGAGAAGCGACACAAAGAGCATTTTCCCACATGAGGCTTATGTCACCTTTTGACGCTCTCGCATTGTACATGTGATCCTTGAGAATGCAGAAGGGAATGCTTGCAAGACGGGGATTTGTGGTGTGAATAAGCTTTTTGCTGACGTTGGCAAGCCCCTTCCCTTTGCATGACTTTTGAAGCAAGAACGGCAGGAGATGGAGACGTGGACAGGAAGCCTCAGTTTGAATGGTGCACCTGCCACAGCCTCCCTCGTTCTCCTACCCAATGCGTGCTTGCCTGACAGCAGGCAACGTTGAACAGAACAGGAAGTGTTCCAGTATAGCATGCATAGGATTGGGTTTAGGAATGAAAGAACAGTAATATCGGCCTACCTTATGAGGGTGTTGTAAGGATTATGCCACAACAGTAAAAATTAGGGCCCTGACCTGGATGGCCTAGGAGAGCCCGTTCTCGTCAGATCTCAGAAGCTAAGCGGGGTCGGTTTTGGTTAGTAATTGGATGAGAGGCCTTTAATGAAGACCAGGGTTGCAGAGGCAGGCAATGGCAAACCACCTCTGTTAGTTTCTTGCCATGAAAACCCCACCAGGGGTCACCATAAGTCACTTATGACTTGAGGGCACCACACACACAGAATATATATTAGGGCTTTGAAGTCTCAAAGAGCATCATGGATGTACTATTATTATTAACATTAGTAAATCCATCTGCTTCTGGGTGAGAGAGATCTGCCCGCTCCAAGTGCCAGTTCAGGCTATTTTGTCTCTTGAAACAAGGCAGGTCCCATTGCCACCTGGGCCCTCCCTTGCCCTCTTTCACCAAGGCTGTAAATATGCTCCTACTGGATAGTTCCTTGCATTTTTATGTTCTGTTTAAGCATTATGTTTTGCTTTTGCTTTTATTCAGACCTGTATGGGATTTCTGCTTCCTTTCAAATTACTGCTAGCATTACCCTATTGTATGGCTTATTGAACAGCCTAGCCAATATTGGATACTGACTTATGCAATGTAATCTGCCTTGAATCTCAGGGAGAAAGGTAGACTGTAAATGACACAGAGAGGGAGGGAGGGAGAGAGGGAGAGAGAAAGAAAGACAGAAAGAAAGAGGGAGGGAGGGGAAGGAAAGAAAGCAAGGAAGGGGAGGGGAAAGAAAGAAAGGAGGGGAAAGAAAGAAAGAAATAGGAAGAGAGGGGAAAGGAAGGAAGGAAGGGGAGGGGAAAGAAAGGAAAAGGAAAAGGAAAAGGAAAAGGAAAAGGAAAAGGAAAAGGAAAAGGAAAAGGAAAAGGAAAAGGAAAAGGAAAAGGAAAAGGAAAAGGAAAAGGAAAAGGAAAAGGAAAAGGAAAGAAAGAAAGAAAGAAAGAAAGAAAGAAAGAAAGAAAGAAAGAAAGAAAGAGGGAGGGAGGGAGGGAGGGGAAGGAAAGAAAGCAAGGAAGGGGAGGGGAAAGAAAAAGAAAGGAAAAGGAAAAAGAAGAGGAAAAGGAAGAAAGAAATAGGGAGGGGAAAGAAAGGAAAAGGAAAGGGGAAGGAGAAGGGGAAAGAAAGGAAGGAAGGAAGGGATGGATGGATGGATGCTCCCTCCCCGAGCCGAGAGCTCCCCTGTCCAGCCCCGGCGCCCCTCGCGGGATCCCGCTTCTGCCCGGCTGCAGCGGAGCGCCCAGGCAGGCAGCGGCCACACTGCGGCAGCGGAGCGGCGAGAGGGCTGGGCTGGGGCTGGGCTGGGCGGGCGGCGGAGGCGTGTCCCGGCGGCGGCGCGCAGGCAGACGGTGGAGGCAGCGGGCGCGCTGGGCGGCTGGCTGGCGGCGCTGGCAGGCAGTCGCTCTTCGGGCCGGGCCGGCGGAGCAGCAGCAGCAGCAGCGGCGAGCCAGGTAAGGGAGCCGGGCCGGGGCGCAGCCGCAGTGCCCCCCAGGCGCCTCCGTCGAGCCCCCCAGGCGCGGCTCTCTCCTTCCCCCGCCTGCCCCGTCCGTTGGCGCCCTTCTCCGGCCCCGCCCGGGCCACAGAGGTGAGGCTGGCCTCGACGGGCTCCGGAGGGTGTCAGCGCCGGGCGCCTCCTTCGAAAAAAGCCTGGGCGGAACGTCTGCGGCGCTGGAGAGCTGCCGCCGCCGGCTGCACCTGTGCCCGGGTGCGTGTGTGCCAGCCCGCCGCCAGCCCCTTCCTCTCTGGCACCGGCGTGGAAAGCCCGAAGGGAACGGGCGAAGCAGCAGCCGGGCTGCGACGGGTCGCCCTCACTGGGTAGGGAGACTCCTGGCCATTTGAGGGATGGACCTGGGGAGAGCAGCTTTGGAGAGGGGAGGACCTCCGCGGGGTACAATGCCAGAGAGCCACCCTCCAAAGCAACCATTTTCTCCAGGGGGGGAACTGATCGCTGTAGCCGGGAGACGAAATGCGATTCCAGGAGGTCCCCAGGCGCCACCTGGAGGTTGGCAACCTTTTGTGGGCCGCCGGCAGGGCGAGCGGCCCGGGGGGAGGGAGAGCGAGAGGCCAGCCCCGCAGGGAGCGCCTTTTCTTCGGCGGCGCTTCGGGGCTGGCTGGGCAACAAAGGAAAGCGACGGCGGGGGATTTGGAGCTCGGCTCCGACGAGGCGATTTTCCGCCGAAGGCAAAACGTGCCTTTGCGATTTTCTCCCCCGACCACGCAGAAGCGTCTTGCCTCCAAGCCAGCATTCTTTCCTCGAAGGAAAGGAAATTCAACATAATGGGCAGACAGGCTCAACTCTCCCGCTCATCGTTGAGCATGCTTTGGCTGCAGCCCGAGGGACGTTTCCCTGCGAGTAAGCCCCGTGGAACAACCTGGGGCTTGCTTCAGAGTAGACCTGCTTAGGCTGGCTCCCTTTGTTGAGCCTGCAGAATTTGGCCCAGACAGCTTCGCATGGAAGCCGTCCCTCTGATTCCTGACCCCAAAGCTGTGGAAGATGGCAGCAGCTAAGGACCGCTACAAAAGAGTGGCCTGTTCACTTGGAGGTACCCGCCATCCTTTTTAGTCTTGTCATTGATACACACACACACATCCTTGCCAAGTCTGTAACTCTATACTCAGGTAAAAAGACCTGGGAGGTTGGAAGAGCAGCATTGTGTTGCGGGTGAAGGAATGGGGGGGGGGGGCACAGGGTTTGAGTAAATGGAGCTGTGTAAATCTGTGCTCCCCGGCTGGTATTGAAATAAACAGCCGAGGAAAGGAGGGGGGAACTGCAGTGAGGCAAGGCAGTGCGGAACAAAGCCTCCGAATGGAAGCGAAGGTTTGTGCAGAACGGTTCATGCTCCAGCCGCTGCAGGTGGACAGAACCGCCTGTCTTACGCTACCTGCCTGCCCCTTACATGCCAGCAAAAATAATCTTGGTTAAGACCTGCCGAGTTCTTTCCATACAGGTTCGGGCTGCTGGTGTTTAAAGAGCTGGCGCTTCAAGGGGGAGAGGAGGGTGTGTACATGCCTCTCTGGAGGGAGTGAGAAGTCTTTACTCCCTTCTGCCCCCCCACCAAAGGAGGAGGGTCTCTTCTTCCAGCCAGAATCCTCACCACCCCCTCCTAATAAAAAAAAATCCCTTTTCCTGATGGTGTTTACGCTGAGTCAATATATGTATATACTGCTCCAAGGAGGAATTGGTGCAGAAACCCGTTGGACGTTCATTATTTCTCGCTTGCTTTCCATAAAGGCGGTTTGCTTTGGACCTGAGAAGCCCTGCTTTGTAGTTAAGCACACACTTATTGTCTTTATTTAAATACAATGCTATAACCCCGCCCCCTGATGAATGGGTTGATGAATTGCGCCGTGAACATCCGTACTAAATTTCGGTTTCCTCCTATACTTGCTGTTCCATCCATGTGAAAATGCCCCCCCCCCCTTTACATCTGTGGCGATTTGGGCTTGTGGTTGTGGCCCCACAGTTCAGTGGAGCGGGAGGGTAGAGCCTCAGCTGCGAGGCTGGCTGGTTTTCTGCCGCTGGGCTCCTGCCTCTCTCGCTAAAGATGCGATGGAGACTCTTAGCTTGGGTCGGGGAAGCTGCAGAGAATGTGCTGAGGGTGCATTTTGCAGGGCGCAACTAGTAGCGATGGCACTTCGCAGGGTGCTGAGCCCCAATGCTGGCATTCGGGTGTCGGCCTCCTCGGATACAGGAGGGCAAAAGCAGTGACCATGGGTGGCATTTCTGCCGTTACTGTAGAGATGAAGGTAATTCATTCCATGAGCAGACGGCTCTCCTTGACCAAGCTCTTCAGCTCCCACTGACTTATCGGGCGAATGCAGAATCCCCAGAAGTAAATGCTTTCTGTAGCACTTCCTTTATTTTGCTGGCACCTCCTGAGAACATGGATAGGCAGTGGCAGTCTTACAACGGGGGTTTGTGTGTGTTGTTCTGGCATACAGTTGTGATACTACGAAGGGGCTGTCTTGTAGAGGGGATCTACAGCATACAAACCAGTATCCATACAAGAGTATCTTGTCATCTGTTTTGTTCAAGCCCTAACCCACCCACCCCCGTTGTCATTATTATTTCAAAATGTTCTTTTCTAGCCCTGCTTACATATACTAGAACCGTTTGCATGGAGGTAGATTTTAAAGGGGCCTCCTTAAGTTAACTATGACTCGAGGGCAGGATTTCATTCATTTCAGGTTGGACTGAGTATGTGTGACTGACCCCCAGCAAGCTTCCATGGCAGAGTGGGAATTCGAACCTGGGCCTTGCTGATCCAGCGCTCTAAAAACTACGTCATGCTGGTTGTTCTGGATAAATTGACTTTTCTTATGTTGCACACAAGTCATGGTTGGGGCGGCGTTCATGCCGAGCATGGGACTGGGCTTTATACTGTTTACTTAACTTGCCTTACCCCTCCAGTTTAGGACCGGCCACATTTATAATGATGAGCTCAAGGCTTTTTTCCAGCTGGAACGTGGTGGAATGAAGTTCCGGAACCTCTTGAAAATGGTCACATGGCTGGTGGCCCCGCCCCCTGATCTCCAGACAGATGGGGAGTTTAGATTGCCGTGGAGTTCCACCACCTCTGAGTCCCACCACCTCTTTTCCCAGAAAAAAAGCCCACTGAGTTCCACCACCTCTTTTCCCAGAAAAAAAGCCCTGGGTGAGCTTAATATTTGCCTAAGCAGCGAAAGTAACCCTGACCGTTTCCCCATGTCTTTACATAGCGCAAAATTCACGGAACGAGGGCATCTTCACGGCGCGATTTCTGACGTCATCGTGACACGATTCTGGAATCGTGGCATGATGACGTCAGAAATCGCGCCGTGAAGATGCCCTCGTTCCGTGAGTTTTGTGCTATATAAAGACGTGTGAAAACGGCCCCTGTGTTGATCCACGGATTGGCCATAGCCCTTTAATGCACAATAGACATCCACTCTGGTCCCCTGAGTCAAACACATTTCCATATGCAGAAGGGGACCTCTCTCTCCTGTCTTCTCCCTCTCACCCCAGTCCTTTGTTTCCCTTGTACTCCCCTGTCCTGCGGAGAAGGCAGTAACGTTTACAGGCAGCAAACCGGTCACGTGTCAGCTGAGAATTGACACACAGACCGGCTAGATTTGCATTGGGTATAGTGGTCTGAATTGACGGGGGTGTGAATAGATCGGCCTCCGAAGCCATCTGCCTCATCAGAGCAAAGGGCTTTTCTATCAAGGAGGAGAGGCTGGACTTAATCGCCAGCTGTGCTGTTAAACTGAGGGGCAGCCTGTCAAGAGCCGTGACGTGTATAACTTGCTTTTCAGTCAGGGGAAGAAAAAAGACCCTGCGTGTTTTGCTGCAATCATGTACGTCGCAAACGCACCTGGCGCTAGCCGTCAGGCAGATGGGAAGCCTTTTGACCCGTTTTCTCCACTCTGGTTCTTTGCTTCTCTGGAAAGACAAACCCAGAGGTTTGGTGCTGTTCGCTGGTAAGGCCGTGGCTTGGTGGCAAGGAGCCCCGGAATCTCCAGTTTGAAAAAAAAATGAGGAAGTAGATACGAATCAGAGGAGACTTTGACAAACGAAGGGCATGAGGCAGTTTTGTGTGTTCTGCGGTTCCTAATGTATCATGTCATTGTATCAGACTCACAGTGAGATCCTAAGTGGAGTTACTCCAATCTATGCCCAGTGGAGTAACTCTGCTTAGGATTTCACTGTCAGTCAACTTGAGTCCAACAACTTCACAACCAGGTTTGGTATTCCTGTATCAGCAGTCCAGGCCTGATGGAAGGGGAAGGTGCCACCCACCATCTCTGCTGGTCGCACAAATATGTTTGTTGTGGTGGTGGTGGAAAGGGACATAAAGTCATAGCAGACGTATGGTGACCCCTGCTGCGGTTTTCTAGGCAAGAGACCAACAGAGGTGGTTTGCCATTGCCTGCCTCTGCAACCCTGGTCTTCTTCGGAGGTCTCCCATCCAATTACTAACCAATGCTGACCCTTCTTAGCTTCCAAGATTGGACGAGATCGGCCTTTCCTGGGCTATCACGAACAGGGCTGTGTTTGTTATGAAAGGTAATTATTTATTTATTCACGTTATTTCTAATCCGCCTTTCTCACTGAGACTCAAGGCGGATTATACAGTATGTCAATACAGTCCATTTCAAAGACATTTCAATAAACATGAAATAAGGTATATAACTGCAAATTTTCAAAGATTTAAAACCAGTAGAAATCCAAAACAGAGTTGAAGAAATGCTGAAACAGAGCATAAGCCATTCTAAGCCTGACGTATTAAAAAACACTGAGGGGATACACCTCCATTTCCTCTACTGGACTGCTTGGCTTCATGACTTCATTAGCTGCTTCCTGTTCAGCAGCCATTGGGTTATTGGTCAAGCTAGATGTGCAGGTTTTTAATAAACTGGGTCTGTGTTCCCCAGACCCAGCTAGGGTTTTCTGCAGCCACACAGCAGCTTTGGGGGAATGGCTGTTAAAAAATAAAGGAGAGCCCAGATGGCCTCAGAATGTCTCGTGGGTAGGCTTCTCAGTTGCCCACCAGTGGTGGGCCATCTCCCAGGGATTTGCCTCATTGCCCACTGGGAGGTGGCAAATCCCCCAACGATCACCTGCCATTGGCAGGCAACCTGGGAAAGTGTGCACTGGCTGCAGTCCCAACAGGGCACAGCCACATCACTTCTTGAAATGACGCCGTTGCACTGGCCACAGTTGTGCTCCCATGCTTTGCTGGCTCCAGTTTTTGCCCACAGCAGGCTGAATTGGCCCCGCTTGAAGCTCGGGAACCCACCTGTGGCGGCACAATGATTTCACTTCTTGGACAATGACGTCACTTCCTGGAAGTGACATCATCACAGCAGCGCTGGAAGTGTGCATGCGCAGAGCGTGCATACAAGTAGAATCTTTGTGAGAAGTGCAACATAAGTGCCAGGTCACCCCATCCCGTCAGGAGGGTATAGGGACTGAGCAATCGTACTTCAGGGAGGGAGGGCCTCCTTCTTCCCCCTCATTTCCCTGTGTCTAAATAGTACAGGAGAACGGTTTCCCCCCCTGTTTTGCTGTATTCTATACACACCCTCCCCGGTGCTATTGTAATATGGGGAAATGGCTTGACGGGGAAAGGAGGAGCCCCTCCTCCCTCGCGGAGGCTTTCTGAGGCTGTTTGGGCTTGCCTTAATTTTTTTAACAGCCATATCCCAAAGCTGCAGGAAACCTTAGTTGAGGACCCAGCTCATCAAAAACCTGCACGTCTTGTGGACTCTACATTATACAACTCCGCTTTTGAGGTCTAGGTGAACCAGAATCTGTTTACCCAGCCCAAGATAAACATCGCCACACTCATTAGATCCTGCAGAGACAGTGTTGCCCTTCAACAAGTAGCCGGTGCGTTGAGTTCATGCTAACACATGAACTCACGTTCTAGCTGTATCTGAAGAAGTGAAAGCTCAGCCCCTAGCACAAATTTTGTTGGTCTTATAGGCGCTACTGGACTCTTGCTCTTTTCTACTGCTACAGACAGACTAGCATGGCTACCCATTTTGATCTATATGCTAACACAGTTCTTCAGAATTTGGTGTCTGGCGGTCATGCAGACTTGTAGAAGTAAGATTTGAGTCCAGTGGCACCTTAGAGACCAACACGATTTCCAGAGTGTAACTTTTCAAACCTCAAAACTTGCACTCAAACCTCAAAACCTGCACTCTGAAAATCTTGCTGTTCTCTAAGAGCCAAGCTACAAGTGACGCCTGACGCAGGTTGGACACTTGTCAGCTTCCCTCAAGTTTTGATGGGAAATGTAGGCATCCTGGTCTTGCAGCTGTAATGGAGAGCCAAGCTGTAAAACCAGGACGCCTACATTTCCCATCAAAACTTGAGGGAAGCTGACAAGTGTCCAACCTGTGTAAGGCATCACTTGTAGCTTGGCTCTAAGGGACCACTGAACTCAAATCCTGCTGTTCTACTGCAGACCAACATGGTTACCCACCTAAACTGTGAAGCTTCAGGGCAGTCTATAAGTCATCAGGGTGGGCAGCTACGCAAAATTTATTCCTCCGCCCTCCTTTGAAATCATACATGCATTTTGTAATGAAGACTCCTTATGGGTTAGTCATAATTGTGGGTGGATTTGTGTGGTCGCTCCTGCGTTTGACATAAGGATCATACAGTTTTGTATTGCAAACAAATGTCGTTCAGTGGCAGTGCATGTGGCTTGCATGCACCCAGGTATTTCCAATGAGAAAGGTTCTTGGATTTCCTGAGATAGAAAAGACCCATCCTGGAGATCTTAGACATTTGTTGCCAATTAGAATAATAAGCTAAGGGTCTGATAGTGTCAGGTGTTTTCATAGAGGTATGTACCTTCAAAAAACATCTGTCCGGGGCTGAGAAGGTTGTAGGCGAGAGAGAGCATGTGTGCCAAGGAGTTCGGTGTGGTCATCAGCAGAAGATAGAGGTGGCATATCGGTGCATTGACTGAGTCCCAATCTATGTGGCTTCTGCTATCATTGTATAATTTTGACCTGGCCAGGGATGTTTATTTTTTTCTTTCCTATTCCCCTTCTCCCTGCTTTCCAGATTCATCCACCAGGAGACAACCCATTCGTACCCTAAACAAAGCTTCCAGCGATCCCAGTTGAGTTTTTAATGCCATCTGGGATCCGTGCATGCCTGTGTATGTCAGCACAGGGCATTGTGCCTGGGCAAGAGCGACCCACTCTGGCATTGTCAAGATTGCAGGGTTGAGGAGTATGTTTTTTCCTTTGATTTTTGGGAGGAAGGGAGAATATTTGACATTAATGCGAGGTTTCCTGGAAATGGCATTACACTGCCTTTGTCTGCAAAGGACATGCGGCTCTGTTCTTTTGTGCAGCCCAGTGGTAGGGAAATATGTGGAAATTAGTATCTGTGGCATGCCATTTGGGAAAGAGAATTGCCATATTAATTGCATTAAACTTGTTTTGATTTATTTTCATACAGTCTGGAGCCCATGGATACTCCTTTAAAACATATCCTTTTCAAACCTTTAAATACATGTGGCGAGTGATGCACGGTAGCTGTTCTGTACTGCAGAGTGTAGTACTGTTACTAATGATATGCCACCTGTTTTTTAAAAAACTGACCCCAGGAAGAGCAGTCAATTTGCAGCTCAGCTAAATCAATGCAGCCCTTCTGTTATCAAGGAAAATCAAAAAGAGTCCAGTAGCACCTTTAAAACTAACCAACTTTATTGTAGCATAAGCTTTCGAGAATCACAGTTCTCTTCGTCACAGTTTCGAGAACTGTGATTCTCAAAAGCTTATGCTACAATGAAGTTGGTTAGTCTTAAAGGTGCTACTGGACTCTTTTTGATTTTGCTACTACAGACTAACATGGCTAACTCCTCTGCATCTGTTATCAAGGAAGCTCTCTTAATGTACAGCAGGCAGGTGTCTGGTCCATTGACTATTGTGGACTTTCACCAATTTGCTCTGGTTGAAACACAGTACCATTATAAGAAGATAGAAAAGAGTCCAGTGGCACCTTTAAGACTAACCATACTGTATATGGAATAGTGTTTTAATGTTTATTTATAATATTTTTATTGTTTTTAAACTGTGTGTTACAAATTGTATACTGTTACACCGCCCTGAGCCCGTCTGACAGGGAGGGCGGTCTAGAAATGCAATCAATCAATCAAAATAAATAACCAACTTAACTGTAGCATAAGCTTTTGAGAATCACAGTTCTCTTGGTCAGATGCATCTGACCAAGAGAACTGTGGTTCTCGAAAGCTTGTCTACAGTAAAGTTGGTTAGTCTTAAAGGTGCTACTGGACTCTTTTCTATTTTGCTACTACAGACTAACACGGCTAACTCCTCTGGATCTATTCTAAGGAGACTTTGCTTGAGTAAGCCCCATTGAATTGACCTTGTTAGGATGCTGAGTAGACCTGGTTAGGTCTTGCGATGACCTATACATGTTTCCAGGGGTCATTTCGTAGAAAAAGAGCTGCAGGAACTCATTAGCATAACTCATTTGCCTATGCCACACCCCTTGACAGCACCAGAAGTGTGTCATTAGCATAACTGATTTGCATATGCCCCACCCCCTGACATCATCTATCCTGGCTGTTTTGGACCCAATCCTGGCCATTCACGGCCAAAATTGGGCACAAAATGGCAAAAAGGGGCTGAAAATGGCCAAAAAGGGGCCCAAAATGGTCAGGATTGGGCTGCTGCTGAGTGGGAGAGTGATGCATCACCTGTCAGAGGCCTGATCTTGGCTGTTTCGGGACCAATCCTGGCTGTTTTGGCCCTGATCCAGGCTGAAATGGGCCAAAAATGGCCAAAAATCAGATGGGCGGGGCCACCTGACACGTGACCTTTTTGGAGAACTACCGGAACTGCGTTCCTGCGCGTTCACCCTCAAAATGAGCTCTGCATGTTTCAAATGTCTGTTACACCATATTAAAAACCGAGTCCTTTGCTTCACTGCATTTATAATATGTGTACTTTGTATGTTAACTTTGTCAGTAATAATATGACTTAAACATCAAATTCACATGTTGGCCCTTCCTGGACTGTTCCATTTCAGAACGAAAAATGTGTCTGTGTGTTTCACATTTTTGCAAGTTCTTTTCCAGCGAAACAAAAACCCATGTAGAAAACCAGCACACACCAGGTTGAACGGTTGCTGTATTCTCCTCTCTCTAATATCTGTCGTATTCTACCTTCCAGAAGGAAATGTGGAGGAACCGTTAAAAATGTGCTCTCCTACCAAATTGATCAGTCTCATGTCCAGTCTCAGAAGGACTTGATTACGTGGTTTGCTTGAATTCTGGTGCCAGAAGAAACCAAAAGCCCACTAGTTAACGTTGTCACAACCTAGAAGAAAAAAACCCTGTCCTTTTAAAAAAGGCGTAATGTAGGAAAACGGGCACTTAACGCTTTTCATGGACTTGAGGTAAATATCATCCCCTACTAAAAACAAAAACTAGCATTAAGCCTCTATTAAAGGGACAGGGCATATTTTTTTCTCCAGGCTGTTGGCAACCTTACCAGTAGCCCAACTTCCTGCTAAAAGTTCCAGGCCATCATGTGCGGAGAATGTGACCCCGGATTACTCCAGCAAGAGAACCAAGCCTCGTGCTGCAGAACAAAACCAAAAGCCCTCGAAGCAAACAAATTGGGGTCTCTAGACAAAAGTTTCCAAAAACACACCTAAACGTATGGGAAGCAATACCAAATCTGACGTGTCTCGACTTTGAAATGGTGGTATGGCGCCTTCACCCCAACGGGGAAAAACTGGCACATGGCTGAAATGTGAGGGCCTGCCTGGTACCTGCAGGAAGCCACCTGTGTGTGTGTGTTTCACATTTTTGCAAATTCCCCAAATTCCCTGGACAGGTTGGCAGGCCAGCCATAAATGCAACCCAAGGCCTCACTGCTACACGCTTCATTTGCTGTGACTATAAAAGAAGCCACAAATGTATGTTGTTTCTGAACTCCTGGCTTGTATCTCAGTAGCTTTGTGCACACCTGTGCAATGCTTAAACCTGTTTCCTTTTGAAGTGTTAAGCAGGTTAAAAATTGCTCCTCCAAGGAAGTTCTCCCAAGCCTCTGACCATCGCAGAGCTTTAATGCAAGCTTCACTAGGTCACATCTGCTGGTAATAATGCAATTAGTTCATAGTGGCTTTCACTGCATTAATTCCCAAACCACCTTCTGCTTTCTAAGGGATTTATGTCCCAGGAAGAAAACATGGGAGGGGCTTGCCTTTCACCTGGCTCTGAAAGCACCCAGAGTGGTTGTAGTGCGGTTGCAAATATAAGATGCTCATGAGTGGTTTCTCTATGACTGCCACCCGCTCTTCTTGTGTGGAGGAGGACAGGTGCGCCTCCTCCTTTCTGCTGAACAGGGGGCTTCATGCCATTATGCAGTTCTGTCCCCTCAAGAAAAATGTGAGATGAGGCGAATTTACGAGTCTCTCTACACAAGACATCTGACACGTGTTCTTGGAGAGACAGGCTGTTTCCACACGGCTTACCTTTTGCTGGGATGCCGCGTGTGCTCACGCGAAATTGCGCGATAACTGCGTGATCTCGCGCGAAATCATGCGATAACAGCGTCTTCCTGGCGTGATTTCGCATGCGAAGACGCTGTGTCCCGACAAAAGGTAAGCCGTGTGGAAACGGCCATAGTGTTATCCGGGAAGCATAGTTTTGAAAGACAGAGCTGGCGGAGGTTGCTCCAGAGGGGACGGATTCTCTCACAGCCCTCCGCCGCCTCTTGTGTTTCCCCTTCCGGAGCCTTTGCCCTGTCAAGGTTCAGTAAATTCAAAGTTTTAAGCGGCAAGAGCGACAGAGTAAAAGTTCCAGAAGGGGAGACAGTCAGGCACAGCAGAGGCAGCGGAGCTCTGTGAGAGAATCCGTCCCCTCCGGAGCGATCTCCTCCGGCTCTGTCTTTCAAAACTACACTTTCTGGCTGACATTGCATCTCCTGACACTTGACAAACACGTGACCAGGTGCCTCATGTAGAGAGACTCTAAGTGAATCCGGCACTTGTGCAAGTGGTGTCATGGTGGAGTGACCACCTCATGAGAGGTCATCTTATTGTGGGAGCGGTGGGCACATCCACTCCCTCACTACAACAGTGTTGCCATTTCTGCACTGAGGCACAACGGGTACAACGTTCAGGGCAGGCCTGGCTGATCGCCATCTTGTTGGTTCTAAGGTTAAGTCCAGCCCACCTAGGTGTTCTTATCTTGGGGGAGGGGTCTCATTTAGCCTTGTCATATATTAGGGTCTTAGTATTTAACATTTTGTTTTATTTATTAATTTGGTGGTGACTCAAGTCAGAGTTGATCCCTGGTGCGGTTTTCAAGGCAAGAAACTAACACACGTGGTTTGTCATTGCCTGCCTCTGCAACCCTCGTCTTCATTGGAGGTCTCCCATCCGATTACTAACCATGGCTGACCCTGCTTAGCTTCTGAGATTTGACGAGATCGGGCTCACCTGGGCTATCCAGGTCAGGGCATTTATTAATTTAAAACCTTTGTATTCTGCCTTTTTACTCAAATAGGGTCCCCAAGGCAGTGATCCTTTTTAAAAACACTTTACATTTAAAACGACATTGTATTGAAAATAATTTGATAACATTATTAAAATGTATTTATTTTTAAATTTTATTAAAATTATTTAACAATTTAATAAAAAACATAAACACAATCCATACAATGCTCTGGAGCTCTTCCTTGTCTTGCTGGGAATGACCTCATTCTTGGCACAACAAGGAAGGAAAGGCCCCTGCGGGGGGATGATTTGATGAAAATCAGGTCCCAAGGGGCTGATTGTCATCAAATCGGCTCTGCTCAGGGGCCTTCCCTTCGTTGTCCTTCCTGGCGCTATGAGGAAGGGCTTCGGAGTGCGCTCCCACATGCTCTGGAGCTCCCGGGCTGATTCCCCATGCTTCCCCCTTCTGGTCAGATGAATGGTGGGGGGGCCGAGGCTGGGAGAGGGGGATCCTCCACTCCTACTGGGGGCTGGTAACCTTAGACCAACATGTTTAGCCCCTTGAAATTACCTTCATCGGGTATGGCAGGTTCTGCTTTTCTGAAAGCGGAATTACTGGATAGCCACTGATATTTTAGGAAGAGCAGAAAATAGTTGTGTGTGGAGCAAGAAAAGCAAAGTTGGACGAAATCCCACAGATGCTTCCAAAAGACTCTTCTACAATGCTTGGGCTAAAATCCAGCTGTGTCAGCCAATAAAAAGCAATCTTTCATGGCTTGATTCAACTATCTATGATAGAGAGGCACTAAAGGAGACAGTGAACATTTTGAAATATTTTCCAGAAAAAATGGCAACCTCCGAAGAACTGGCTCCATTGCATTAATACAGGATTTTTAAATTTACAGTTGTGAGTGGAATCCCACTCTCCCCAGTTCGCTTGTCACGCTGTCTTGTCCTTCAGTAGTTATGTGCTTTAATTCTTGCCCCGCTGTGGGATATTCAACAGTATGGCATCTTCTGGCTCACTTCATCATCTAGGTTCTGAGAAGGCCAACTCAGACTATTATTTTGAATTGTCATTCCGCATTTGTGCCTCCTCCCTCAAAAGGCCGAAGCTCAGTTTTTCATCACTCCATGTTCTATGAACATCCACTCCTTCAGTGCTGTTTGTAAGCACTTGTGCTGTTAGCACCTTTTCTTTATCATCGTTGTATAAAAGCAGTCTCTTTTATTATTTGTCTTTGGGTGTGGTACGTGTAAGGTTGTGAGTTTCCTGCTGGGGGCAGGGGATCCCCCGCTTCCACCCCCCACCCCCCACCCCCACTTACCTGGCTAGCAGGGGGGAATGTGTCTCCCAGGGCACGCTTCTGGGCAGCGTGGCAAACTCTTGCATGCTGCAGCAGCCAAGTTCAGGATGGATTCGGCCAGAATTGGGCTCGGTTTCAACCGAATCATGTCAGATTCGGTTGGATTCTGGCTGGATTTCGCCAGATTCGGCCGGGATTCAGCCTAAATCGGTCCAGATTCAGTTCGAATCAGGCCACTGCAAAGTGCAGTAGTGTTCCTGCGCTCTGCAGTGGGAACTGAAACGGTAGGTGCTGGGCCTCCGGCCTCCCGCCCAGGGGTTTGGAGGACCTGGCAACCCTAGGTATATGGGAACGTTTTCCTCTGCAACCTCTACTGGAATTTGTTTAATGTTTACAGAAAATGCTTATAAGCCACCTTTCTTCTGACATAGGACCTGAGGCTGCTAAATATGGCCTTGTTTAGCTGAGGGACAAGTGTAGGGAAACCTTATGGACTCAGACAGGGGTGAATTGGGACATGGGTACAACTCTGAAGCTCGGCTCAGTGGGCTGTGGCAATGGTAACAATGGTGTAGGGCAATCCTATAGCTTTTGGCCAAGTGGTGCTGGCTTTTTGCTTGTAATGGCCCTCAGGGGTTGTCATCATCCATCTGAAACTTTCCCCATAAGGGGTCCTCTTTTGGACTTGGGATTTGAGGAGGGGGTGCTGAATAAAGACTACAAAACATGGCATACAGTACATGAGTGCATTCAATGTGCATACTATACAGGTTCATAATATTTAATTTTATGCATGGTATCCTTTGTGAAGAATTTGTACCAAATTTAAATAGTAGCCTTCCTTCTTGACAAGTGATGTTGGAAAGGAGGGGTTGTAGTTTCGTGGTAGAACATATGCTTTAAATGTAGGTTTTGTGTTCAAGTCCTGTCATCTCAAGTGAAAAGGCATCTTGGATAGTAAGGGGAGGAAAGACGCTGCCAAGAATTCCTGGGATATGCAGCCACTTAGAACAGAAAGCCTGGAGTTGGATTGACTCAATAGAAGGCAGTTTTATAAATTCATATGAATTCCACCGGTTTGTGAAGCTTCTGGGCGTACAAATTTCTCAAACTATTTCCTCACTGTTATGTTTTGGTTTTTCATCTTTCTCATTATTGCCCAGATTTGGTCCAGACTTTTTGTCTTAATAGTTGTTTTCTTTTTAGTAGTTTTATAATAGCCTGGTATTGTTAGAGGCGCCTGGATTTTAGCTGTCAAATTGGTTTTATATTTTTATGATATTTTAATTGTATATTTTCTGTTATAAGCCGCCCTGAGCCCATTTGTTGGGAGGACGGGGTATAAGTCAAATAAAATAAATAAATAAATAAATAGAAACACTTTTTAAAAAGCTGTGACAGGTCCCAAAACGAAAAACTTTTAAAATGTTTTAGAATGGTTGCACACATCAGAATTGTGTCCACCTTACAAAATGACATAGTTTTCACGCTGCTTACTGGCTATGGAACATCGCACCAGAAAGACACTGTCGTTCCGGGAGCTTGGCATGATGTTCCGCGGCCAGTAAGCAGTGCGAGAACGGTCATAATAACACTAAAAACCTTGTTTTGATTAGCGTTACCAGCTCCAGGCTGGGAAATTCCTGGAGATTTAGGGGTGGAGCCTGGAGAGGGCAGGGTTTAGGGAGGGGAGGTGCCTCAGCGGGCGTACAATACCCTAGAGTCCGCTCCCCAAAACTGCCATTTTCTCCAGGGGTACTGATCTCTGTGTGCTGAAGATCGGTTCTAGTTCCAAGAGATCTCCCGACTGGCAATCCTAGATATTATTTTTTAATGTTTATCATATTTCTCCTTAATTTTGTCTTGTAATCCTTACATCACAAGCAGCTGTTATTTCCATTTTGCTGAAAGGGAGTGGAGGGGTGCCTAAAACGGCCTAACGTGTTCATTGCAGAGCTGAAATTCAAATCGGGGGATTTGACATGGAGCTCCTGGTTCCTACTTGTCACCAGCTCTTACCTTGTTATATGACTCTAAAAAAACTTTACTGTTGTGCAACATCATTTTGCGATCTGCAGAAGAGCTTGCTAAAGCTGACATTATAAAAAGGTCCAGAATTCCCATGCCCCAGGGTCTGCTGTGACATCAGCTGGGAACCGGAAGAAATGTTTCCTGTGGTCCATTACTGTTTAGTTTTTCAGTGCCAACAAAGGGAGCTTGATTTTCTCTTGAATAAAGCCTTGTCCTTGGACAGAGAATTGCCAGGCGGGTTATGCCTGAGGGTATATTTGTGCTGTTGTGAAAATTGGCCGAATCCCTTGGGCTGGTCAGCTTTACTTGACCAGATCCATATTTTAAGACCATTCTCGGTCTCCCAGTTCTGAAATAACTTACTTTGTGTGTGCATGTGAGCATATGAATTCAGCAAAATCAAAAAGAGTCCAGTAGCACCTTTAAGACTAACCAATTTTATTGTAGCATAAGCTTTTGAGAATCAAGTTCTCTTCGTCAGATGCATGGTACAGAAACTGGTCAAATATAGAAGAGGAGGGGGGAGGAGGGGAGGAGAGAGAAGATGAATTCAGCGTTATGAGAAGAGAGCTTGTCTCCAGCAAGCAGGAGCAGAATATGGATTCGGTACCTCACAAATCAGAAAAAAACCCAGGCTGATTTCATGTCCATCTTGAAATTCTCACCTACCTCCTCCTATACAGCTACTTTTAAAAATCCGTTTTCTCAATGACTAAAGATTCTTTTCTGTCCCTCTTATAAGGGACCAGAGAAAGAATTAAAAAGGAAAACCTCATGGCAGTTTGAAAATAAGATGGCATTTTGAAAAGTAGTAATTTTTCGGATGCCTTCCTAGATGCCACCCTTGGTGGCCTGGAGCTGACCAGAAAACAGTAGACTTGTTGGAAATAAAAAACAAAAGCCGTGTAATGCTTTCTATTATGTATGTACGTATCTGCTATCAAGTCCCAAATGACTTATAGAAACCCCAGCAAGCGGCTTTCAAGGCAAGTGAGAAGCAGAGGTGGTTTGCCAGCGCCTTCCTCTGCAGGGTCTTCCTTGGTGGTTGACCCTGCTTAGCTACCAAAATATGATGAGGTCGGGGGATACTCTGCCACCTTTGTCCCTAATGCTTTTTATTAAGACTAGCTCAAATGATACAAAGCATTGTGTAAGCTTTTGTGTCCTGCAGAACACTTCATCAGGGGGGGGAGAAGAGAAAAGCTATTTCAGGCCATGGTCATTGTGGCTCTTTGTTCCTACTTAGAATGTCCTCCAGACTTACAGGGCAATCCTACGGAGAGTTACTCCAGCCTAAGGCCATTGACTTCAATGGGCTTAGACTGCAGCAGTGCTTTTTTTCTAAAAAAAATGTTTAGGGGTACTCTCAGTTTGACTCAAGAAAATCACCACACTACTTCACAGATTAAACACTCGCTTCCATCTGAGACTCAGGAAACACCGTGAAAGGAAATGATGTCAGAAGACTGTCGGTGATGAGAATTATGGGTATTGCCAACCAAGCCCCTCTATAGTGACACGTGCGCACAACCAAAGACTTTCGGTATAGACAAACTCTTTGCACTCTTTGTGCAAACTGTACACAAATACACAAATTGATCGCTGCCAACGGGGGTAGCAACAAGACTGACCAATCACCGTGCTAGATTCCAACTACCAGAGCTCCAAGTGGCTTAGAGAAGACTTGTTTGTGTTTGTCTGCACCCTAACGATCACCGATTATGCCAGCGATCTCGGTGGCGTGTTCTCGATGCTCAAAGACGTTCCATTTTTTGTAAGACGAACAGTGCTCCTAGTGCGTTTAAATATAACTAAACATCTTTGTTGCCAACATACGCTACATAAAACTCAAGAAATCACATAAATATCCAATAATACGTTTGGAGTTGGTTTCGCGGGAATTCCAACATTTTAAAATTTTTACTTTCTCCCGTTAGATTCACAAAATGTTTAGGGGTGTGCGTACCCCTGCGTACCCGCAGAAAAAAAACACTGGACTGGAGTAACTCTCCATAGGATTGCACTGTTAGTAGGATGTGGTGGCAGTAGTCTCAGATTGTACCTTTTGCCTTCTGGATAGAAAAGGGTTAGCTTGTGGCAGATTCCAGTTGCAAATATTAAAATACTAGTTAATTGAATGTTTCTTTAACACCAGAGAGAACCCACAAGTCCCTTAAAAAGCTGAGAATAGGGGGGAAACATGACAGCCCGGTGAACAATTTATATGATTCCAGGGCTTTTTTTCTGGGAAAAGATGTGGTGGAACTCAGTGGTGGAACTCAGGACCGCACAATGATGTCACTTTGGGTCAGCTGGAACAAGGGGGGAATTTTTTAAAGTTTAAATCGCCCTTGGCGAAAATGGTCACATGGCCGGTGGCTCCGCCCCCTGATCTCCAGACAGAGGGGAGTTTAGATTGACCTCCGGTGCAGAGGGCAATCTAAACTCCCCTATGGAGATCAGGGGGTGGAGCCACCTGTCATGTGACCATTTTCGAGAGGTGCCAGAACTCTGTTCAACCACGTTCCAGCTGAAAAAAGCCCTGTATGATGCAATAGGTAAAAAGTCAGTGGAAGACACATTGGGCGATGCAGCACCATGTGCTAGGCAGGGCAAGAAGGCTTGTAGCCAGTTTTGAAGTATCTTCTTTTATATAAGCCAGTGTTTCCTTTATGATGAATTCCATTTGCTATTTCTAAATTTTGTGCTTGGGGCTTTTCACACTCCCCTGCCTCTGCTACCATTACAGATTTGAGACTTGTATAATATTGGGGCTCTGTCAGGGCATCCAAGATGTATCAGCTGCCTGGAAGAACCAGATAGCAGCCTCCTTTGGAAGCTTTCCTAGGTTATTTCGACTCTTTGGGCGAGTGAAATGAAGGAAGTTGGTGTACATGTGCGCACAGGTGCATGTGTAGGGAAAGAGGTAAGGAAAATGGCCTGTGTGGCCCCGTTTGTTACCTTATTTCCTGCAATGTATTCTGGGAAGCCCAGCCCTGGAGCTGTTGGAACCAAATCCTGGATGGAGTCACTGAAGTATTGTTTCCTGTTCCATTTCTAGATTTTGTGTAAGGAAAGTAATTTTCTATTTTTAAAGGGATTTGCTTTCCCCATGGGGTCTGAATTGATATTGTGCCAATAATTCAGTTCACAACAGTTATTTCCACCAGGCCTGCAAGGCAGAGATGTTCCGCCAGGCATTTGGTGGGGGCTAGGCTGTCCTCTCGCCGGCCATACCACTGAAGACCGTCCACCACTCATGCAGGAGCTCATAAGTGTGACGCAGGGCATGATGTAAGAGCCAACCCCTGCGCCTAAAATGCTGTATTTTAGTATCTATATCCGCCAATTGAGAATTTTTTATTGTATGGAATAGTGTATTAACGTTTATTTATAATGTTTTTACTGTTTTTAGACTGTATGTTGCAAATTGTGTGTTGTCACACCGCCCTGAGCCTGTCTGATGGGGAGGGCGGCCTAGAAGTGCAATAAATAAATAATAAATAAATAAACTGGTAACTCTTCAAAGCTGTCCGTACATCCTCTCCCACCAGGGAGTTCAGGGCAAAGCACTGTTCCCCCCTTTCTCCTTTTTATCCTTACTAGCCCTGTGAGATAAGTTAGAAATTATGACTAGACCAAGATAGGTGTAGCTGTGTTAGTATGACATAAAGCAGAAGGTCAGCAGCGAATAACAATAACATAAAGACGAATAACATTTATTTCAGTAAGAGCTTTCACGAGTCACAACTCAGTCACTCAGAGCCAAGCTACAAGTGATGCCTGACACAGGTTGGACACTTGTCAGCTTCCCTCAAGTTTTGATGGGAAATGTAGGCGTCCTGGTCTTACAACTTGGCTCTCCATTTAAGAGAAGGACGGGCATTTTTAGTCTATAATGATGAAAGTACCCGACCAAAATCGTGATTTGGGGACTTTTTGGAGGTTTTCCTGCAAACTCACAACCAAAGGTAAGCACTTGTGGGTACTGCATGTGGAGGATGAGTTGTCGGAGCAACTTAGCAAAACAGAGTCCTAAAGCAGGGAAAAGGTGGGAACAACGAGCAGTGAGGAAATGGCCTAAATTGATGCTAGTGGATTGTTCAGGATCATCAAGTGAGAGTCTCTCTACAGAAGACTTGCTCCTCAGAGGGTTTGTTAATTTCATCTTCACCTCCCAGAAGGGGAGGTGAAATTGACAGAGTCTTTGAGGAAGTGATGAAATTAACAAACCCTCTGAGAAGCATCTAGGACAGCTCTGTCTTTTTAAACTACCCTTGTGTAGAGAAGTGAAATTGACAGAGCCTTTGTGAAGATGAAATTAACAAACCTTCTGAGGGGTGATCTTCACCAGCTCAGTCTACTTAAACTATGCTTCCTGGCTAGCATTGCATCTCCCTATACTTTGGTGTCCCCGTATAAGATGTCTCATGTGGAGAGACTCATAGATATGTACCACAGGGTGATATCAGAAATGTATTCCACGATTAGGGAAATGGTCGTCTGCATGTAACGCCACTTGCTCACAGCAGTGTGTTCTAAATAGGGACGTTTTCTGTCGAAATGCGTCATGTGCCAGCTTGGGAACTGTTGGAATAGGCTGCTCATTTGTGAAGCGACCTCCAGCGTGGGGCAGAGCATGTTTATTAATTAGGAGTGTGTGCATGAGAGAGATTCGACGCAGAATATGCTTTGCCTGAGCTTATGACTGAGAAAGTGTTCCATTTGTCAGACAAATTTAGAGAAAAGAAAATTCAGAAAGATTCACAGTTCGCCCTGTAATTTGTTTAGAGGACGTAAGGGAGGGAAGGTGTGGGACATCTGCTCCTGGATCTTAAGCACACGCTGTTCCCTGGGAATTCTGGAGAAGCAAATTCTACGCCAACTGTTGAACCAACACTGAAAATAAACATCAGTGGATGATCAAACATGCATGCCAACCACCAGTTTCTCAGAAGGCAAAAAAAAGAAAGAAAAGAATTTACATTAAGAGTTGCTTCCACTGCCTTTCAAGTATTTTCTGAGCCTATATGTCCCTTGGGCTATGGAGAAAATCTTTCTGATCCCTCTCAGAATTAATGTATTATTTATTTAGATGTACGTATCCTGCTATTCCTACCCTTCACCACTCTGAGAAGTAATGAGATAAAATGGAGTGGGTATTTTTTTTTTACTGTAAAATTATTTTGGAAAGAACATCAATATATCTAATTCTCAACACGGCCAAATCTGTGGATATTTAAATCTGGAGACTGGAGCCCTGAAAAGACAAGATAGATCTTTCTGCAAACTGGAGAAAAGCGCCTGGTTTGGAGAAAACTCTGAAATCTTAAAAAAAAAACCATTAAGGAGTTAACCTCCTCCCATCCTCCAGTAACAGAAGTGGCGCCTGTAACTTAAGAAATGAATGTTCTTAGTGCTAGGCAATCACAACAGTATTGCCAACTGAAGCCTTGGTTTCTGTCAGTAAAATGTAGGGTGGGGGGCAAGGCCGTTTCCAGGGCTGTTTTGTCCTTTGAGGGCAGACTCAGCAGGGGCCAGCCACCAGGCAGAAAATGCTGGGTTCAGGGGGCGGAAGAGCCTCAGCAGGGAATAATTCCATAGAGTCTATCCTCCAAAGCAGCCATCTTCTCAAGGTAGGGTTGCTAGCTCCAAGGTGGGAAATTCCTGGAGATCTGGGGGGTGAAACCTGGAGAAAGTGGGGTTTAGGGAGAGAAAGGACCTTGGCACGGCATAATTCCATAGAGTCCACCCTCCCCTCCAAATAGCCATTTTCTCCAGGTGAACTGATCTCTGTGGCCTGGACACCAGTTGTAATTCTGGGAGATCTCCAGCCACTACCTGGAGGCTGGCAGCCTTATTTAGTTTATTTAAAAATGTTTGAAACCTTCCTCCAATTTAAAGAACCTTCCTCTGAGATGAAGGAAGGCTCTGTAGGCTGGAGGATGACTCCTTGGAGGATGGTTGAATCCGCCCCTGTGACTAGATCCCAGAAGCAGCTACAGCTGCTCTGCAATTCCCTGCTTACAGATGCAAGAGCAAGCTGAGTTTGTTAGTTCTCCCCAGCTCACCCCGCCCCATGCTGTTTTATTTAACTAGCCTGATGAAGAAGAGTTCGGAGGATGGCAAAGCTTGCATGCTGATTCTGTCATTTTCGTTGGCCTCCTCAAGGCCTGCTCTTCGTGCTCCCACTGACAGCAGGGAGGCAAGTAGAGATAAGTTGAGGGGCTTTTTCAGTGGTAATACCTCATCTTTGAAATCCCTCTCTCCCTTGAGGCTCACCTGGCATATACCATAATGTGTTTTAGGTGCTATGCCAAAACATTTCATCAGGATTTTAACTATGAGGTTTTATCTTTTTTTTCAACCTGCTTTATGGTCTGAGGCCTGTTCAATTGGTGTATGTTCTAGCCTGAGGGCTGTTTTATTGGTATATTTTAGGCTACTTGTTGGTTGTTTATGATTTTATGCCCAAGGTTTGTTTTAAATGGCTTGTTTTTTGATATTGATCATTTATGTTGTTTTTAGGATTTTATGGTATTATTTTTACTTAGGAGCCACTTAGGTCTGCCAACTTCCAGGTGGGACATAGACTGGAGATCTCCCAGAATTACAACTGCTGTCCAGATGTAGGGTTGCCAGCCTCCAGGTAGTGGCTGGAGATTTCCCGGAATTATAACTGGTCTCCAGGCCACAGAGATCAATTCACCTGGAGAAAATGGCTACTTTGGGGGGTGGACTCTATGGAATTATGCCATGACAAGGTCCTTTCCCTTCCCAAACCCCACTTTCTCCAGGTTTCTCCAGGCTTCACCCCCCAGATCTCCAGGAATTTCCCAACTTGGAGCTGGCAACCCTATCCAGATGACAGAAGAAAATGTCTGCTTTAGAGGGTGGACCCTATGGCATTATACCTGCGGAGGCCCCTCCTTTGCCCATATTCCACCCCCAAAATCTTCAGCAAATTCCCAACCTTGAGTTGGCCACCCTAGAGCCACCTCGAGCAGGCCTCTGGAGAAATGGCTGATACGTTCTTCAAATAAATAATGAGAATAGAAGGTATTCCATGTTTTTTTTCTAATGGATTGACACAGTTGCTTATTTTTTTCCTCCAAGAATGGTAGTCTTAGTTATGGTGGGAATCCTCTCGGCTAATAATAATCATTAAAAGGAGGTGGGCAAGACTTTCATCTTGGAGAAAAGGGCTTTTCAGTGAACCCCTTTGTCTGTGGTAGTTGAAGGCCTGGCCTTCCACATTCCTTTTTATATCTAATTGCCTTAAAATCACATGGTTCTCTTGTTCATTTTGTAATGTGTGATAGGATTATTCTTTAAAAGAGACCCAAATTGAAAGACTAGTTTTTTGGCACAGTTATGAAGTTATAGGCAAATACTATCTTATAAAAGCACCGTTGTTTTTTAGGACACATGACTCCTGGACTAGTGGCAGCAAAATATTGAAAATATCAATGAAAAAAAAGAAGAGCCGTGCTTGTATCTTTTTAAAAATGAGACCGGTTTGTTCTGTGAAAATGATTTCCTCAGAGGACCAAGTGAAAAGCCGTAGCTCTAAGCCAGAAAAACACCTGGCAGACAGATGGCCGGTAGCATCTGACCTTTGTTTGGATTTACTCTGGATAATAGATTTAGAGGGCTGGGGGTCACAAAGAATTAGAAAACTGTAGCTAGTTGCAATTAAACCAGAGTTAATTTCAGAGGACAAAGGAGTGACTGATGGGTCTGATCTTGAATCTGCCCGGATCTGCATGAAACTCTTGGGCTCGGAGATTATTACTGTGGTTGTAGGGCATTATTGAGCGGTGTATTCTGTGCGTACAGCAAGAATGGAGCCCCTAATACTATGCTGGGCAGATCAGCATAGCAGCTGGTGCACCAAAGCCCAGTGTGAGGTGCGGGTAGTAGAGGTAAAGTGGAAATAATGTTTACCCTCAGGCGAGTGAGGCTAAACAACCTTTTGAATCTAACAGGGATGGATTGTGAGTGAAAGGATATAGAATCAGAATCAACATAGAATTAGAAATAAGAACCAGTATGTGCGGAAGATTTTTACATGCTGTATCAAACTCAGTAACTGCACATTTTATCAAGAACAGAGAGAATTAGCATTTAGATCAGGGCTCCCAAATGTGCACCTGCTAGTACTTTCCCTGGCGCCTGCCAAGTTTTCCAAAAAGTGGGTGAGCCATTGTAAGGTAGAGATGGTTATTGGCTTCCCTCGTTCACATAAAAGGGGTTTCCATAGCTGCAATAGCAGCTGTAGCCACTTGATTACTTTCTTTTGTTTCTTTTTATTTCGCTTCTGCGATTCTTTGGAAGAGTGAGGAGGATGGTATTGCATTGGGCTCCACCTCCAGAGGCAGCCATTTTTTGTTTGACTCCACTTCTTGCAGAAGCCATTTTAGGGTGGTGCTCACACAACCTTCTTTCAAAATTCCAAAGTTGCCTGCCGGCGCAAAAAGGTGGGGAACCCCTGATTTAAATAAATAGTAAAGCTGAATTGAGTGCTTTAGTGTATAATTTTTTCAGGAGTTTCTGTCTCCAAATGGCAGCCAGACTTGGAAACAATAGATCTGGTACGGGCAGCGAGTAGTTCAATAACAAGAGCGTGAGAAGTTGTCTTGCAGATGTATGCATAAGACTTGACAACCCAGAGCTGATTCTCATTATTTTGTCTGGACCACTCCTGCACTTTCATGTGATGCATCAAAGTGAGTGGCTAGATTTAAAGTGATAATTTTTGCAATATGTGTCTGCCTCTCACAGAGAAAGGCCATTTCCATTCACTGAACACTGGCAGCTTTCCCCCTTGACTCCAGACCTCTCCATTTTCTAAATGGTTGCAGGCTGTTTCGGCTTCTGTTTTTTCAACACCTTTTCTGGGGCTGCACTTTCCCTGGTCTTTTCTTTTGCTGAGGGCTGATGGAGTGCTGCTTCTGCTTTCTTCTGAATGCTTAAAGCATTCTGAGGAATTGTCCGATCATAGCCCAGCTCCTCCCCCAAAGCTGTCAGCATACAATCATGAATGTGTGGAACAAAAAAAAAACGTTTGAAAGGGAGGTGGGCAACAACAATGAAACTGCCCGACCTCCCCTCCCAAACCACAAGGTAAGTGCTTTTGTGGAGTGTGTGTGGAGACTGCGTTTTCAGAGCAACTCAGCAACACACACAAAGCGGGCAAATGGTGGGAACAACTGGCTGTATGGAAACTGCCACCAAAGTCTGTGAATTTGAGTTGAGCTTTGGGAATCCTGCTGTACATGGTTATTCTATAAAAGATGTAGATATGAAATCACAGGGTTGGATAGTGTAGTTGGACAGAGTGTTGGATTTGGAGAGAGGCGATCAGGTAAGAGCTGAAAGTTGCACTTTTTAAAAAGCTGAAATCACATTTGACCTACTAAAAGGCTTTTTAGAAATCCACTGGCCAGGGAGTTTCAGTGATGTTCAGTCTGATCACATGCATATTTAATCAGAAGTTAAGTCTCATAGGGTTTAATAGTGCTTACCGCCAGAAAAGTATCCAAAGAATTGAAGCCTAGAGTACATGAAGCACTTGAAGGGTCCTCCGAGCTCAGTTGTTGTGTGTTCTTCTGACTGTCAGTGGATTTCAAGATCTGGGTGTATTAGTAAGACCTGTAGCAGCACATGGAATAACTGTGAACCTTGCATTAATGGAGCATTTTCTATTGATTCTCCTCTCCTTCATTCTTAAGTACATGGACCTTGCATCTCGGCATTACTGCCTCAGCCCCACCTGAACCAGGATTTGTGCCTTCCAAGAGTCAGCAGCCCTAGCTGAGATGGTACATTTCCGTTGGTTCTTATTCCTCTGTATTTCTTATTCTGGCAGGCTTCAAATTAATGCATGCATTTGAACAGATGGCCCTGCTTTAGAAATCGTAAGGTGTTGACAACTGATGAACATTATATGTATCTTGTGTACCAGTCTGCTGTTCTCTAACAGCTGCCTGATTTATGTGGCCTAGAGATCAATTTAAGCGGAAATGAGTATGAATTGCTGTGGGTTATGTAGCCTTTGATTACTTTTTATACCGTACTGAATGATGGCATCTTTTCATAACTTCTGGGGATCAGAAAGTCAGCATTCCAAAGACAATGGATTTCATTTTATTTGGTTTTGCCCTTCTGAAGTGCTGCAGGCCAGTCAAAGGACAGCAGCTTTGAGCAGCAACAAAACAAAACAACCATCCCAAAGTACCTCTTTATAAGATGCTGTTAGGTTAAGGCTAGTCTAAACCTTTCCATCTTTTCATTATGTTACAGAGTCCCTTAGAAACATAGAAAAGTAGAGCTTAATTCCCCTTGCTTGAGTTTGGTGAGGTGTGACTCAGTACGCCATGACTCTTTGTTACAAGGAACGAAAGAGAATGTACTTGTAGAAAATGGCAATACAATTTCATGGTGAAAAAAATTGTCTTTGTTAAAGTTTTAGAAATGCCTGTCCAATGTAATTGGTAGATTATCTCTTTTGGCGTCAGAACTAGATTGGCCTGTGATACTCAAAGTGGGAGACAGGCCTGTTATTAGCATGGTATCATAGAATTTTTGGAACTGGCCTGCGCTTTATTTTTTATTGCATAGATCAGCAGCCATGGAATCCCTGTTGTGGAATTTTATACATTATGGACTGTGATCCAGAACTTATTGTATGGCTCAGTCAATATAGAGTTTCTCAGCTGCTGGTGGCCGCCTGTGATGGTCCCCAGTGGCTGCTGATGGTAACCCTAACTAAGTTTTCCAGGCGTCCAGTTTTCACTCAGATAGTCCGGTATTTTGTTGGCCTGTCTAGGGGGAAATGCTCTCAAAATGCTGGACAACCTGGTGGAAGGAGAAGAAGAGGAGGAAGGGGAGGGAAAGGCAAGGAAGGGGAGGGTGCAGTGTAGCAGAAACCGGTCCACTCACTGCCATAGAAGCCCACTTGTTGCCATGGAATAGGTGGGAGTGGACTTGGCCAGGGGGCTGGTGATGCTTGCAGGCTAGGCCCACAGTGCCCCCATTTCTCTGCTCCCCACCTAGTGACGTGTCCCTGGGAGGGCTGGGCTTTCTGCGTGGCCCCACTTCTGAGAGACTTGGGGGCTGGGGCCTGTGCAGCTGGACACGATGATGTCACTTCTGGATCTTGCCTGAGTACCACCCCCCCCCTCCGTCATTCAGTTTGGGGGGAGATCACCTGACAACGCTAACCCTGTGCTGACTCCAGGGAGTTACTCACCCATTTTGGTAGGCCTATTTGGAAAAAATTACCAGTGTATTCTACTTCCCATGACTTTAAGTGTAGGTGGGCAATACATTAAATATAGAAATATCAGGTTTACATCAAATTAGAGCAGAAGGTAAGGGCAATAGAAATCTATATATTCTGTGCCCCCCCCCCCCAAATAAGTGCTGGTACTCATGATATTTGCTGTCTTGGGGGCCAGTATTGCAGAGAGAGGTGCCATTACTGTATACCAGCGTGTACTGTCAGGAAAAAAGCCTTGACTATATGTAGACCATTTTGCATCAATTTAAAATCCTTCCATTCTATTAACTGAAAAAACTATTGAATAATGATTAATTCATTGGACATCATTTTCATCTTCTTACACTTATAAAAGTGTATTTCTAATCTGGTCCTGGGGTCAAATAAGATTTCGAATATATTAAAAATTGACAGTATTCTAGTTGAATTATAAAAACATGCAGTTGTTTAAGCTTATCTCTGTTATGTCAATATAGCTATACCGAAGTCACATCGTTCATAGAATTTAATTAATTCTCTTAAAAAAAAAAACACCCTCTTATAGATATTTCATTTTCTTATTTACAAAATTTGTATGCTGCCTTTTTGCCTGGTCAGGGCCACCAAATAGCTTTGATATGAATAAAAAAACAATTCGGAATGGTTAATGCCTCCTTCTCTTAATTGCTGCGTCAACACCATTATTCTATTGTATTGTTACATTACAGTTTCCCCCATACTGCAGCATTTTTAGAACTCTACTGCCAGCGATATGTAGTGTTTCATCCCTCCATCTCACTTTAATTAAATTCTAAAATAAACTGTCAGATTGAAAAATGAGAGGGAGAGCTTGAAACACACGATCCCCGTTGGCAATTTCCCCCCCTTTTTGATCTGCAGAGATCAGGTTTTGACTAACATTAAACCATATCCATTTGCAAGATTCTGTTGGTATTTCCATAACCAAATTTTATTCCATCTTCTGACAAACGTTAAACTTGGTTTTGCCCTCTTTAGCGTTATATTATAGAAAGCTGAAATTCTTCCTTTAATGGTGTCACAAAGTAACGTTTAAAAATCTCTTACCTCTAATGCCATATTTTCCTAACCAAAGTGAGTAAAACATGGGAAATTTGTAAAAACTGTAAAGGGAGAGGGAGTTACGGTGCCCAGTAATAAAACTCTCTTCAAAAAACATTATATGGGGAGAGATACCTAATGGAACAAAAAAGTCCTCACCTGGTGGTGGAAGACAGTGATAGAAAGGGACTAACAATATTTTCTGGGAAGGGAATTACACAGTTTTGGTGCCATAACCAAGGAGGCCCTTTTTTGGGTTGCCACCCATCTAGCCTGAAATGACATCCCGTCCCCAAAGATGACCATAATGGTCAGATAGGATCATATGAGAGTAAATGGACCTTAAGTTATGTTTGTCCCAAGCTGTATCGGCTTTAATGGTAAATACCACCACTGAAATAGGTCCAGAAGCAAATTGGCAGCCCATGTTGATGGAAAGATTGGAGTGATTGGTCCCTATGACCCACTCTAGTCAGCCTTCTGGATACACCATTCTGTACCAACAGTAGTTTCTGGACAGTCTTCAAGGGCCACCCCATGTAGAGCACATCGCAGTAATCTAGTCTAGATGTTACCAGGACATGCATCACAATGGTAAAATCTTTTTTACCCATGAAAGGACACAGATGGCTCATAAGCCAAAGCTTGAAAGGCACCCCTTTTCACTCTTGTGACATACATATCTAACAGGAGGCCTGGGTGCAGGAGCGCCCCAGGGCTACAAACCTCAATTCCTGGGTCAGTCCTTCTGGCCATCAGTAGCCCCTCCATTCAATGCCGAGTTTTGTATGATTTTCAGCATGCTTTTTCCTTCAGTTGTCCAGAGGATTTGGAACTGTCGCACTGCACAGCTTTTGAGACCCTAGAAAGGTTATCCAATATTGCTAGATGCCTTCTCGAACTGAGACTTCTCTTCTAGTGATGTCATTTGTTTCCGTGGGAGGAGAGGCAGTTTCTGGAAGAGAGAGTATTCAGGTTGCTTAGGCTTTTTCACAGCCCCACAGCTATTGCAATACAGGTTTTTCAACCCAACCCCTTATGCAATGGAGAGAGTCAGTGCCCCAAGAATTTGGGTGGAGAAGAACAAGACAAGCGGTGTTCTTGCATCCTCTGCAAACTTGGCCAATGTTCTGAAAAAGAAAAGCCCAGCATCATTGCTTGTAGGTTATCGAGAATGTGAGTTCAGGTCGAAATGCTTTCTTGCCAGTAGCATTTCCGGCAACGCCTTTGCACTTCAGCCAACCTCTATGAAGTCTGTTTGTCTGCGGAGACAAGTTCTAGTTCTTTCCTGTTGAAATTTGTCAAGGATTTGTCGCTGAAGCTCCTTTCCAACATTTATAATTGCCGCAGTGCAAGGATTAAGTACTAACATCGAAACATATCATTATCTTGATATGTTTATTTCCTTGATGGAAAAAACACACGTTTTTCAGGAACCAGTTTGTAGAAAGGATGGATAGTCTGAGACGGTGGCTGGATTTGTATTTGCAAATGTGTGTTGCCTGCCTTTCAGACGCTGGATGGTTCCCACAAGGTAATTTGCAAGGGGTGATTAAAAATCAAACATGAAACTGAGGTTGGACACTTGTTTTTCTCATTTTACCACCTTTATGCCCCACTGGCTTTTGCAAGAAATTCCGTGCTGCAAACCGATAATCCAGAATTATTGTAGAGCTTGCTTATGCCTTCTGCCCAATAATGTTCTTGCTTGTGACTGCTGTCCTTAAGGGGAAAAGGAAGCAAACCAGAAAGAAGGAAAGTGGTAAGGGAGAATAGATTCTGGAGCAATGAGCTCTGGAAGGGGCTCTCTGACTCAACAGTTATAGAAACACCCAACTCCATCCCTTATGAAGCAATCCAGTGGAAAACTGCTTGTACATTTTCTGTTGTATCTCCACAAAGAAAAGTGTTAGAGGCTAATCTTTTTAAAAGGACAGCTGAAAATCCTCTAAGGGGGTTATACTGTTTTCCCTTCCCCCACCACACACTGCAGTGATGGAACTAGCCCTTGGCCTGTAATTCAGTTGCTGCCGTTATGGTTACGCAATGGTACTGGGGTGTAGAATCCTGCATTATTTTTGCCATTTGGTTGGTTGCCAGAAATTTTTGAAAAGAAAAAAAAGTACCCTACCAAAATTGTTCCAAAAAACACTTGTATATATCTACAACAGGAAAATAGACCAGAGGTCCCCGACGTTGTGCCCGTGGGCACCAAGATGCCTGCCAACACACAGCACCTGCCAAGTATTTTTCAAAAACACGGTTTCTGATTGGCCAGTGGAGACATGATTGGCTGTGCAGATTAAAATAAAATTACTCCTCTTGTCTGCTGCATTTAGTCTTTCCCTGTGTATGTGGCTCTGCTTCTCGTGGCAGCCATTTTGTGGTTGCATCCACCACCCTTTAGCAGATCCCAAAGGTGCCCACTGGCTCAAAAATGTTGAGGACCCATTAGACAGACCAACAAAATTCAGTTAGATTTTTAAGCAATGCATACCGTTACCCAGGAAAAGTTGTGTTCCATAACAGGAACAGTTTTCTAGAAGAGAACCCACCACCAATTTGCGATTTTCTCTGGTTAGATGTCATGTTCTTTGTCACCAAATGAATAGTCATTTCTGAAATGGCTAGTGTTTCCCTCTTCAGTTTGCGTACCCCAAACTGCATCATCTTCAATGGCTGGCTGCCGTGCTTGCTGTGTCTTCTCCCCAGGCCTTCCTGTCACTCTTTGAATTGAAGGGGAACGGTTTCAGGAAGTCTCGAGTCAAGCTCCAATTCACCAAGCTCTCTGAATGCAAGCCCCTTGACTAACTGGAATTTGTTCCCCCCCCCACAAAAAAATTCCACTGGGATCTGAACTAGCATTACGCTGAGGTTCAGAATCCCAGTGTGCAAAGATTTGTGGCACATTAAGGACTACGATGTACGCTGCGGCAGGCACAGCTCGCTCCATCAGGTCCATGAAATGTCACCTCAGGGATGTTGTGTGTGTGTGTGTGTGTGTGTGTGTGTGTGTGTATGAGGCCAAAAAGACAAAGCTGTACAACTGTAGGTGTGTCACATTACTATGGAGAGCTCATATTCATACAAAATCCATTCAGATGAATGCAAGGTGCAGTCTGAATAGATGTGACACACTGTGTAGTAGAGGACTTTGAGATTAATGGATGTAGTGAAATGAATTACCTAAATACGGTCATTTCCTTTTTTTGTAGTGCTATCTGCTTGCCTCTTTATTGTCTAAGTTGTAAAGTATCTGATTTGCTGATGGAGCTTCCCTTTAAAATTCTTTAAAATAAATAAGTCTTGAATGTAGTCTGGGACATCTAAGATGGGGAATTTCCAAGAGCAAACTGGCATTCAGGTTAAAAAAAAAATTCAGGATCTCTTCTAATTGGTGGTATTCAGATCTGAGATCCGCAACTTGTGTGTCCAGCACTGAAGAAGTAGATGTCAGGATACCTGGAAATCCAGAAAGTAGTTTTGATCCTCCTGCTACATCAACAAGAGTATAGGATGAGACGGCCATATTCGATCCCCCTTGCCTCCCACCACTCATATCTCAGCAACCGAATTTTCATGCAATATATATGGAAACGTCCAAAAACCAGTTGGAGAACACTTCAATCTACCAGGACATTCCACCAAAGACTTAAAGGTCGCTGTGGTTCAACAGAAGCCTTTCAAAAACAAAATCCAACGGGAGGCTGCTGAATTGGAATTCATATGCAAATTTGACTCTGTCAAGCTGGGACTGAATAGAGACTATGAATGGTTATCACATTATCACAGGTAACAGATTCCCTTTACAGAGGCGTGGTCTGGGGGAGCCCAGTGACGCCTGGTGTGGGCTTTCGGGGACCACGGTTCTCTTTGTCAGATGCAGCTGGCAGGGAGAGCTGTGGTTATCGAAGGCTTATACTACATAGGAATTGGATACTTTCACTGCTACAAACTAATACGGCAAACTGACTGCACACCAAAAGGAGATGTTTACATTTCCAAGCAAAGGAATGTTTTGATTGCCTCCACGCTAATTGCATTCTGTCGCCTTGTGATATATGTCCCCTTCTTTCTCCCCTCTCTCCCCTCCTCTTCTGTATTTGACCAGTTTGGATCATGCATCTGACGAAGAGAACTTGATTCTCGAAAGCTTATGCTACAATAAAATTGGTTAGTCTTAAAGGTGCTACTGGACTCTTTTTGATTTTGCTACTACAGACTAACACGGCTAACTCCTCTGGATCTAAGTATTGAGGGGTAATGATTCCGTACCCCTAGCCAAATTCTCTATTTTCCCCACGCCGTGAATCTGAGAAATAGATCAAGGCATTAAACATAGAAATAAAAGGTTTATTTAGATCAATAAACCGGATGCAATCAAACAGGTACCTGAATGCATAAAGAAAAACAACAGTCCTTGTAATTTATACCTTTTCAGTCAACATGGAGAAATTTGCTTACAGAACATGAGATCTCATACAGTTCTGTAATAAGTGATCAGTTCTTACAATCAAGTAAGGATACATGATCTTCAGCTCATGATAGACTGACAGGTCATAGCTAGCATTTGGATAGAAGACAGACAGAAGACGTACCAGGATGGCTCCATAAACCCATAACATTGATTGAGAATGAACGCCCAAGGCTGTGGCTGGATGTCTGTTAAAATAAACTATTCTTAACCTTCAGGATATAATAGAAGTAACTCAAATGTGCTTTTCTCATGGCCTCCGTATATGATAATAGCAGGAACAGAAATGCAAAACATTGAGTGTAAACAGGATTTTCTCCTTACAAGCTTTGAGCAGGCCAACTCAATGAGTTAGAAATGGAAAGGGGGAGGAGATCTTAAAATTCCCTAACAGTAATATAGCAAGATGTGGGCACACTCTTCTACTACAGGCCGACACGGCCACCATCATAGTTGAGGCAGCATGGTCTAGTGGTTACAGAGTCTAGGATCTGGAGGCCCAGCTTTGAATCTCCACTCTGCTATGGTAGCTTGCTGGGCAACCTTCAACCATCACATACTCCCAGTCTAACCTACCTTACAGGGTTGTTGTGAGGGTAAAAAGGAGAGGACTTGAGGACAACGTTATACCTTGCTTTGGGCCCCCGTTGGATAGAAAGGCAGGGTATAAATGAATTAAATAACGATCATGCACATTGATTTGGGGTATTTTTCTACCGTTTGCTGTGTTTGTGCTGCTGGCACTTGCCACAGATTAGGGGAGGATGGGTGAAAATATCTTCCTATCTGACCAAGCCAAGAAAGAATGGTCTTCCTCATCTGTTTTGGCTATTATTTATTCATGCCATGCGATCCGTGAGTAGAGTGCTGTGTTCTGCCAAGAGCCTGGTGAAGCATGCCAGAGAGAGATACGGCTCTCTGCTGTCTCATGCAACCTGGCTTCGGTTGCCCCGGACAGTTCACAAGTCGGCATCTCTTTCTCAGTTAATATGAAATGTTGCTTTTCTCCCAAATCCTGGAGCCGTTCGCTTGTTAGGGCTTCATTTATGCATTGTATGTTTAAAATATTTATATCTCCCAAGCCACCCATGGGGTTCTCAAATTTAGACATGGTTAGCAGCGAACAGAATGTCTTCGTAGTAAAATGGAAGTTGCAGTTCTGTGCAGTGGAATGTCAGCGGTTCCAATGGGACTTGCTGCTTAGTAAATTTCAGATAGGTTACCTGCCGTCTTGAAATCGATTCTAACCGTAAAGATAGTTTCAGGTGAGTCGCCATGTTGGTCTGCAGTAGAAGAGCAAGATTCGGGTCCAGTAGCACCATAAACACCAACTGGATTTCCAGGATGGTGGTGGAGAGAGCCCTCAAGTCATAGCTGGCTTTTGGCACCCCCTGGTGGGGTTTTCAAGGCAAAGAGACTAACAGGGGTGGTTTGCCATTGCCTGCCTCTGCAACCCTGGTCTTCATTGGAGGTCTCCCATCCAATTACTAACCAAGGCCGACCCTGCTTAGCTTCTGAGATCTGATGAGATCAGACTCACCTGGGCTATCCAGGTCAGGGTCCGGTTTCTAGGGGATGAGCTTTCTAAAGTCAAAGCTCCCTTTGTCATCTTTACCCAAACCGCCTTTACTCCAGTTCCATTCATTTCAGTGATGATTTCCTTCTGCAAACATAAGCTTGGTGTTACAGCTGAAACTCTTTGCTGGCTGGCAGTTTAGCTCATGAGTACCAGTAGAATCCAGATTGACCACATGTCAGTCCAAAACTCCAGCTTGGTCATTTGTGTAACAATCCAAGCTGTCAGATCCTGCCTGACAACTGCTATTACATCTTTCAGCGGACAATGTGGGATCGCCATCTGTTCTTAGTTCTGCCCAAGTGCTTTTAACAGTAGAATTAAGCCGATGATGCGTCTCCTTGTGATGGCAGCTCCTGCTAGCAAAACCTTTACCTGTTTCCAGGGCTTTTTTTCTGGGAAAAGAGGTGGTGGAACTCAGGACTGCACAAGGACATGACTTTGGGTCAGCTGGAACAAGGGGGGAATTTTTTAAAGTTTAAATCACCCTCGGCAAAAATGGTCACATGGCCGGTGGCCCCACCCCCTGATCTCCAGACAGAGGGGAGTTGAGATTGACCTCCGGTGCGGAGGGCAATCTAAACTCCCCTCTGTCTGGAGATCGGGGGCGGGGCCACCGGCCATGTGACCATTTTCTTTTTTTTTTTTTTTGAAAATTTTTTTATTGGGTTAACCATGTGACCATTTTCAAGAGGTGCCGGAACTCCATTCCACTGCGTTCCAGCTGAAAAAAAGCCCTACCTGTTTCACTTCTTTGTGCCAGGCTGTTTCTGGAAGGCACCGACGCAGAGCCAGAAGAAACAACCAGTGCCCTGAGGCAATGTTGCCCTCCTCCCCTTAGTACATTTTCATGAAGATTCTCTAGTAGGGTTCCAACCTCCAGGCAGGGCCTGGAGATTTCCCAGCATTACAACTGATCTCCAGATGACAGAGATCAGCTCAGAGAAAACGACTATTTTGCAGGATAGACTCTATGGCATGATACCCTCCCCTGGCTTCATCCCCAAATATCCAGGAATTTCTCAACCTGAAGTTGGTAACCCTGTTCCCAAGGCACAGGCTGAAGCGCAGTAAATGGGAGATGATCAAGCAAATAGGAATAAGCAGGGCTTTTTTTCTGGGAAAAGAGGTGGCTGAACTCAGGACCGCACAATGACATCACTTTGGGTCAGCTGGAACAAGGGGGGAGTTTTTTAAAGTTCAAATTGCCCTCGTTGAAAACGGTCACATGGCTGGTGGCCCCACCCCCTGATCTCCAGACAAGAGGGGAGTTTAGATTGCCCTCCGCGCTAAACTCCCCTCTGTCTGGAGATCAGGGGGCGGGGCCACCAGCCATGTGACCATTTTCTAGAGGTGCCGGAACTCTGTTCCACTGCGTTCCGGCTGAAAAAAAGCCCTGGGAATAAGAAGTTATGAAAAAGACTATTCTTTTAGAGTCTCTCTGTGTTTACTCAGTCATACACTACCCCAGATTCAGTGGAACGTCCTTCCTAGTTCAGAATTGTGTTCTTAAAAATCCAGTTAGCCACTCAATCCTGGCATGTACATTGAGGAGCCATTCTCTTGAGCGCAGTGGGATTTTCTTCCTAGAAAGCGTTTGTAGGCTATGGAGTAGTGGGAGGCAAGAACAAGCTTGTTTCTTCTTCAAGTATTGGGTCGAACGCTGCCTGTTCATTTCTCTGGGCCTCTTGTAAAATGTGAGGGCTACAGCAGCAATCTGCCCGTATGTCTTCTGGGCCGTTTCCGCACACGTTGAATAATGCACTTTCGCAATCCTTTTGAAGTGGATTTTTTGTTCCACACATGGAAAATCAGTTTCATATGTTCACTAAAGAGTATTGAAAGTGGATTATCCAACGTGTGTGGAAGCAGCCCTGGTGTCCACTTGTGGCTCCACAGCCTGACTCCTTCCATAGTCTTTCCCAGGGCTTTTTTTCTGGGAAAATAGGTGGTGGAACTCAGTGGGTTGCCCTTGGAGAAAATGGTCACATGGCTGGTGGCCTCGCCCCCTAATCTCCAGACAGAGGGGAGTTTAGATTGCCCTCCATGCCATGGCGCGGAGGGCAATCTAAACGCCCCTCTGTCTGGAGATCAGGGGGCGGAGCCACCAGCCATGTGACCATTTTCAAGAGGTTCCGGAACTCCATTCCACCGTGTTCCAGCTGAAAAAAAGCCCTGGTCTTTCCTAATCTCTTTTCAGGTTCTTTAATTTGCTTTGTCCTCTGCCCTGTTGACACTCCCTTCTCCTCTCTCTGTGTGGCTCCTGTTCTGCCACCTCATGGTGCTTCTCCAGCTAGATTTGAGGTGTGCTAAGGGCCATGGGAGGATGGTGAGGTTGACGTGGTGGCAATGAGATTTATGTGCCTGTTTGTGGGGGAAGGATCGCTCCAGTTATTTCCTGCAAAGCGTGCACAGTAGGCCTAGTTTGAAGGGATAAGAGGTGCCTGGGCATGCAGTGCGGTTCTCTTTGTCTTTGGTGAAAGAGGCACGTTCGGAAGTTGACCGCCATAGCAGCAACTCCTTCCCCAGCAGAAAGGAATGGGATGGCAAGAGTAGGACCCTCACTATGAAAATAATCAAAAAAGGACCCGGAAGGGGCAAGGAGGTGGAGGAGACTAGATGATTTATATGCCCGTGGTCTCCACCAGGGGCATCCCTCCCTCCTAGCACCTTCCATTCATAAAATACTGTCATAGACGCGTCCCAAGCACAATCCATTGTATACAGACTTAGGGCCAAGCTAGAAGTGGCGAATTACACTTGAATGGCAAGTGAACAGACTCACATGTATTCCTCCCTGTTCACTTGCGCTCCACTTGCACTCCACTCAAGTGCAAGTGAACAGGGAGGAACACATGTGAGAGTCTGTTTACTTGCCATTCAAGTGTAATTCGTCACTTCTAGCTTGGCCCTTAAAGACTTCAAGTGGGTTCTCCTGTCCGAGTCTCCCAGCCTGCAAAGACTTGCTAAAGGTATCCAAAATTTAATTCAATTGGATAAATAATGAGTTCAGGAAAGCACAATACTGCCTGACATTTTTTTTGCCTTCCCTCCCCTGTACAAACTGAAAACTCCCCCACCCACAAAAATTTAATGCAATTGAAACTTTGTCAAAAAATGCTTGTGGTTATCTCCCAACCCTTTCATAAAATCCAAGAGTGTCTGCAGGGTCAACAAAATTGGGGATGCTTAGATATGAGAGTTTTAGCTAGCTGAGAATCAGGGGCAGCTTAATACCCCCAGCAGGCAGCTCAGAATATGTGCAGTGCCCAGTTGGCAGGACCACAACACTAATCTCATGGCAAATGTGAATTGAGCTGCTGGAATCTGCTCTGGCACTCTTCTGTGTGTGAAACGTTTGGCAAATTTGGGATTTTGGCTGGATTTGTTCAACTTTCAGTTGCTAGTTGTCTTTTCTCTTCCCATGCCAAAGGTGAGGCAGACATATGAGCTCAACATCTTCTGCTCTTCTTTCCACAGCCTAACCAGAGATGAAACATGTTAATCAGTGCGCATTTCCCCAGGGAAGAGTCACAAAAAGTGGGCATGGCGCCCAGAGGAATATAAACAGTATCCATGCCTTCCTTCTCTCTTTCCTTCTCTCCTTCTCTCTTTCTTTCCTTCTCTCTTTCCTTCTCTCTTTCCTTCTCTCTCTCTCTCTCTCTCTCTCTCTCTCTCTTTCTTTCTTTCTTTCTTTCTTTCTTTCTTTCTTTCTTTCTTTCTTTCTTTCTTTCTTTCTTTCTTTCTTTCTTTCTTTCTTTCTTTCTTTCTTTCTTTCTTTCTTTCGCGTTGAAAGCCTGGGGAAATAACACTAAAGATGTGAACAAAAAAAAGTGTCAATGTGATTAAACCTCCCTTTTCTTCTCAGCCACAGCGCTCACACCAACCCCATAATTATATGAGTTGTTCTCCCCTAACCAGTTGTCATTAAATACAATTTGCTTTGGAAGTAGCGCCTTAAACATTCTGACTCCTCCGTCTGCAATTGGGAAATACACATTTGGCACCACTAAAATATCAGGTTCCTTGGAATGTTTTCAGGTTTGAGGTTGAGCAATGAAAATGACCAGTTTTCCCCTTAAGAAGAGCCCTTGCTGCAGCAGACCAATGGCCCATCTAGTCCAACATTCTGCCTCCATAGCATCCAACGAGTTGCTCTGAAGGGTATAGAAGCCCTTCAGCGACAGGGCATATAGGCTAAGACCTTCCCCTGATGTTGCCTCCTGATGCTGGTATTAAGAGGGTTTACTGCCTCTGGATATGGAAGTTCTCTTTAGTCACCAATGTAGTCTCCTCTCCTCCATAAATCTGTCTGTACACCTTTTAAAGCTATGCCTGCCACCATCGCTACATCCTCTGCAGTGAATTCCATGTTTTAATCTCTCGTCGTTTCCTTTTTGTCCTGAAACTGCTGCCCTGGCTCAGCCACAAGGCTTGCTGGGTGATCTTGAGGGCCAGGTAATCTCTGAGTGGAGCCTTCTTCACAGGGCTGTTGTAAGCACAGAACTTGGCTATAAGCCTGGAGATAGTTGGATTTTCATCTGTTAAAAGTTTCTCCAAGCAGGTCTAACCTGCATAAACTGTTGGTCTATCAAGAAGGGGAGAAATAATCTTGTCTTGAAGTTCTTTGTAAAAAGAACAGCAAAAAAAAAATACGTTCCAGTGTTTGCCTTTGCACTATGCGCAAAGTGCATAGTGCAAAGGCAAAATCTTTCTGCATATGGGATCTTGTTATATCCAGGGGTCATTTTGTAGAAAAAGAGCTGGAGGAACTCATTAGCATAACTCATTAGCATATGCCATGCCCCTTGCCATCACCGGCAGTGTGTCATTAGCATAACTGATTTGCATATGCCACACCCCCGGACATCACCTATCTTGGCTGTTTTGGACCCAATCTTGGCCATTCAGGGCTGAAATTGGGCTCAAAGGGGCTGAAAATGGCCAAAAAGGGACCGAAAATGGTCAGGATCGGGCCTCTGCTGAGTAGGAGAGTGATCCACCACCCGTCAGAAGCCTGATCCAGGCTGAAACGGGCCCAAAATGGCTGAGAGTCAGGTGGGCGGGGCCACCTGACATGTGACCTCTTTGGGGAACTGCCAGAACTGCGTTCCTGTGCGTTCCCCCTTGAAATGAGCCCTGATTATATCTGTTGTAAGGATAGGGGAAAGGGAAATCCATGTATGCCACTCTGAACTCATTGAAGGAATTTAATAAATAAATCATTTTTGAAATGGAAAAGAGGCTCAACAGGGCATTTAAAACTATAATGTGTGAAAGAGCCCTTTATTGATGTGGCTTTCGAGTCCTAGTACGCACTGCTAGGGGTGTGCAGTTCGGTTCAGAATTTGGATTAAAATACTGAATTTTGGCTGATTTGCTGAAATTCAGGAAATTCTGAATCAAAAACTAGGTACCCTGGATTTCTACTAGTCGGGCAGCTAATGGGGAAACACCACAGAACAGAACCAAGCAGTACCCAGCCACAAGCTCAAGGCATTTCCTTGCTTTAGTTTGCTTTTGTTGAGCTAAGTGGCAACACTGTCCCTTGCTTCTGTTTGGTTTGGGTGGAATGGGGGTGTGATTCTCTGATGTGATGTTGGTTCCATTGCTTCACTTTGGTTCTGGGGGGATTCTGTTCCCGTGATTCAGTTTGCTTCTGTTGGGCTTTCTCTGGGATGAGCTCAGCTTGCATTTGGGAGTGTGCCTTGGCCATGTCAGCCTTGCCGTAGCGTGTTTCTGCAGTGGGAGTCAGCTTTGACCTCTTTCCTATAGCACACAATGGAGTGACTGGGGGCACCTTGTTCAGGAGCCCATAGAATTGGACACCGAGGTCCAATCATCCTGAAACCTTGGAGAACTTTAGAGGACAGTGAGGAGTAGGTTTCCTCCATGTTTTTTGGAGTTTGGTTAAAAAATGACCCCCCCCCCAGCCCACTGGATAGCTCTCAGAGTGATTTTCCCATTGAAAACAATGGTTGAATTTTACTTAAAATTTTGGAGATATCTGAACCAAATTAGAGAATCAGAGAATTCCAATTTTTTTCCTCAGATTTGGTAAAATTTTTTGGATTTACTGATTTTTTTGTTGTTGCATACCCCTACACACTGCAGAAGTGTAGAAGAGCTGCAACAGTTGTGGGGGGACACAGGGTTTATTTGTTTTACTTGTCCCATCCTTTGGCCACAGTAGCACTATGATGAGAATGGGGTTTTATGTATTTCTGTATGTCTCCTTGTATTCAGCTCCCACAATTTACTCTTCAAGGGAAGCACACTTTTTATTTAACACTACATCAGCGTGGAGTAGTGGTAAGAGTGGTGAATGTCAGGCTATGGATGACAGGATATGGCCAACAGATCCCTGGACCCTTGCAGCAAGACACAGGTTCTTGGTCTTTTTATTCAGAAATCAGATCATTTCCATATATATATCCATAGGACTACTTAGAAGCAAAGTAAGCTTCTAAGCAGCAAGAGTGAAAGTTGATAGGAATGACATCATGTGAGAGAGACTTCTCTTTTAACATTCAAGCCTGCTCCTTCCCCCCCTGCCTACCATAAACAAAGTTTTGGTGCTCTCCTTGTGTGAGAACGTTCCACATATTTGTAATATCAAAGTGAGTCACTAAGAAGCAAGACATAGCAAAGGCTGAGAAGGAGTACAAGGTCAACAACACTGGAAGCTGTCACATTCCATCAGATAAACACCTGTGAAAGCCTGTGAAAGAAATAGTTATGACTCTGGTAAAATGACACTGAGTTACAGCAGGATACAGTGGTTCAGTATAGAAGGATCATTAACATTGGCATGGATGGACATGACATGACAGTGGGCTAGGATGTGGGAGACCCAGCTTTAGATCGCTACTCTGCCATCAAGCTCACAGGGTGACCTTATACCATTTACTCTTGCTCTGTCAGTCTCGTCTACCGCACGGGATTGTTGTGAGGAGAAAATGGTTCCCCCTCCCCCTCCAAATTTTATTGAACTGAAACATTATTTAAATATATATAGAGAGGAAAGAATAATGCAAATTTCACTGAGGTCTTTGGAAGGGAGGGTGGGATAAGAACATATTAAATAAATGATATATTTATGCCCTGGTACTGAGTATAGGATAAAGAGGCTCTGAGATCAAGGGATAACAAGAACAAAATAAAAAAATGTTTATTAAAGACTTTAATTAAATAGGAGTCCAGTGGTACCTGACAGATGAATAAAATTTATTCAAGCATAAGCTTTTGTGAGTCAGAGCTTACTTCATCACATGCATTGTAGGTTCATTTGAAGCAGCTAAATTTCTGCTTAGACATCAAGCAGCGGGGGACATGTTACAAAGAGAGACCGGTTTGAAACAATGACCAATTAAAAGCAAAACCAGTCCATTCAGTGCAGGTGAAGACCAATTTGAACAGCAGAAGAGAAGCAGAGTGGGATAAAATCTAATCAGGGAAGGTGCAGTCTGAAACACAATAATGCCAGAACTAACTTCTGTGAAGTGTGGGTCATACTGAGCTTATTACCTATAGCAAATGAAGAAAGCTGACAGGAAGAAAATGGATTCATTTGAAATGTGGTGCTGGAGGAGAGTTTTGCAGATTCCATGGACAGCCAAAATGACAAATAAGTGGGTTCTAGATCAAATCAAGCCAGAATCCTCTCTAGAAGATAAAATGACAAAGGCTATCATACTTTGGTCACATCATGAGAAGACAAGATTCTCTGGAAAAGTCAATAATGCTAGGAAATGTAGAAGGCAGTAGGAAAAGAGGAAGACCTAAAATGTGATGGCTGGACTCAATAAAAGAAGCCACGTCTTCCAGATTGCAGGATCTGAGCAAGTCTGTTAATGATTGGACGTTTTGGAGATCTTTCCTTCATAGGGTTGCCATAGGTTGGAGGCGACTTGACGGCACATAACACACACACAGCAAGTGAGGAAAGCCGAGTCTTTGTCAAAGGAACATATCTTTAGGGATTTGACGAAGGAAGCTGCGACTTTCAAAAGCTCATAGCCTGGAAATCTAGCTGGTCTTTGAGGTACTATTGGGCCTTAATATAACTATATGGCACCCATATAAATGAACACAATTGTGACATTAAAAGCTGCAATGTTCAGAAACCAGTGGGGAGCATGTTACTTTTGGAGTGTTAGGCTAGGATCTGGGAAGCTCAGGTTCGAATCCTCACTCTGCCATGGAGGCTTGCCGGGTGACCTTGGGCCAGTCACTGTACTCTTAGTTTAACTTACCTCACAGGGTTCTTGCGAGGATAAAATGGAGAAGGAGAATTTTGTGAGCCGCTTTGGGTCTCCATTGGGGAGAAAAGTGGGATATTAACCCAAGTAAATAAATACATTCAATATTCCAGGACGTACTGATTTTAAAAGTTTTTGTTCTTCTTCAAAAGAACTTCAAAGGGAGAACCCAACATGAAATCGCTGAATTAGAGTTGGTCAAGAAATTTAACACTATCCCCCATCCCTGCTTGAATACAGACCTGGGTTTTCTCACTGACTATAGGTGCTAATGCCTCAGCATGACCCAACTTTTACACCAATTAATTAATTCAGGCATATCTTTATATGGTGTCTGTAGTGCCCTATTGAATCTGCTTAAGATGTCTCACTATATTTTGCCTTAATTAGACTTAATGTTCCCCACCCTAAACTGTTGGGAGTGGTTCTCACTCGCTCTGAATGGATTGATTATTCTGTCGTTCAGGGCTAATTTCTAGGGGGAACGCACAGGAACGCAGTTCTGGCAGTTTCCCAAAGAGGTCACATGCCAGGTGGCCCCACCCACCTGACTCTTGGCCATTTTGGGCCCATTTCAGCCTGGATTGGGGCTGAAACGGCCCAGACCGGGCCTCTTATGGGTGGTGGATCACTTTCCCACTCAGCAGCGGCCCGATCCTGACCATTTTGGGCTCCCTTTTCAGCCATTTTCAGCCCCTTTTTGCCATTTTCGGCCCATTTTCGGCCCTGAATGTCCAGTATTGGGATAGGTGATGTCCGGGGGTGTGGCATATGCTAATGAGTTATGCTAATGAGTTCCTCCAGCTCTTTTTCTACGAAATGACCCCTGCTGTCATTGGATCTAAGTTTACACTGGCCTCTCTTGTACCTTCTCTTTTCTGTTTCTTGAGATCCAAGTATAAATTTAGCTGCTTTGGAGGGACACACAATACATATGATGAAGTAAATTCTGACTCAGAAAAGCTTACACTTGAATAAATTTCATCCGTTGTGTAAGGTGCTACTGGACTATTTAATGAAAGTCTATAATAAACATTTGTACGCTGGGGTACGTTTTTGTTAGTGAACCAGTGTGGTATAGCAGTGGTGGATCTGGGATCTGGGTTTAAATCTGAACTCTGCCCTAGAAGCTTCCCGGGTAGGTCACACACTCTCAGCCTAATGCACCCCACAGGGTTGTGGCGATGACAAAATGGAGGAAAGTGGAATAACGGAAGCTGCTTTTTGGGGAGAAAAGCAGGGTATAAATGAAGTGAGTAAATAGTCTTGAAGGTGCTACTGGACTCCTTAATTTTGCTAAATAGAAAAGAGTCCAGTAGCACCTTTAAGACTAACCAACTTTACTGTAGCATAAGCTTTTGAGAATCACAGTGCATCTGACAAAGAGAACTGTGATTCTCGAAAGCTTATGCTACAGTAAAGTTGGTTAGTCTTAAAGGTGCTACTGGACTCTTTTCTGTTTTGCTACTACAGACTAACACGGCTAACTCCTCTGGATCTTAATTTTGCTACAACACTAACACAGCTGCAGTTTTGGAATTAGGTACTTAAATGGTGATATGAATATTTAATAAGACTTTTTTTATGGACAGTGTTTCCTCTTTAGTGTTAACTGTAAGCAAGGTGGCAATCTCTAAATTAGTTATCCGTACTAATCAACTTGCTAGATCACAGTTTTCTTCCTTCAGACAACTCCTCCTCTGGTCTTCTCTTCTTCAGCTCCTTCTTCTTTGCCTGCAGCAGCAACTGCTGAATCGTCATACGTCCTGACTGATTCTCTCTCTGACCAGGCCGAGGTTGGCTTTTTATTTTCTCCTGCCATATCCTTCAGTCAATTAGGTTGCACTGTGTCTCAGATCCAACTCTGATTGGTTCTAAAATAAAGGCCAGGGGAAGTGGTTAATTCATCCACTAATTGACCCATCATAAATTTGGCCAGTATGAAGTAGAGTTGCCGGGCCTAGCCTGGCAACTGGTGGGCGGGTTGGTGGTGGGAAAGTTAGTGGTGAGGAAATGGGGGAGGTAAGTGACGTCAGATACATTACAATGTCACTTCTGGAGAAAACCTGGAAGTGATGTAGGGTAGTTCTAGGAATCACTGGAAACTCTAAGGTTGCCATGGAGTTTTGGGCGACTCCTAGAAGAACCCTACACCACTTCTGGGTACCCTCTGACATAAAATTGGAACACAGCCAACATTGTTGGTTTTATTTTTGGTTTTTTAAAATTCTCCTGCCATTCAGCATGGCAGCGAGCAAATGAGGCTGCCAGCTGAAGGCCTGGCATCACTAGTCAGACGTGACTCATTTTGAACCCTTCTGTCCCGTATAAATACGAGACTCGATGAGGATCTCAGAGAGAAAACACTTCAATTGGCAAAAGTAACAAAGCATCACTGCTTGACAGACAACCCAGAGGACAGCATACTCTTTAACTTTACTTCCCTTTCAGAAGTAAAACCACCTTATATTTACCTCACAGTTTCCTAATATTAAACGTTACCTTTTCATACAGAACTGTATATTGAATAACACTACGCTGCACTCAAGAGCAAGATAATAATGTGAGAGATTCTTGTAAACCACGGTTAGTGGCAGCAAAGGGGGTTTCCCCATCCTGCCAGGTGGATCCTGGGCATTTAGAATGTTATGTTGTTTCTAGTAGACAGGCTGAAAAGGCTTTTTACTCAGGTAGGAGGGCTGTATTGTAGGGAGGGGGTCTCAGATGCTTCACTATAGAAAAACTATTCTTAGTTTTTCTTAATTCTAGCTACTGGAATTTACTGGAAAGTAATTTTGTACTTTTTGTGGGACTTTCTGCTATCTTGAGACACATAGGAACATGGCTTGGGGTAGAGGGCTAAATACATTGATACGAAAGCAAATTCTGGTTGCTCACTGAGCACCACACACAACATTACTTCCTTTATGAGTTCTCCATGAAGCCAACTCAGACTCCTGGAGAAACACAGCAGCTCTGGGGAGTGGCTTGAATTAAAAAAGGAGAGCCCAAACAGGCTCAGAAAGCTGCTGCCCGGGAATGGAGAGCTCCTGGATTTGTCCCGTTTTTTTTCTCCTATGCAAAATGTGTGTGTGTGTGAGAGAGAGAGTTTCCATCTCCATCTGTCTCCATCTCACTGTTTTTGCATGTGGGTTTCTGTCACTTAGACAAGCATAGTTGGCCTTTTTCATGGAGGGAATAGTTCTCCGTTCAGCTCTGGCTAAGCCATGAGCCTGTTAGGAAGCTATTAGAAGTGACTGAGGGGTCCTCCATTTGTATAATCCAGCCCATAGATATCCTTTTAATACGTTTACCCTTAAACTTTTACTTGAAACATTTTAATTTTTTCAATTTTATTTTAAAAGAAAGATAGACAGTGAACAGTAATACAGTAGCAATAAGAATAATAAACCATGCACAAATTAACATAAGTAAGAATAATAAACAGAAGAGTAATAAACAGTGCATAAAATAATATAAACAAAATAAGCAGTAGTGACATAAAAAAGCATAACACAAGACTATAGACTCTTCTTTCCATCTCATTGCTTGCATATATTCAACATTTTAAAATGTTAACTTTACAGTTGATCTACTTCAACAAAACTATTCTTAGTTTTTCTTAATTTTCTGCTACCTAGAAAAAAGAAGGTCCTTCTGTTTTTTCAGAAGTTCTAAGATTGTTCTGTTATAGAAAAAGGAAGTTAATTTAGCCGTAGACGCATATTCATACTATAATACTACTTGGTAAAATATCTAACATCTTAATCTCCAGGTGTGCCTCTTGTCCTATCGCCTTCCCACACTGAATAATTCTCCCCAGACATTCAGCCTAAATCAGTTAAAGAGATGCTAATGACACGAGGAATCAGTACAACAGAAACAGCAAGTAAATTTTAATTGGCTCAAAATATCAGAATGCTTTTTTCTTAGGAAAACAACTTCTTTACACCCCTTTCTGTTGAGCGTTCAAAATTAAGCCCTACTTGGGAGTTGAGAGCTTCTTCCACATAGGTTGCCTCTTGCCAGAATTTCAGTAATTGGACTGCAGTGAGCATGGATGGGTATTTTGCACAAGGGTAGACCATAGTTCTGATGCTGCTGTCCTTAAAGTGACTACATGAACTGAGGCACGAGCATCATTTATAAGTTCTGGGAAACGATACATTTTCTCTTGTGTCTTTCTTCTACGTTAAGAGGCATTGGACTGATGCGAATAATGAATCTAGGATTTGACAGAGCCCTTAGAGATGATGTTGCACATAAAAGCGTGGTCCACTTTTTTCTTTTGTTCAAAGAAAGCAGCTTCAGGAAGAGAGGGTGAGGTAAGGAAGCAGAAAGAGAAGGGGGCGTTTACCTCTTTCTTTACTCAAAGTTTATCTGCTCCAAATTATGCTATTCCCCCAGTTGCTTTCTTATCCGTAGGCTTCTGAAAGTGTGGTTGGCTTCTCCCGAACATATTTGGAACCACACAGCAGATTGGATGGGGTGAGCACAGAAGAGATCAACAGTACCTTCCTTCTAATTTTTGCCAAATGCAAGAAAGGAGGCCATCACAAGTTTGTGTGTTACCTATACTTAGGCCTTCAGGTACTCAAGATCTAAGGCTCAGTGATAACTCGTATAAAGTACTCTGAGACTGAGAAGGTACAGATACAGAAAAAAATATTCTGATATGTTTATGTTCTCTACATGCAATAAAAGGCAGTCCAGTTCTAAGCCTTTGAGTACTAGGCGCATGTCTGACAATGTGAAATACAGCTATAGTTTTCCCTAGAGCTAGTGATGGAGTGAGTGGAGAGTGCTTCCATGGCCACCGATAATTTTCCAGACCTCCTTTAGGTGCTCTTACTGGTTTTTTTTTTTTGGTCTAATTATCTCAATACCTCTATAGTTGGCTTAGGGATGCTATCCTCCAGATGGGGAGAATTACAACTGTTCTTCAGATGACAGAGATCAGTTCCCCTGGAGAAAAATAGCAGCTTTGGAGGGTGGACTCTATGGCATCATATTGTCAGACAGGGGTTAACCTATCTGTCATAGAAGGTAGGGAAGTTACATGGTTGTAGTTTAGTTTTCTAGGCTGTCAAAGCCAACGGTTCCATTCTGTAGGAAGAGGGGCAAAGAGTATATAGTCAGCATTGTTACAGTTAAACAGTCATTCTCGGCAATTGTTGGTTGTACTGATCTTCCTAAATAAAATCGTTTACCGAATCTGTCTATGCCTGGTCTGATCGGGGCAGATATTTTAAGAAGATCCATTGAACAGAAACTGACACATATCCCTGCTGAGCTCCAGCCCCTCATCAAGCCCCACCCTCTCCAAGCTCCACCCCCGTAATGTCCCAGAATTTCCCATCTTAGAGCTGGCAACCTTAAGATGACTTTCGGGTTCCCATATATTTTTATCTGTTTTTTGATGTCTTGAGCAGTTGGTCTTTGAAATCCTTGGCGGAATTCACACGTCTTAATCTTCCTGCTACCTCAGCGCTGTTCACACTTCCTCAACTCAGTCCCGCTTTTCTTACGTTTTTCCTGCGCTGTGGTTCTGACGCCTCCATACCGCTTGGAAACGGTTCTTTTCCGCAATTTTCACTGTGGATGTGAATGCTTAGAAGTGGTTCTCAAGAGACCACCCCTACTAACCACCCCCACTTCCGAGTGGCTGGCCAAAAAAGGAAAGACTGTACCTTCTGCAAAGGAACACTTCTGCTCACCACTAAGTCCTAAGATGGCTCGCTTTCCCCGACCTCTCTGGTTTTTTTTTCATTACAAGGCTTTGATTGTGCTACTGCGACCTTTCCTTCTATAAATAATCCAGAATGCTTTGTGAGCACTGCCCACAAAAACCAAACCATGTGGGGAGAACGATGACCACGCTTGAACAGTTTGCCACGTTCAGCATTTTTTTTTGTTTCGCGTGCTGAGAAAAGCGATATAGCACGGAAGTGATGTGGCATCATAGATGTGAATTTGAGCGGGAATCCGATGCTTTGGAACACAAACTGGAGCATGTGCCCACCATTTAGAAATTGTTGTCTAGAACCAATGTCCCGGCCACATCTGTGAAACTTTGCATGCTACAGGGGATCTTGGACTGTCCGAAACTGACCACCACCACCCTCTGTCGGCTAATTCTTTTCTATTACAAACATTGGCCATACATGTGCAACTGCAATTTCTATATCTATTAGAGATCCGAGATGCTGCTGTGCAATTAGTTTCCACTGGAAACCCGAACAATAAATCGATGTTCAGATGCCTTCTTAGGAAATTCCTGGAAATTTGCAACGCTGAGCCTTGATGGGTGGTGTATGGGGTCACAAAGAATCCACTCTCCATAAGGGCGGTTCTCAGCAGGTCTCCTGATCTCACTAAAGTGAGTTCTGCACTGAGAAGCGGAGACCTCCTGGCACCGCTGAGAGGATGGCCATCCTGGCAACTGAGGATGGCATATTCACACTAGTTTTTTTACGAGTGTACAGAAAGTTTTTTTTTTTTAGTGTAGAAAATCGATATGTCGCAAAAGTGAAGAGGCATCATAACGTTAATTTGATTGTGAGTAGTGTCAGTAGGAGAGGTGAGTAGCGTCAGTAGGAGAAAACTGGTTATTGGAAAACTGGAGGCAGAACAGTAATATCTAACTAATGGTGTGCCAAATTTTACTCTATTCCCATTTTGCAGCTTCTAGTTCACAATTGTCCGAGGGCTCTCTGGAGTGTGATCAAGATGCAACTTTAGATGGCCTGGTTGACAAAGGAGAGTGAGCGGGGAAAAAGTATTACCCCTTTGGTATGAGATGGTGCCACTGGCACAGCAGAAGCTCTGCAACAGTAAACCATGCCTGAATATTGAGCCGACTTTTACTTCGCTACTTCGGGTCTATAACCAAAGGGATGAATGCTGTGGTCAGCGCAATGGCAGATTTTGCATGGCTCTGGTTGTGGGAGAATACCATGCAGTGGGGGATATTACCAAACTTTACATGTGCACGAGTGAACTTTGTTCCTTGCCATGTGTTACATCAGCGTTTGAACTGAATGTCAAGATGCACCCTAACACTCAAGGTATGTTCAAGCTGGCAAGTCTGGGCAGTGCTTGAGCGCATAATGATTACCCAAATGTTATCTCTGCGGAAAAAGGAGGAACCGTGTATTGATGCTCCAGAAGACAGATTCTGTGATGAGAACCTGTCTTCAACAACACTGGGGAGCTGGGACACCAGGCATCTCGAGCTAAGGGATTTGTTAGACACCGCTCCAGGTGCGGTTGGCATAATATGGTTAGCATGGGAAAGTTGAATTGACCATAGTGGGGAGGAGAAACACATCACATCATTAAAACCATTGTCTGCTACAATGATAAGGGTGTCACATGTAACAACCACAATCAAATGCAAAGATGATTTGGAGTCGTAGTTGGGCTTTTGACGAAATGATATAGTGACCAGCAGAAAATATCCATGACTGAATGAAAGGTTTTTGAGAGCTGGAATGTGGGAGGTCAGTCCTGTCATGCAGAAGAGTTGCTGTTGATTTGGTGAACAAAGTAAGTTATCAGAGAAATCACCCTTTCAGTGAGCTGAAACTGCTCTTTCAAGTGCGGACTGCAGTTTTGATGGCTGGAAACCTGGCCCATGTACCGAGCTACCATCTGGGTCCATTTTGTAAAGGTGCACGAAACATGGAAATGGAAATTCTGTCTCCATGGACCCACCTGGCCAACATGAGAATCTTAAAAAGGAGGACTGCAGCCCTGTTTGGTGTCACAGACAGGATGATGGGTCAGTCCAGCGAAGAACTTTACGATCACGCGAACACCTGTGAACGCTGTGCAAACCCGTGGTGAGCTCCTTGTTCGTCAACAACAACAGGTGGTCCAGATCAACCAGACCTGTGATGCTCCAGACTCGTAAAACATCCCTCCAAAGACAGGGAATGACATGCGAGCCTGTGTTTGGATGCCTCATGATAGTTTAACACTATAGGTTTTCTACATTTGGTGTTTTATGAGACTGGGGCAACTTGATCTATACCATTATGGTTTGTATTCAGGGATGTGTTTGTGGGGAAATCGGTCAGAATTGTGAAAATAATGTCTGGCCTTGAGATACCTTTTGTTATGAGAGAAAACCAGAAAACATGGAGTAACAGATCATTAACAAAAACCTTTATAACTTTGTATGAAAAATATTCACAACAATAAAAACTCAAATAATGCTCAACTGGATGGAACCGAAACTATTTACAAGTTTTCAGGTGCTTCTGGGGTCCGGGCTGTCGTAGCCAACCTCTCCCGTTGACGCTCCTTATGTTACAGGCTGGTTACACGGCGCCCTATGTTCGTGACCCTCCCCTCCATGGAGCTCATCCTCTCTTGTAAAGTGTTTACTGTGAAAAAAAAGGTGATGATTAGAAAGTGATTGGTGTTTTGAATTTGATAGTTGTAGGGAAACGGCCATCTACGTGTTCCTCCCAATTGCCTCTCCATGCCCTCAATCATTTGGAAAAGATCATCCAGGGTGTGGGAGGTTGTCTGTCTCATTCGAGGTGCCTGGCCACTGGTGGAAGGTGTGGGCCCAATGAAGATTGTCCCTCCTTGTGCTCCAGTTGGCTCTACTAGGAGAAAACAGAGAATAGGCTTTTGAGGTGGTATTGGAGAATTGCAATATATGTTTCAACATTAAATAACAGCAGGGTCATCTCTCATTGATGAACTCTGTAATGATAGATTGGTGTGCTTGATTTGTGGGTCGGTGTTCGCTTCCCAAAGCAAGGGCAGTTGGACAAAAAGAATTGTCTGCTAACACACCACTTCCTTGAAAGCAATTGCCCTAAGCATAGATTGTTTCCCTGTGGGTTTCCCATCCCCAAGCTGCACCATTGATGCAATATGCACTTTAAAACATATTGGCCGCCTTCAGAAAAAGTACAACTCCAGTTATTTCAGATTACCTTTTTTCCAACAATCAGTCAAAATGCTGGACAATTCAGACAAGTCTTTTTCCCCACCTCTGCGGTGTGAAGAAATGGTGGAGGGTTTTTTTTCCAGATCTGCTTCAGATTGTTTACTGGTTTTTATCTTCCACTCCCACCTATTGCTGGTTCGCCCGTCTCTGCTGCAGAACTCTGGCCAGATGTCTGTTCTTCTGCCAGGGGGGTGGTGTTCTCTGCAGATAACTCCTCCTGGCCCTCTGGGTGTGGGTGTATGTTGTTCTCTTCCACGTAGAACAGCTGAAACACATACATGGTCACATCACTACAAATTTAATGTCTTCATGTGCTTTGGGTATCCAACACTCTCTTAGTAAAATGCTTCTGACAAAGAGAGCAGTGTCTCCCCAAAGCATAGTCAAACAATAAGTGCATCATTCCTTAAGGAGCTACTGGGGATCAATGCTGTTTCAGAGCAACACACTAATAGACCAAGTGCTCTGGGTCTATATATTTTCGAAGGCTTTCATGGCCGGAGAACGTTAGTTGTAGATTTTCTGGGCTGTATGGCCGTGGTCATTGTAGTTCCTGACGTTTTGCCAGCAGCTGTGACTGGCATCTTCAGAGGTGTAGCACTGAAAGACAGAAATCTCTTAGTGTCATTGACACTGACATTGACCTTGACTGCAGTGGAGGTCACACTCCAAAACTGTGATTTTCACCATAGAAAATTATCTCTGTATGTTTGAGATCAGCTGTAATTTCAGCTCTCCATGCTCCACCCTCACAAGGAGTTCTAGTTCTCTGGCCGCAGCAGCAGACCTGTCCTGCAGATGCACCCTGCATCTGATGTAGGAGATCCAGTGCCCAATTAGAGTCATCCTTCCTTCAGTGGAGGATGCTTTGTATTACAAGCTGTTCACTGTGGGGAGAGGTTCTTTTTAGACACAGTTTGACAAAGCAGTTACAGGAACGATAATGTGGACAGCCACATTCACTCCCAAGATGCCTCTCCAGTCCCTCAACCACTGAGAAAAGATTGTCCAGGATGCTGGTTGTCCCTGATTGTCCCTGATGCTGGGTGGAGATCTTCCCCAATCCTGACCGTGCTCTTGGCCACTTTGCTGGAAACAATGTCGCTGTCTACACGAACCTCTAAATGACAAATGGATTTCCAGCATTTTCGCAATATGCTGCTCAATGGTAAATGTATGGGGAAATGTACTTTCTCTGGTCCTAATTCCCTGGGGATGGCTACGACTGTGAAAAATCACAGGATCAGTTGCTTCCTTTCTATAGCATGTCACCCCCAAAGTGCACATACCTTTCCATCTCAGGTCATGCCCACACACCCTGGTTCCTGTGCCATTGAAATACTTTTACATGAGTTTCCAAGTGAGATTTTCAAGGAGAGCTAAAGTTTCCCGCCCGAATAGGTTTCTGCACTGACTTTTGGGGTCCAAATCACCATCGTAAGGGGTATTTTTAGAACAAACATGCATATATTAAAGAACATATTAGCCCAATGACTTATCAGACTAGTGGTCATGTGGTGCCGCAGTCCTACATGGGTATGACAGCGACCAACACCCCAGTATGGCAGTACACTGCAAACATTTCTAACTTGTGCATCATCTGTTGACTCTTAACATGGATGGGTTGCAACACAGTTATCCACTGTGCTTGGGTAACCTCCTCACAGTATCTGAGAGTTAGTTATTTCTACCCTTTCCTAAAGATTGGGGGAGGTGGTCTGGACACACGGATATTCACGTTACAGGAAATTTATTTTTATTTTGAACCCAATTTTTTTTTCAGCAACCAACAAGAGAACTATTTACAGCGTATCAATAGAACTATTTACATGAACTCAGCAATGCTTTTAACACGCAATTCAGGGTTCCTCAGAAGTGTGCTAGTTCCGCATGCAGCCTCGTGCCATAAAGTTGGCCAAGGCTTCACGGACCACCTTGCCAGCATCGAGATGCCTGTTGTCTGTTAATAAAACATTTCCCTCTGTGCTTGAAAGAAGTACCGGTGCCTGAATTCTACCGTCTCTAAGGATTGCATGCCCTTTCTGCTCACACAGATTGTGCAGCACAACACAAGTTGTCACAATTGAAATGACGTTGTGCTCTCTGACCTGGAACTGGCGTGAGAGACACCTCCAGCATGCCTTCAGTCTTCCAAAGGCGCATTCCACCACATTTCTTGCACAGGACAGGCTGTGATCAAAGTGGCGGTGAGTCTCGGTGACCGCAGACTTCCCATACAGCTTCATAAGCCACTGCCGGATGGGGTAGGCCCCGTCTGAGATCACCACTGGAGGAATGAGTATGTCATCTACATCAATGCAGGGGTTGTTCGGAACCAGGGACCCCGCATCCAAGGCCGCACAGAACTTGGAGTGGGCAAATACAACACGTTGTGGTTTTTGCCGCTCCACCCTACTTCCATGTCCTTTGTGGTCCACTGTGCCCTGTAGCAAGATGGAAGAATAATTTTTCCTGTTGCCATACTGGTCTGGCCTCCCCCCGGGTGCACAGATGGGAATGTGCGTCCCGTCAATTGCGCCAATGCAGTGGGGAAAGTCGAGACGAAGGAATCCGTCCATTATCTGCAATAATAAAGCCAAAACACATGGAATTAGTGAATTGGCTTGTGAAGTTCCAGCAAAAATGAACACATACCACTCACAAATGTTGATCAAACAAATGAAGAGTTGTATCAGCTTTTGGAAAGAACTGTTTTTTTGTGTGGAGTGCATCTGACCAAGCGACCACTGGCAACTGAAAGCTCAAGATCTTGCACATTTGTCAGATGCCAAACTCACACCAACATCACTGTCTCTCAAACTGAAAGTATGTGAATAACGATGGATGTAGAAGACTAGGGTAGACAGGTCCAGGTTGGGAAATTCCTGGAGGTTTTGGTGGCGGAGCCTGATGAAGATGGGGTTTAGGGAGGGGAGGGGCCTCAGTGGGGTATAATTCCATAGAGTTCACCCCTCCAAGCAGCCATTTTCTCTAGGGGAATTGATCTATGTTGCCTGGAGATCAGTTGTAATTCCTGGAGATCTCCAGCTATCCCTTGGAGGCTGGCAATCCTAGAGAAGACTGAACACATCTCAGAATTCCTGAATAGTCAACTCATCCAGAAATAAAATTGTTTTCCCGCAGAGTTTCAACTAATGGAGAGAGATATGAAAAATCAAGTGGAAATCGTAATAGTGATATTTTGAACCACTAACCCAATTCGCAAAATGCCTCGTCTACAGCAAAACCAACCAATGGAGTGCTATATAGATAAACTGAATTTTGTGTAACTTGATTCATGTAATAGTAAAATGACACCACTTGAATGTAGATCAAAGAACACATGATAACTGTCACATTGTCATGCAGATTTTTTTTGGTTGGTATTTCATTGCATCAAAATATCGCTATTGCATCTTTTAATTTTTTTTAAAAAAAGCTCTACCTGGCCAAATCTCTGTGCCAAGGGTCATGGTCTTGGAGAGGAGTTCCAACTCCACTGCAAGGCAGAACTCCACGATCGCTGCTGCCACAGTTGATCGACCAATTCCGAACAGGTCGCTGGCCACTTGTTAGCTGGAACCGCTTACCAGCCACCAAAAAGCCACAGCCACTCTTCTCTCGACTGAAATGGGGGCGTGCATCGAGGTTGTCTGCTGCTGCAGCTGCGGCCAAAGCACCTCCACCAGTTCCAAGAAGGTCTGCTTTGACATGCGGAAACAGTGCATCCAACGCTGCTCATCCCACCAAAATAGGGCAATCTTGTCCCACCACTCAGTGCTACGAGTGTATACCCAGTGCTCCCGCGGCTCCTCCATCTCCGCCAGCACATACCACTGGCGAACCCTGTTGTGCCTGGTTCTTTGGAACCACAGTTGAGTATAATTTCTTCCGTTCATAAAAAACAGGAGTTGGGCTGCAGCTCTTCTCTGTCTTACGATATAGTGCCTGTATGCGAGTAACATGTCCGACATGCACTTCAGCATGGTCACCAATGGTTGCACCATCAAAACAAGGATAGGTGCCATGGTGGTGAGGAGCAAGCCACTTCCCCCAACAAAGAGATTTTTCCAGATTTCCTCCTTTTTATATTATTTCAAATTTTTCCACGAGAAATATGGACCAATGAGTGTAAAGAAAAATTTGCGGGCAAAAAATCAATCTGCTGAAGTAGCGCGAAGTCGATACAGCACTAAAGTTTTTTTAAAAAATCATCATTGGTGAGGGCGGGTCAAGCTCCGCCCCATATCTCGCTATTTCCGAAAGACATGTGAACGGCGGATAGCGCAAGGCATACGCAATTTGGGTGTGAATGTGAACAGGAGAATGAAGATTGTGGGATAGGAACCAACACAATCGTTGCATTTGAAAAACAGAAAGTGAGTGAGTGTGGATTCAGCCCTTGTCTTTAATCCCTTATCATATGTTGCCTTTTGGATAGGCTGCTCCCCTCCCCACATTGAATTCATTTCAAGATGACTTCCTCTTTCCTTCTTGCTGTTTATGTCCTCTTTGGTTCTTGACGTTTTAATGCAGCGCCAGCCTTTTAGATTTGCCTTTTGCCTTTTACAATCCATGGCCTACATTGTGTTTGATCCTCTGTATCGGTGTCTAAAAAATTTTCTCCAGCCAAGCATCTTGAGGAGATTTGACCCTCATGGCGCTTCCATTCTGCTGCTTTTTAACTCATCCTCTCAGTTTTGAGAAATTTCCCCTTTTGAAATTAAACATGGCTGTGTTGGATTTTTCAGGGCAATTTTCCATTCTCTCATTCATCTCTCTCTATCTACCTGTTTGTCTGTCTGTCTGTCAGTCAGTCAGTTGATCTATCATCTAGATATAATTTAAAAGTGCAATACTTTCTTCTGCTTCCCATAGTTAACCATAAGGAAGCTCTCTTTCAATGGGAGTCAGAGTGCTATCTCTGGATGCTTTCTAATGCAGGACTTTCCGTTAACACCTCTTGCAGGCTAACGTGTGTTGCTTCATTTAGTGAAAGAGTAGGACCAGTTAAGAAAAGCTGACACCACTGACTTTACATTAGTGACTCTTTTAAAGTAATGTCGAGAGCAGCAGAATATCCAGTTTGGATGGAAACCCCCTAATTCAAACTTTGCAGACTAGGTTATTTGCTGCTTCGTATTCTGGGTTTTATCCATACACTTAAGTAACTTTATTAAGGTAATGCAAGAAAATTATCCTACTTTATACCCTGTGGTGGAATCAACCATGTTGTTCCACCAAATATCCTGAGATTTTGCCATAGTGTCAAAATAGTTCTTTTAGATTTCTCTGGTACTAGCTCAGTCTCTTAAACATTCTGGTGGATTTATCTGTACTCTCTGGAAGTACGTACCTGGTAGCAGGAAGTGATGTAAGACCAAGAGAAGTTCAAGTATAGGGCTGCCTACTTTGGGTTGTGAAATTCCTGGAGATATGGGGCAGTTCCTGGAGAGGGGAGGGTGTACTGATAAGAGTCTTTTCCTGTTTCTCTTAGGTGCTTTTTCAGGCTTCACTATTCTCCGCACTGGCTTCTCTCACTCTTTTCTCTGCTGAAATCTCTTTTAACTTAGAACCACCCGATGGCTTCCTTTCAGGGACAAAATACCACCTGCCTCCAAACTACAAGAGAGAGCCAAACCCATAGGGTTACACAGGTGGCTGAGGTTTTCTGAAAGTCTCAAACAATACGAGATGTATGTACTTTAGAACCACCTAGTTGGTGTTGCTCTTATGGCCATTAGAGTATCTCTGAAGTTTGGTTTCATGCATGCGCTTCACAAATGCATGTGTGAAGAGGCCATCACAAATATATTGCAACCCAATAAAAATAATTCATCTGGCTTTTCAATGAAGTCTGTTCAAATATTTGTTTGTCGATAATCTGCATGTGTTTTAAACAGGAAGAGGAACTAGACTGGGTCCCTATTGGTGAGCAAAGCAGCACAAATATATACCAAGTAAATGCCCTGCACTCTGCCTGCCATAGTTCCACATTCAGTTACCAGATACCAGAGAGCCAGTTTGGTGTAGAGCCTTGCTACAAGTGACATTTTACACGTGAAGGATAAAGGATCATTTTCGCAAGTCTTTCTGGGAACTGAAGTTCCTCTCCCCCACCACTTTTCCTTCTGTTCCTTCCCCTCGCTGCCTGACAAGACAGAGAGAGCCTAGGGCAACATCAGCTTTTGCAAATCGTCTTGCTGGGGGGGGGGCGGAGAACACTCCGGAGAAAGCTGAGAAAGTTGCAGCTGCCTGCCCCAAAGATCATTGAGAGCAGGCTTGTGACTGGAGGAATGATTTGCAAAAGTTGCTGTTGCCGCAGGCTTTCTCTGTCTCTTCAGGCAGCGAGGGGAAGGAATTAAAGGAAAAGGGGTGGGGGAGAGGAACTTCAGTTCCCGGAAAGACTTGCGAAAATGATCCTTTATCCTTAACGTGTAAAATGTCACTTGTAGCAAGGCTCGTAGTGGTTAAGAGCAGCAGGACTCTAATCTGGAGAGCCAGGTTTGATTCCCCACTCTTCTGCTTGAAGCCAGCTGGGTGACCTTGGGCTAGTCACAGTTCTCTGGAGCTCTCTCAGCCCCACCCACCTCACAGTGTGTTTTGTTGTGGGGATAATAATGGCATACTTTGTAAACCGCTCTGAGTGGGAAGTTTTCCTGAAGGGCAGTATATAAATCTAATGTTGTTGTTGTTATTTGACAAGTTCCTCAGCTGCAAAACCTTCAAACATGTCTCTTGGTTTATATTGGCACAAAATGGCAGGTTTCCTATGGAAATGCACTCTGAACAAGGGTATCCAATTTGTGAACAGTTCCTGTTGAAACTAGAGTGTGACAAGGACAGCAGGTTCTCAGACAGGGTGGAGATTGATAGGGCTATCCTCATACAGTGGTGAATTTAACCACCAGAAAGTCTGGCCCATAGGAGTTAATTTGGTAAGAGCGAAATGGTGTTTGGAGAGCTATATAACTCATTAAATGCTTTTGCTGATGTTGGCTTTTGTAGACCAATAAAACATTTATTAGTTCAGTTTCCCTGTGTAAAGTGGCATGAGCGCATTACTCATATTGAATTTTCTTTTGAACACTTCTGAAGGCACACATTAGAAAAATTTGTGAACGGAGCGAATGTAGAATGTGTTAGAAATTTGATGATCGTGTTCTTGAAATGAGAATAACTGTGAACTAGAATGAAACTTTATATATGAAACCACTATTCACTCTAATTTTAAATACATATGGGGAGAATCAAAGTCAGCCTTATTTCAGATGACGGGATTGCAGCACTATATTCTACACAAATAAGACCCAGTGTTAGAATGGTACTTAAGAGGAGACGTGACCAATTTTTTCTTAGGGGAATTTTTGTTTTATTTTATGTCATAGGGTCAGACTAGTTGAAATACCCTCACCAGGTTTGTCCCCTGGGGATACACCTTTATTTTGTAGAATCCTGAAAAGTCTTTTAAGAATGTCTGAGAGCCCAATTCTTTTCAGAACCACTGTGGTGCTGGGAGACAAGGATTGCTTGCCTTTCTCATGCGGTTTTTCTGACCTGAAACAGGATTGAGGGGAGTGGCATATTGGCAAATAATGCCCCCCCCACCCTCCATTTTGGGGAGAATGGCAGCAGCCCCTCCTACCTCGGAGCTGTGGTAGTTCTGACCAAAATTGGGCCCGCAGGCATTCATAAAAGGCATTTCAGGACTCAGGCGTGGAAGTGTGTCCCCAGGACACACCTGGGGACAGTGGCTTGTCTAATTTGGCCCTCAGGCTTCAGTTCTATAGGAGCTCACTCCTGTGACGATTTGGCCTCTAGTGCCTTTCTTTTCAGAAAACACTGAGCAAAAACTTCAACGGTAGTTCAATTTTGTGCCACAAAGTTAGTCCCTCACAGGTTTACCAACCTTAAGGCGGGGCCTGGAGTTCTCCCACAATCACAGCTGATCTCCAGTCTACAAAGGTCAGTTTCCCTGGAGCAGGGGTGGATTGGCCATTCAGGCCACTAGGGAAAGGCCGCATGAGCTGATGGTGTGGGAGGGATGACGCCCCTCTGACCCTGGGGCAGCTCTGTTCAAAGTGGGCATGAGCTGCTGTCACGAGCCAACAGACACAAGCCATGCAGTTGCAAGCTGGTGGCCTTTGCCCTCCACAATGCGGGTGGATGCAAGCTGGGAGGAAGATATGGCAAGCCTACTCTTTCCCTTCCCCTCTCCTTCCAGGTTGTGTGTGTATGTGTGTGGCCAAGCCTTTGTCTTCTTCTGTCCCCTCAGGGAAGGTGAGGGACTTCAGCAGGGTATAATGCCATAGACTCTACCCTCCAAAGCTGATATTTTCTCCAGGGGAACTGATCTCTCTCAATTGGAGAGGAATTCTAATTCTGGGAGATCTCCAGGCCTCACCTGGAAGTTGACAACCCTAAAAAGAACATCGCTCCTAAATGTTTATATTGCAGGAGTGGTCCATTTGGAACAAAATAATGGGCATGTTCAAAGTTGCACAATTAACTACCAGCACCATGTTTGAATTTGTCTTAAGGACTATTGAATAAACTGCAGCTTGCTTCGGTGAAATCTTGCACAGGATTTGGGCTCTTCGGGGTTTTTTTTTTGTATATGTAGCTAGAATATATAGCTATCTATATAGAATCTGTATTCTGTATAGGTTCTGGTGGGGTCAGTCCAAGGGACTGGGCATCTGTCCATTGTTCACCAAGCCCCATTGCCTTAAAAAGAAAATAGACACTGCCGCATTCACTTGGTTGCCTTTAACACCCCACCACCCCCCTTTTCAAAATGCATATGTAATGTTGATGATTGGTTTGGTGTAAAGTAGCAAGAGAATGGGGGCTGGAGCGTAGCATAGGTGTGTCTCTCAAAACCACCTCCGATGCAATTAGCCCAAGCACGCTTGTAAAACAAACTGCCGACATACTTCAAGAGGCTATAATTGTTCTGTAATGAGTCAGAGGTATTGACATTGTTGACAATATTTATTGCCCCAAAACTCATCTGAGTTTTGCTGCGCTTGGGACTGTGTGAGTCAGCCTTGTGTGAGACTTAGACTCGGAGGCACCTCCGGCAGTTAAGGTGCTGAAATGCTGAGACAGAATCCTTTGTATGCTGTGTTTTCTGTCTCCTTATTTCACTTCTGAACTCAAAGCGGTATTGCCTGGGAGACAGACAATTCTTCGTTTGCATTTGGGCCTGGCCTCACCGCTGGCCTCCTCTCTCCCACACTGCCCTCTCTTCCGTGCTCACAACTCCTGTCCCAAGAGTTCCCTGGAATATGCTAATCACTCACTTTTTGCTATCAAGGAGCAAAAAAACAACAACCCCTTCCTGGGCTGCATCTTTTCAAGATATAATGGGACGTTCTTTCTTGGGCTGTGTTACATTTTATCCCTGTTTAAAATAAGGGCTGCCACCCTCTAAGGTGGGGTCCTGGAGTTGTCCTGGAATTACAAATGATCTCCAGGCCACAGAGCTGAGATCTCCTGAAGAAAATAGCAGCTTCATAGACCATATGGCATTATGCCCCGCTGAGGCCCCTCCCCTCCTAAAACCCTGCCCTTTCCAGATTCCACCCCCAAATCTCCAGGAATTTCCCCACCCAGAGTTAGCAACCCTAGTTACATTACATTTATTTTCAGGGCTTTTTTCTGGGAAAAGAGGTGGTGGAACTCAGTGGGTTGCCAGCAGAGGAGGCAACTCTTGGCGGGAGGTGGTGCCCCTGGTACCACATGTGTGTGCGCAAAGTGCGTGTACGCTCCCAGGACTGCACAATGACATCACTTTGGGTCAGCTGGAACAAGGGGGGAGTTTTTAAAAGTTTAAATCATCCTTGGTGAGGCATGGAGGGCAATCTGAACTCCCCTTTGTCTGGAGATCAGGTGGCGTGGCCACCAGCCATGTGACCATTTTCAAGAGGTTCTGGAACTCCATTCCACCGCATTCCAGCTGAAAAAAAGCCCTGTTTATTTTATTTACAAAGAAAATCTACAGACTGCCTCTCCAGAGACCTACTCGCACAGTTAGCGCACAAAATAAAAACAATACAATAAAATCGTCAATATTAAAAGAATCCAGTGCATAAAAACAACAGCCTAAAATGATATCTACCCAAACTTTTATTAACCAGAGCTTTTTATGGAGTTTAAGTTGCTGGATTTACTTCAGGATTTTATTGGGGGTGAGGGCTGGATTGGAGTTTTATCGGTAATTTTTCATCGGTCATTTTAATCTGCTTAGAGCTATGGGGAAAAGTAGAATACAAATGTTGAAATCAATAAATTCATAGCCTTCCAGAGTATGCTAGGCCATTTGTCTGCTGGCAAGGCTCTGCGTCGGTAGGATGATATGACATTATTGTGCCATTTTAGAACAGAGGCCTCCTTCCAAAGCCTGGTGAAGTGAACCAGAGCGGAGGATGTTCTAGGGTTGCCGGGTCCCTTTACCCTCCCAGGGGGCGGTGCGGGGATCTGGCACTCATCTTTTTTCACTCCTCACACATGTGCAAAGTGCGCACAATGATGTCATAGTGATGTCATCAAGTGGGCCCTGGGAACTCTCTCGCACTTTGCACTGGCCTGGTGCGAAGCATGGGAGCACTCCTGGCACCTCATGATGATATCTCTCTTGGGAGTGATGCTGTTGCGCTGCACTAGGAGTGCACCCAGGAGGCCTGTTCCCACGCCGGCCAGGTGAGTGGCAACGGGGGGGGGCAGAGGCTGGGAGCGGGGAATCCCTTGCCCCCATCAGGGGACCTGACAGCCCTAGGATTTTCCTATGCATGGGGCCTCTGGGACATTGTTGAGCAGGGATCTCCAACTTTGGTGAGCCTGTGGGCATATTTGGAATGTTCAGAACTTCAAGTAGGTGCCCCAACAAAATGGCTGCTGTTGGGGTTGGGGCCAGTCGTAAGATATTGAAGTTTCACCAATCATCCTCCTTTGATGGAAACATCAGTTGTCTTGACAACGGGTTATTTCTGGAGACCAAAGGTCTGAGCTCTTCTGATCCACCTCCTGCTCCACAGAAATGGAGGAAAAGCAGGATTGGCTCAGTGCTTTGGGGGAGAAGGTAGTAGACTCTAGGAAACAAATTGGTGGACGCCATGTTAGGAATCTCTATATGACAGGTTAATGTCATCATTAACTTGCTTCCCTGTATGGCATGCCAGAACTTCTGTGCATGAGCAATGAATCTGTGAGCCAGTTTGGTGTAAGAGCACAGGACTCTAATCTGGAGAGCCGGGTTTGATTCTCCACTCCTCCGCTGGAAGCCAGCTGGGTGACTTTGGGTCAGTCACAGCTCTTTCAGGGCTCTCAGCCCCACCCACCTCACAGGGTGATTGTTGTTGTGGGGATAATAATGACATAGTTTGTAAACCGTTCTGAGTGGGTGTTAAGTCATCCTGAAGGGCGGTATAGAAATCGAATATTATTATTATTATTAAAGTAAGCAAGGCCTCACTATGTCTGCCTCCAGTGCATTGTCTGGTTGCCATTCTGCCCTCAGTATGGATTTCAGAATACACTGCAGTTTTCTGGATGTAGATTGATGGGAGGAGATCCTGTCAATTCCCAGGCATTCCAGAATGGAAATAAAATATAACAACAACAACAACAACAACATTCGATTTATATACTCCCATTCAGGACAACTTAATGCCTACTCAAAGTGGTTTACAAAGTATGCTATTATTATCCGCACAGCAATCACCCTGTGAGGTGGGTGAGGCTGAGAGAGCTCTGAGAGAGCTGTGACTGACCCAAAGTCACCCAGCTGACTTCAAGTGGAGGAGTGGGGAATCAAACCCAGTTCTCCAGATTAGAGTCCCGCACTCTTAACCACTACACCAAACTGGCTCTCCGTTGGCCAGTTCTTTCAGTCCCTAGTAAAATGTTCTTCCAATCCCTGGTAAAACTTAAAAGTCCTTGGGGGATCGTGGCCAATAGAGTTTTGAGAGGCAGATTTTCTCACCCGTAGCAGGTGAGGTAGTAAACTTGTGTCTCAGTTGTACCACTTCAATCTGTGGCTGACTGGTTGTCATTTTCTGGTATAGGAATAAATGGTTTGATGGACATTTTTTCCTCAGGTATTTGTGCGTTTCATAATGTATCATATATTCTCCCTCCCCCCAGTGATTAGTCAGCATCTAAATACATAACAGATCTGAAGAGCTTCTTCGGTAAAGCTTAACGCAATTATCATGTAAAAACTCTGACATTTTGGAACTAATTAAGATGAATATGTCAACAATTTTCACTGTTTGAGAATCGGTCCTCTGTGACTTGTGTTTAGGAGGGAAGTGTCTTAGTAATAGAAGTGACTCACTACCGAACGGGTGTTGATGATCTAGTTCTTCAGCCATAGATTTCACAGGTCTGCTTGGGAATTGGTACACATATTACTAATTTAAAGAAATTACCTGCCTATGTAGTTTTAAAAAGCACTGTGAGAAATGTGTTCTTTTACGGACTAGAGAGTCAGTTTCCCCTCCCTATGTGCCAGTATGGCACCCTTTTCTTGGTACCAGTTCCCTTTTCCATAGGTTTCTGTTGTTTAATGGAGGACCATCTCTTAATGGGAGTTCCTAGAAGGAAGATGGAGTGTACAAAGAAGGAGATTGAGGGTCTGTCCCTTCTAGAACTATTTAAAACAATGGAGTCTAAATTATGTCAGTTCAGGATCCTGAAACTTGAAATGTTGGTTCCCTCCCCGCACCTGATTTCTATTATTTTTAATTATTCTAAAACGAGGGGTAGGGGAGAGATAAATTTCTTACTACTGCAACCTTTCTCAGGGGACCCAAAGCAGCAGATGGGAGGTATCACTGTGGTTTCTTTAACTCCTGTCTTAAGCCATCCAAGAAAATCATAGTGTTTATGTTGATACAGTCTTGTAGCCCCAATAGCTTGGGAGAGTGGGAGAGAGCGCAGAAAAATCTGAGAGTTCTGTTTGTTATAATTTAAGAGGACTATTTGCACTTGGCAACTGAATCCTAAAAGTAGGTTATTATATTTGCTTGCAGTGTCAACAAATCTTGAGCTCTTGTTGGAGCATAGCAACTGCTGGATTTTGTTCTAATTGCTGAAATGCTGGCTCAGCCATATAGATATTTTCAGTTTTCAACTTTAATAAAAGGCTGTTGTTTCTCTTTTTTTTAGGCTTCTGAACTGAGGTATCTACTGGCTGATGAATCTACCAGAAGGTGGGTTTTCTGTCGGTGGTGATTGGGAGTGTGCACTTGATAAATTGTTTCATTTCTGGATCATCATTTCAAAAAGGCCAAGATTATTGTTTTCATTAACTGCCAGGAGTGTGTTTGTTATATTGGAAAATCATGTTGGGGGAAATTTCCACTTTCATTAAATGTCATGGGATGTCTGCCCATTATTTCCTTTGGGGAGGAATGGCAGGTTTTCCGGAGCAGCTGTGTTTTCACCAAATGGCACGAAAATTTCAGTAAATCGAGTTTTCCCCATTTAATAAACGGGGAGAACTTGATTTACTGACATTTTGGTACCAATAACGATGGCTGGGGTACCTTCTTCAGGGAACTGTAAAATCAGTCCAATTCACTTGTAACTTTAGGGGTGCAACAAACTCAGACCCCTTTGTTTAATTCACTTTTACTTTAGGGGTCTTTAATAACCCCTCAAGTTACAAGTGAATTGGACAAAAGGGTCTGATTTTACAGCGCCCTGAAGTAGGTACCCCAGCCACCATTATTGCCATTATTCTCAATGGGTAGTAGGGAGACCTTTATTTGTTCCAGGGCGGCTGTGTTTCTGCTAAATAGCACTAAAATATCAGTGACTATTTTGCTGTCTGCTAAAGGTTGCCCACGATTCAAGTGAATTGGACCAAGGAGTCCATTTTACAGCCCTCTGAAAAATATGCCCAAAGCCATCCTTCTCCCCATTTCTGGAGCAGCTCTTTTTAATAATAATAACATAATAACAGCATTCGATTTATATACCGCCCTTCAGGACAACTTAATGCCCGCTCAGGGTGGTTTACAAAGTATGTTATTATTATCCCCACAACAATCACCCTGTGAGGTGGGTGGGGCTGAGGGAGCTCTGAAAGAGCTGTGACTGGCCCAAGGTCACCCGACCGGCTTCAAGCGGAGGAGTGGGGAATCAAACATGGCTCTCCAGATTAGAGTCCCGCTGCTCTTAATCACTACACCAAAGTGGCTGTCCACCCCCAAACACAATAAATGAACAACAATTAAAATAAGCACAGTGTATTAATAACAACAAAGCAACTCCTCCCACATCCCTGAAAACACACATTTGTCCCCTTTGTAACTACACTTCCAGGGAAAAAGGACAAGACGGCTCCTACTAATGATCAAAACAATTCAAACTAGTTCAGATGAGGGTTCATTGTAGGATTCCAAATTCCAGACCAGGGTTTGCAAACTCCAAGCAAGGTCCTGGAAGATTTTTCACAGACTGCAGGATGTAAGATGTGGGAGGGAGATTGCTGCACAGGGTAGTGAGAGTGGCCAAGGGCACCTCTGCTAATTTCTCTTTGGTTTCAGATTGGCTGGGAGACCTGCCCCCCCTTTTGCACAAAAAAACAAACAGATTATGGACAATAACCCCCCCTCCCCAATACGATTCTGGATCTTTCAGATAATTATCTGATGGAAGTTATCAGGGTTTGGAAAACTGTTGGGAGGTCTTACGTGTTGGTCTGCAATAGAACAGCAGGATTGGGGTCCAGTGGCATCTTAGAGACCAACAAGATTTTCAGCATGTAAGCTTTTGAGAGCCAGAGCTTTCTTTCTTTTGCAAGTCTGTGTTGGCAGGGCCATATTAACCCAGGGCTGGGCCCCTAGGCTTTCAAATATTTTGGGCACCCTCTGGCACTTCAGTCTTTCACCCCACTACAGCTTACAGCTTGGCCCTGATATGGTAAGTACTGGACCGCAGTACGTAGCCCTATATCCATTTTGAGGGCCTCTGGAAGAATTCTATTGACAATTTTAAAAATATTTTTTATTGCGCAAGTAGAACTCTTCAGGAAAGCATATTTTAGGGGAATAATTGTTCAATACTGTAAAATTTTGAAGTGAATAAATTTTTTATTATATATATATATGTATGGATAATTGATTTAATGTAAGAGTCTATTTGTTTCACTTCAATAAGGAAGCAGTTAATTATCTTATTAATTGAGGTTACATAAGAGAATCAGTTAATTGTAATTGATGTGGGAGTGTGCCTCAGCAAAAAAATTAACGGTCCCCTAGTCCCTGCAGGGCTCCTAGGCTTCGGCCTAGTCAGCCTTATGAATAATACGGCCCTGTGTGTCAGATGTTGCCAGTCCAGTTTGATGACAGGATGAAATTCTCAGTGGCCAATCAGAAGACTTGCTGGGCAAAAGCCCCACCTACTTTCTAAAAACACTTGGCGGGTACCAGGGAAGATGTTGGACACTATGGCTCCCACAGCTGCTATACTGGGGACCCCTGAACTAGAGCCATTATAGAGAACCCTGATTGGCTAGAATGATCTTCAGAAGGCAGATTAACACATTCACAAGTGGAAGACTGCTTATTAATTAGGAGGCATGTCTTATTTCCATATATATCCTTGAAGAAACTGTTTTATGTATCTGCCCCTTATTTATTTATTTTATTAATTTATTAATAATTTAATAAATACATTATTTATTTATTTATTTATTTATTTCATTGAGTCAATACAATCAGTGCCTGGGACAATCAAAAAACAATACAATAGGGTATGGATTGCAGACATTTGAAAACAAGCATACATCTGACTAAAGATGTGAAACACTGCAGAAACAAAATGCAATCACGGAAAATTCCAGGAGCATATCTATACCAACAGATAGTACTCAGTATAATCCACAGGCTCATCCCTCCACTAAGGCATCTTTTTGATCCATTTCATACAGCACAGGACTATGATCTAAGTAAAAAGCCTAGTTTTAGGAAAGCCAAGACCGTGGGAGTTTTCGTGACCTTTTCAGGTAGGTCATAGGGTGGGGGCCACTAAAGAGAATGCATGTGTACCGGCAGCTGTTGATTTTGCCCATTTGCACGGTTGTACCTACAGAAGCCCTGTTCAGATGAGTGAAGCTGCCATGGTGGAGTATAGGGAAAGAGGTGGTCCTGCAGATATGAGGGGCCAAGGCCATTGTATGTGATTACGGCTGCCAATCCCCCTCCTGGGGCAGGGGGATCCCTGTTCCCACCTCCTCCCCCTGACCCCACTTACCTGGCCAGCAGGGGGGTGCGCCCTGGGGCTCCCCCCAGTGCCGTGCCACCATGCACCGCCACAGCACGCTCCCGCGCCCTGCAACAGGCCTGTTTGGGGCTGAATTGGGCCCACGGAGGGGGGTGATTCAGGCCTTTGGTGATCACGGGAGTGCACACTGGGCTGCCCTTTGACCCATGTGGTGACATCACTTCCCGGAAGTGACATCATCACATACCCCGTGAGCGCACGCAGGCTATGTGCATGCGCGACAAAAGATGCCAAAGAGCGCGGAGGGTGAGTGCCAGGTTCCCAGTCCCACACCAGGGGACTCAAGGGTCCTGGCAACCCTATATGTGGTAGCCAAAACCTTGAATTGAGCCCATGGAATGACTGCAGAATGGGAGTAATATTCATGCTCCACCTTACTCCTGATAGTAATTGAGCTGTGGCATTTTTTACCAGCTGGAGTCTCAAAAATGACTTTGAGGAGAGACTTGTGTACAGTGCATTACTGTAGTCTGCTTGCTGTGTTACCAAGTGATTCCGCACATGTTGGATAATGCACTTCCAATCCTCTTTATAGATCATTTGGAATGGATTTTTTTGTGTGCGGAACAAATAATCCACCTCAAACGACTGATAAAGTGCATTGAAAGTGCATTATCCAGCATGTGTGGAATCAGCCACTGTGGTGTCCTGGTGGCCAGATCAGCCATGTTGAGGTAGGGACCACCTTCCAGGCTAGTCTAAGTTGGAAAAAGGCCTTTTATGCAGCTGCATTAACTTGCGTTTCAAACAGCAGTACTGATCCAGTATAACCCTTAGGCTCTTAATTAAATCTGCAAGGGTCAACTGAACCCTATCAAAAGTGGGAAGCACAGTGTCCTTCAAAATATTAACCTTCTCAACACTCATCTCTTCCATCTTGTCTGGGTTCAGTTTCAGTTTGCTTTCTTGCAGCCATTGGACTGCATCTGTTAGTGAGCAGTTTAAGGCTTCTACTGCATTCTCAGGGGATTTGGATAGTGAGATACTGAGGTGGGTATCATCTACATATTGATGACATCCAGTCCCAATAATATGAGGGATAAGATTGCTCTTGTGGAACTCCGCAAGACAACTCTCATACTGAAGATAGCTTGTCTCCAACAGCAACCCTTTGAATCTGTTCCATGAGGAACAACTTAACCAGTCCAACCCTGACCCTGACTCGTAAGGCTTGGAAATCTAAATACGTTGTTTAAATTCCTGTTCTACTGACAACCGATCCATAGGCTGCTCCTTATTGCTAAGGGCGTTCTGTAGTCTCTGAGGGGCCCTGCTATGAGTGGAATTTATATAATTGAAAGAAATGGCGATTGCTATGGGAACTCCTTTCTAAGTGGTTGCTATGGGAACTCCTTTCTAAGTGGTGAAGTAAAATGTCGTCAAGTCAGAGCTGATTTACGGCAACCCTTGTTGGAGTTTTCAAGGCAAAGAGGCTAACAGAAGTGGTTTGCCATTGCCTACCTCTGTAACTCTGGTCTTCCTTAGAGGTCTCCCATCCAATTACTAACCAAGGCCGACCCTGCTTAGCTTCTGAGATGCGATGAGATCAGGCTTGTCTGGACTATACACGTCAGGACCCTTTCTAAGTTCAGCACATGTATTTAAATTAAAATTTTGAACCTCTTGTTGAATCAGCTTAATAGTGTGTAGATTAGTATGGTGTAGTGGTTAGAGATTCAAACTAACCACTACATTTTGGGCCCATTTCGGCCTGGATTGGGGCTGAAACGGCCTGGATCGGGCCTCTGACGGGTGGTGGATTACTCTCCTGCTCATCAGCAGTCCGATCCTGACCATTTTGGGCCCCTTTTCAGCCATTTTCAGCCCCGTTTTGCCATTTTGGGCCCAATTTCAGCCCTGAATGGCCAGGACTGGGTCCAAAACAGCCAGTATAGGTGATGTCAGGGGGTGTGGCATATGCAAATCAGCTATACTAATGACACACTTCCGGTGATGGTAAGAGGCATGGCATATGCTAATGAGTTATGCTAATGAGTTTCTCAAGCTCTTTTTCTATGAAATGACCCCTGCATGCATGCATGCATGCATGCATGCGCACACACGCGCGCACACACACACACACACACACACACACACACACACATGCTTTTACTTTGTGCTACCAAGTTGGATACTGCTAATATTCTCTCTGAACATGTACTTATACAACCAGCTGTATCTTCTTGTACTTCAGAAAGTACACTGTTATCTTACTGTATTTTTGTGGATTTTGTGGATTTTACAGTTTTAATAAAAAATTTCAAAAAAAAAAGTATTATCTAATGACTCTGTTAGTGGACCTGGATTTTAATGTAACATTAGATGTGTGTAAATACATAGCTACTGCAATTAAAAATCATTTGTTTTTAATGAATATTGAACAGCAATGACTTTTTAGTTATATTGCTGTCCTTTTCTGGTCAAACAGCCTATTGGCTTTAAGATCTAGATGGAATATGGTTCTTAGAATTCCCAGCTTCCATTTTTTTAAAAAAAGTAAATCTCTAGCTCATTCTGTTGCAGAGATAGAAAGGAAAAGGCGTATCTCTGTAGCAGAAGGAGCTAGAGACTAGACTCTTTAAAAAAATGCTAGGAATTCAGAGAGTTAAAAGTATAAATGCCTTAGTTTTCTACAAGGAAAATTGCAAATATACTGACTATTAAAGAAAGAGAGAGCTGTGAACTGCTGTGCCCTGTGGTATCTTAGTAAATTTCATTCCTTTTAAAAGGGAAAAAAAACCATATGATTCCCCCCCCCCCCAGTGATTCACCAAAATTTCCACTGGAAAAATCAGAAGGGAAAATGCCTTGAGACTTTCAAGTTATACATCTCGAGTGAATGAAAACTTGTCTTTAAAAGCATTCCATTAATTTCAAAGTAAAAAATGTTTCATGGGAGTTTTGTCAGTGCTACCCCAAATTTCCCAAGATTTTCGTCAGGGAAAATTGAAAGAAAAATCCTCAGGAAAAAACAGGGACCAAAAAAATAAAAAATAAAAATCTCTTCTGAACATTTCAGCTCTGCCCTTTGCAGAGATAGAAAGGAAAAGGCGTATCTCTGTAGCAGAAGGAGCTAGAGACTATTTTTTTTAAAAAAATGAAAGCTAGGAATTTACATCTCTAATTAATTTTAAGGGACCACACATGAAATGCTCTGTTTTATGAAGCCAGTTTATCGATTAGGTACTTCTCAAAGTTGGTCCCTGCTTTTTGACAAGTGCTAAGTTGGAACAGGAAGAATTCTTGCATCATAAACTTGGTCAATGGAAACTAATCTCTGGATTGTTTCCCTTTCAAGGTCACACCCAGACATTTTAAGCGCCCAGCTAAAATATACATTTTTATGCTATGAAAAATGTCTAATAGTCTTTGCAAGTACGTGCTAATTCATTAGATATCCAGGGCTGCCCGCAGTGGCAAACGTAGCTTGTAATAAGATATTGCCTTGTAATAAGATGTTAAAAATTCCTTAATAATATCCCTACATAATTAATAGGGGATTATGTCCTTAATATTATTACTTTCCTCCTCTCTAATGAAGTCTTATGTTAATAAACCCCCAAACCTGTGTGGCGCTATGACTGCTGTCTTTTTTTTTTACAGAGTCTTTTTAACGGATGTAGAAGGCAGAAATCGAACAGGTGCTGAATGTTGAATTTCTGTTTCTAGTCCCTGCAGGACCATTTGAGGAGCTGTCTTTGTGTCCCCCGCTCCACCCTCTTTGTGGGCGGGGAACCTTTGCCTTTAACAGCTGTGTTAGAATAAGAAATGTAAATGTATGCAGTTGTATGATAAACTTTGCATAGGCTTGTGGTAGTTCTTAAAGAAGTGGTCGTGTAAAACTGAGCCCCAGCATAGTGTCTTTTCCAAGGTTACTTGGCCTAGAGGTGAGATGACATTTCCAACCAGTTATGAGTCTCATTCTCCTCCAGCTATCTCTCCCACGCTTCCTGCCTTGACCTGGATAGCCCAGGCAAGTCTGATCTCATCAGTTCTTGGAAGCTAAGCAGGGTTGGCCTTGGTTAGTAATTGGATGGGAGACTTCCAGAGAAGACGAGGGTTGCAGAGGCAGGCAATGGCAAACCACATCTGTTAGTCTCTTGCCTTGAAAGCTCCAGTAGGGATCACTGTAAGTCAGCTATGACCTGACGGCACATCCCACCACCACTATACTTCCTGATGACACCTCTGTGCTGTCAGCACTTGCACAACAGGCAGAAATTCTTGAGGTGTAGCACCTTCCATTGACCTGCAGGAAAAGCTTGCCACCTCTTGAATTGAAGAGTCGCTATTAAGAGAGAAGAGGGCAACCCCCAAATACCTTCTCCCTGCCCTTTTAGGCAGGGAGAAGATATTTGGGTCATCAGCAATGGCATTTTTTTATTCCTTGAATGGCATGGGCTTATGTCAGAGCATGAGTATCAGCACTACTTCTTCTTCTTAAGGGTTTGTTTGTAAGTTCAAATTAGGAAAAAATAGTGCTTTGACTTGACGATGGAGGCGTCTGTTGCGGGGTGGGGGGAGGCTCTGCCTTGCTCATGTCATGATCTGTCTAGGCTTCAAAAATTGTTTGTACAACAACTTTAGCAAGCAGTCTTTTGTGTCAAACAAGAGTAAGTCTTTCATTAAACCAAGTGCTTCCGTGGCAGTTACTTTAATTTATCTTTTCCAGAAGATGATGTCTGCAGCTGGAGGTAACAGCTCCACTGTAATTATTAGCAACTCTCTTTTTACTCAGCTGTGTACAGCTTACGTTCCAAGGTGGCTTTAAATTTCTTGAACATGATTTGCACTTTTTTGTTTGTACTCAGGTACCCAGTCCCTCACCTTTGGCTGGGAATGGTACAATCCAGGAAGGACTGTGCCACATGATATTTCTTTTTTTGCTCTGAGTCTGAAAACATGAAGTACCATATATGCATGATACAGACTTTCAAGAAGGGAGCTTTGAGTCTCGAAAGCTCATGCCCCGGAAATCTAGTTGGTCTCTAAGGTGCAACTGGACTCGAACCTTATTCTTCTACTGCAGAGTAAGACATCTACTCACCTGAAACTATCATATATGCCTAGAGCAGTGTCCTTTAATGAGTTTTAACACTTGGAAGAATTTCTAGTGGCAGCCAGGAAGGTATTTATGGTTCAAGATTATGACTTATGCTTCATAAACCTGTTCAGTGCGTACTGTGTGTTCTTCATGTAAGAAATGTCACAGAGAAAGAGTTTTCACTATACTGGGGTTTCACTGTGAGCTTTTTTAGAGGTTAGGGATACTAGTATTTACTTGGTTGGTTAGATTGTTTCAAAAATATTACCACCATGTTGGCATATACTGTGTGTGATCAAGGGAATGTAGGTGTGCCTATATGTGCGTCTTTGTGATTGTGGGTCACTTTCCAGTTTGAACTCCAAATTAGTTAGGATAGCCGGAAGCTTTCTTTCTTCATTTTCCTTTCTTCATAAGGAAGCTTTCCTTCTTCATTTGCCTCTCACCCCTGCACTAAAGTGGCTTTGTTTATGCACCCTGTTTAAGGAAATGCTTTCAGTCTGGGCAGTGACCCACATGAGCATCAATAAAAAGATGTCCTGACCAAGTGGCAAAGCTTCTTTTAAAGTTTTGATGGAAGAGCCCAAAAAGGGTGAATCCAGAGAAAGATTACTGGGGGAAATAATGGTTATGCTGAAGTTGTCAGTATAATATCGAGCACGAAGCAAAACACCCAAATGCTCCTCCCCAACATGTCTCATTCAAGAAGGGCAGGCCAAAGCAGGAAAGTGAAGCAGAGCTTAGAGCTATCTGTTGGTGCAGGGTCCAGGCAGCAGTCCTGAACCCCAAGCAAGTAATAGAGGGAAGGGCAGCGAAGAGACACAGAGGCGTGCATCTTTCCTTTCACCCGTTTCTTGGTCTCCTTCCAGCTTCTCAATTCTCTGCTCCAATTTGCCTCCCCACCACCCCAAGAGGTTCCAGGCATGTGCTTGCCCATAAACTCACACAGGAGGGAGCACCGTGGAGCATTGGCCACCATGGAAAGGATTAAGGATCATTAGGTGTTCTCCAAGAGAGACATTAATAGCGCATGGGTGTTCCCCCCCCCCCCCCATTTATCTTCTTAGGCCTGGCCGAGAGAAAGTAATTGATTCAAGGTCACCTAATCCCAGGCTTTTTTTCAGCTAGAACACGGTGAAACGGAGTTCTGGCACCTCTTGAAAATGGTCACACGGCTGGTGGCCCCGCCCCCTGATCTCCTGACAGCGGGGAGTTTAGATTGCCCTCCACACCGCCGCTCAGTGCGGAGGACAATCTAAACTCCCCTCCGTCTGGAGATCAGGGGGCAGGGCCACTGGCCGTGTGACCATTTTTGCCGAGGGCAATTTAAACTTTAAAAAACTCCCCCCTTGTTCCAGCTGACCCAAAGTGACGTCATTATGCGGTCTTCAGTTCCACCACTGAGTTCTACCACCTCTTTTCCCAGAAAAAAAGCCCTGCCTAATCCACATCATATCATTCTATGTAGGTAAGTAAGTCTCAACAAGGGGTGGTCGTAGGGTCGGGATTGTACTTGCTGGCTCTGACTTTGATGATATTTGAACCCGTGTTTCCACAGAGGCACCCTTATGCACACATGCTCTCCACATGCATCCGCTGCTCTTCTAGGGGCTTGTGCATTTCGAACCTTGGCACATACATTGGGATGGGATATTTTAAAGTACATCTTGTTGATTGAATTATGCATTTAGGATTGAATAATGAGGGTTTTAAGATTGATTTATCAAGTAGATTTTTAATGTTGGTAATCGCTGAAATATGTAGCACATTTAACATTTGTTTTTGTATGGCTTGTGCCTCGCTGATGTTCAATGATTCGTAATTTTGAATTGGTATTGAGAATGTGATGGCCTCTGACTAATAATAAAGACATTCACATATACGTATACGTATACATTGGGATGGGTGTGTCTCAGCTGCTTTAAGGGATAGGGGTTTGCATGTATTGAAAGTCGGATACAGGAGCAGGGTGAGAAGTAATGCAGTTGCCTTCCTAACCTTGCCAGAGCAACTCAGTTACAAAGGAAAGAGCTATAGAATTGGCATCCAACTGGGCCTTATTTTACTTACTTACTTACTTACTTACTTAATTCACAACCAAACTTTTCCCCCAATGGGGACCCAAAATGTCTTGCCACCATTTTATCTTTACAACGTCCCTATGAGGTAGGTGACCTGGGTGACCAGTGTGTGACTGGGCCAAGGTCACCCAGCAAGCTTCCATGGCAGAGTGGGGATTCAAACCAGGGTCCCCAGATCCTAGTCTGACACTCTAATCACTACACCGCATTGGCTTATGCATAAGAAATGACCTTCCCTTGGAGATGCTTCTCAAAGGGGATAGTTGTTGATGGAGACTTAGAGCCAAAAGTCCAATTTTGTGGTGGTGGCTAATAAATCTATAATTTCCTTAAGTGGATGATATTTCTCCATCTACCTCTTTATGTTCTCTAATAAAGAAAAACACAAAGGATTAGAAAATAATTAGACTGTTTCCAATTCGAACTGCAAGTAACATAATTTGTTGTTGTTGTTTACCTGTAAGTGTACACTAAGATCCTTTCCTGACACACAGTGTACAATTCCTGGATGAGCTTTGCTCTTTAGAAATTTGCAATCTGAAAAGTGTGCAAGCCACACATCAATAAATAGAGTTTAGCATGGGCGGTGTGCGGGTGTGTTATGCTGTTTGACTTTATGCCTGTTTATAATTGCTCCAGCAAAATAGGCATCAATGAGGCTGATATTCTGTCTCTTTCCACACACCCGTTAGTCAGGTTTCTGTTGGGAAGTAGCACCCTTCCAAACTGCAGGATGAATAAATCCTTTTTATAGCTCGATGGAACTGCCACCAAAGGAGATAAGGGCAGATGACTGATTTAATAATCCAGACCAGTTCTTTAAGCTTTGGGCTGGCTCCAGAGAAGCACTTTGTGGGCAAGAAAGGCTCAGAGATTTTAGGCAGATTGGCTAATGGTAACATGTTTGCAGATCTGACTGGCAAGTTTGGTTGCCAACCTACAGTTGGGACCTGGGCCGTTTCCACACGTCTTACCTTCCCTCGGAACGACACGGAACATCGCGCAAAAAACGTGGAAGATTGCGTTTTCTCGCGTGAGATTTGCGTGACGTTGCGCACATCTCGTGTGAGAAAACGTGATCTTCTGTGCTTTTTTGCGTGATGTTCCGGGTTGTTCATTAGTGTGGAAACGGCCCTGGAGATCTCCCAGAATAACAATAGATCTCTAGACAACAGAGAATAGACACTGTGGCATACCCTGCTGAGGTCCCTCATCTCCCCTAACTCCACACACCCCAGGCTCCACCCCACAAATCTCTAGGAATTTCCCATCCTCTCCTTGAAGCCATCTGGGTGACCTTGGGTCAGCCACAGCTTCTTAGAGCTCTCTCAGCTCCACCTACCTCACAGGGTGATTGTTGTGAGGGTAATAATAACACACTTTGTAAACCGCTCTGAGTGGGTGTTAAGTTGTCCTGAAGGGCGGTATATATATTGAATGTTGTTGTTGTTGTTATATTGGCAACCCTAATGACAAGAGCTCTTTAAGAGTGTAAGAAGTTCTACCTGGAGATGCCGAGCTCATCCCCTCCCACACAACGACTCTTAAAGCCTATACTGCCGTGACATGTTTTCCCTTTGTTCATGGTTGAGTGGCTAATAATGCGTTTCTTCGTAGGTGGAGAAGAATTCAGGCAGTCTCATGTGAAGAGTCACTGTCATGTCTGAGAAAGCAAAAGAGATGCAGGGCAGAAAAAGTAGGGAGGCCAAAAGCTTTTCAAAATGAAGTATATCATTTAAGTTTCTGCCACCAGGGAGTTTGCGAAGAGCTCCTGTCTCTGAACTTGGGAGCTCTGCAGATCCTTGTGTTGAGGCACGTCCTAGAAGCCGTTTTCAAAGAGAGTGTCGGCCGCCCACTGTGTGACAGATGTTTGCAGAACAACTGCAGCTGTTGACAATGTCATTTCCCAGAAATTAAGAGAATAATACGTTAATGTGAAGTTCCACAAAACACAGATTTCTAAATCCTCCTGCATTTTTAGTGTCCAAGCTGTTGCAATAGATTCCATTTACTTTAACAATGAGATTTTTTAAAAAACAACAACGGCTTGGGGTTGGGGGTGATTCTCATCGAGTAATCTCTTGCAGCAGTGTGAAATTGTTAGTACCAATAGATGGTGCTGCAGATAATAGAATTTTTGGATGAGTGACAGGGGTTATTGCTCACATAGGTCCTATGTGTTGTTGGAGAATGTAACAACAACAACAGCAATAACAACAGTGTGCTTATATTCTAGACAGATAAGTGCTCCACTCAGAGTGGCAAACAAAGTAAGTGTTATTATTAGCCCCACAATAAAGCTGGGGAGCTGGAGCTGAGAGGAGGGACTTGCCCAAGGCCCCCTGCTGAGCTCATAACAGAAGTGGGAGTTGAATCAGCAGAGTGCTGATTCGCAGCCCAGCCACTTAACCGCTATACTACATTAGAATGTAGTGCAGTAAGGCTCAATATGTGGTTCCCAGGGACCCACTTTCATAATTACCAGCATCCGAAAGAACCACATTTAATTCCATCCCTGGCAGGAGGCTTCCATTTCACAAAGGCTTGCAACTTAACCTGTAGTGGCTGTTTCAAGAGGGGAACCATCTGCCAACCTCAAGCTCCATTGGTCAAGAGCCTTGCCCGCTTTCCTGTAACATGGGACAGGTGCCACAGTGGGGAACAGTGCTCAGAAGTGCCACAGGTAGCATATCAAAGCACCACAGGTGTCCCCCAAGCCAGTGAGTGTGTATACTGATGTAGCAGTTTCCCTCTAACTAGATTTCCACGTGCCCTTGGAGAAGAGCCTAGTGCAGTTTGTTAGGGCTCCTGTATTACCACAATATGGGCCGATTCCACACGGCTTACCTGAAACCGGGACGTTGCGGAACATTGTGGAACATGCCGGAAAAAACGTGGAAGATTGTGTTTTCTCGCACGAGTTTTGCGCAGCGTCGTGCAAAACTCGCGCAAGAAAACGCGATCTTCCACATTCTTTCCGGCATGTTCCACAGTGTTCCACAACGTCCTGGCTTCAGATAAGCCGTGTGGAATCAGCCATGTTCATTTTCATCCATTAATTTTGCCTGTTTTTTTCCACTTCTGAGTTTTGCAGGTAGCAAGTTGTTGTTGTTGTTGTTGTTGTTGTTGTTGTTGTTGTTGTTGATGATGATGATGATGATGATGATGATGATGATGATGATGATGATGATGATGATTGTACAATGTTCCGCACAATGTTCCACAATGTCCTGGCTTCAGATAAGCCGTGTGGAATCAGCCATGTTCGTTTTCATCCATTGATTTTGCCTGTTTTTTTCCCCTTCAGAGTTTTGCAGGTAGCATGTTGTTGTTGTTGTTGTTGTTGTTGTTGTTGTTGTTGTTGTTGTTGTTGTTGTTGTTGTTGTTGTTGTTGTTGTTGATGATGATGATGATGATGATGATGATTGTAATCCGCTCTCCCCGCAAACAAGCTCAGAGAACATCACATACTTTGGGGGAAGAATTTACAATGACCCTTTGGAGGTAGTTGTGGATACCATTCTATGCATTGTTTTGTTAGGTTCACAGCCATGGAAAGTAACAGGCATGTCAGCAGCATACCTGATGGGCCTATCCTTTCAAGTCTTGTTCTTTGTCAGTCCGTATGACAGAGCTGTGTTCCTTCTCTTGTTTCATTTAGAGTGACATCAGTAATGACACTTGCTACCAAAATTGTGTATTTGTGCTAAAAGACCATGCATGGGAGTGCTCCTGTGTTTCAGTATGCCTATACTTGGGTCAACAACATGACTGATATACTGTAAAAATAGGAGAGGTTCCACATGGAGCCTCAGCAACGTACCAGCGTATGTACATAAGAAGAGCCCTGCTCGACTGGACCAGGAATCCATCCAGTCTAGTTTCTACCGGTGGCCAGCCATACTACCAGAAAGCCCACTAGGAGGGAGTAAAGGCAACAGGTGTCACTGTTTGCTCTTCATCAAGGGTTGTTCTGCCTCTGAAAAAACCAGGTAACCCAGAGGGTTGAACAAAGAAGAAAAACTTTGTGTGAAGCATCAAGGTACAAATTATGGAGGCCAGGGTTTTTTTTCTGGGAAAAGAGGTGGTGGAACTCAGTGGGTTGGCCCTCAGAGAAAATGGTCACATGGCTGGTGGCCCTGCCCCCTGATCTCCAGACAGAGGGGAGTTTAGATTGCCCTCCACGCCGCCAAGCGGCGCAGAAGGCAATCTAACCTCCCCTCTGTCTGGAGATCAGGGGGCGGGGCCACCAGCCACGTGACCATTTTTGAGAGGTTCCAGAACTCCGTTCCCCCGCGTTCCCCCTGAAAAAAAGCCCTGATGGAGGCTCAGTTTAGCTGTCACAATCTAACAGCGATTGCCAGACCTGCCCTCCATGAAATTGTCAGTCCTTGTTTTAAAACTCATCTAAATCGGTGGGGGATACTGATAATCTCCGAAAGTTCATTCTTTGTTGTAAGAAGAAGCATTTTCTTTTGTCTGACCTGGATTTTCTGGCATTCAGTATTGGTGGGAGACTTCAAATTCTGATGTCTTGAGAGGGTATTGGTGGAATTGTCCACTTTCTTTATACCATGCCAATTTTATAAACTTCTTGCATGTCTCCCCTCTTACCTGAGCGTCATTTGTGTAGACTGACAAACTTCCAACACTTCACATTTACTTCTAGGGAAGGGGCTCTAATCCTTGATCATTTTAATTAACCTTCTTTGCACCTTTTTCAGTTCTGTGGCAGCTGTTTTGAGATGAGGAGCCCTGTGGCGCAGAGTGGTAAGGTGCAGTACTGCAGCCCAAGCTCTGCTCACGACCTGAGTTCGATTCCAACAGAAGCTGGGTTCAGGTAGCCGGCTCGAGGTTGACTCAGCCTTCCATCCTTCCGAGGTCGGTAAAACGAGTACCCAGTTTCCTGGGGGTAAAGTGTAGATGACTGAGGAAGGCAATGGCAAACCACCCCGTAATAAAAGTCTGCCAAGAAAATGTCATGATGCGACGTTCCCCCATGGGTCCGTAATGACTCGGTGCTTGCACAGGGGACTATCTTTACCTTTACCATTTTGAGATGATATGACCTGAATTGAACTGCGCACAGTACTCTAAATACAGCTGCACCGTAGATACATGCAAACACATGGCACCCTCCTGGAGGGCTGGCCTAACCAGTAGCCAAACCTAAGTAGTCACCTAGGGCACTGGATTTTGAGAGGCACCAGAAAGGGTAAGAAGGAGCAACCTCCTATTTGCTCGAAGGGAAGTTTGGTGTTTATCTGGCTTCTAGAATCTCATATATGTTGACTGTGTTCTTCTATAGCTGCCACGGTGGAACATTTTGAAGAGCTTATCTATTTGTATTTTTACACTGGAAAAGAGCAAGAGTCCAGTAGCACCTATAAGACTAACAAAATTAGTGGTAGGATATGAGCTTTTGTGAGCTATAGCTCACTTCTTCAGATACGTGGTATTTGAAGAAGTGAGCTGTGGCTCACAAAAGCTCATACCCTCCCACCGATTTTGAGAGTCTTACAGGTGCTACTGGACTCTCGCTCTTTCCCACTGCACAGACAGACAAACACGGCTACCCATCTTGATCTATTTTTACATTGTTCACATTGGATCCCAGTGAGTAAAAACATTCATTCTAGATGTCACACTTTCCTTTTTATTGAAGGGGTGGGAGGTGTCATAGTTTGCTGAGGCCACCTGCAGTCCTGGCAATTTTATTTTCAGCCCCCTCATGTTGAGTGTTTCTTTTGCTGCTATTGCATACTAGATTTGATGTTTTCATTGAACATGGTTCTAAGGGCTGTTTCCTGATTAACAGCTGCCAGATTAGACACTGGCAGTACAACATAATTAGGATTTCTTTTCTCCATTGTATACACTTGATTACGATTAATGCTGAATAGTCAAAAGGAAATAACAAAACAAAACTCTTTTACTTAAGAGACTTACTCTAAGCTAACAATGTATGAAATTGGGTGTTTAGGTGAGCTCTCTCTCTCTCTCTCTCTCTCTCTCTCTCTCTCTCTTCAGGTTTTGGTAAAAATTGCAGGAATTCAATTCAAAAAGGAACTTGAGTGAGTGGGGAGAGAGGCTAATACTTCACTGGTACTCTAGGAAGGACTTCATAGTGAAGTGAGCAAGGAGAGTTAAAAACTAGTTGGAGTAACAACCATTGGAGTAACCTTTATTTGATTCCAGTGGCACCTTAGACCTTGAAAATCTTCTTGATCTCTAAGGTGCCACTGGAATCAAATCCTACAGTTCTACTGCAGACCAACATAGCCATCTACCTGAAACTACAGTATTTACCTGTCCAGGATAAATTCCCAGTACATAAATGAAAACAGAAAAAGCTCTTGGTCCACAAATCATAGCAAGCTATAACCAAAGCATGAGGGTATTTTAAAAGATAATAATAAAATTCAGACACATTAAATATATAATTGGTGCATTAAAATGACACTTCTGTTGGGGCAGTTCATGCTGCGCATGCAACAAACAGTGCACGCATGAAGATCTGCTTCAGTTTGTGCAGCATAGAAAAGACCCCTGCCTTTATAGAAGATTGCCAAGTGCCACGCCCTTTATAAATTTATAATCCTCCATGAGTCTCTATGAGAAAAGTGGACAATAAATATAGTAAATAAATCTGCATACCAGGTCAAAAAGTTGGATACGCACAGCTCTATAGGCTAGCAATCTAACCACAAAGGGAACATGTAATGTTTTCCCTTCTTTGGAAAATTGGTATTTTGGAGAGGGATTTTGTTTCAGATTTGGTTTCTCCCCGTTTTTCAGTTATAATTACTCAAGTGGGGGACTCTCAAGGACTTGTAAAGATCATCTTATTTTCCCTCCTCCATTATTTCCCTGTCCCTTCCCTTAAAGCCCCTGTATAGCCTCTCCCCTTTTTCCTGCTTACTTCTTCCCACCCACCCACTAAAAGTGCACCTTTTATCTGCCCACCACCTTTAACTGTATTTATTATTTATTTACTTAATTTATGTCCCATCTTTCTCCCCAACGGGGATCCAAGGCAGCTTCTATCAGTCTCCTCTACTCCATTTTATCCTCACAACTACCCTGTGAGGTAGGTTGTGATAAGAGTGCGGGACTGGCTTAACGTCACCCAGGGAGCTTCCATGGAAAAGTGGCGATTCAAACCCGGACCTCTAGATCCTAGTCTGAAATTCTAACCCCTAAATCATGCTGGTTTTCATGGAGTCGCTGCTGTTGAATAGTAGCAAGCTGCCAGTTCTAAACGAATTATGCAAGTCAGGTGATATTCTTTTATTTTAGTGTTTTAATCCCCTGGTTTTTTTTTTTAATTTCAGATTTTTCTGTACATCTGGGGCATTTTTCTGGTTTGTAGAAAGATCTGCCTTATCTATTCATAGCTCCAGTCTCCAGATTTAAGAATTCAGTTTTGATTATGTTGAGAATTAGATATTGATTGATGATTGATCTCTTCCTCTGCTTATTCTTTCCCAAAAGCTATAGGAACAGAAGATATTTATTTTTCTGTAGTGATTAGGACTGCCAGTCCCCCAGTTGTCAGGCTCTGGATGACAGAATACATCAGACAGATCCCTGGTTCATTGTAGCAAGACACAGGTTCTTGGTTAAATGACTTTTATTCAGAAATCAGATCTTTTCCATAGTCAGGTGCAAAGGTCTACTTAGGAGTAAGGTAAGCAACTAAGTAGTTCTTAGAATGGCAACCTGGGAAAAACACATCCCTTTTCTACCCAACTTTCCTTCCCCCTTCCAATGCCCAACAATTCATTGTTGTTTTTTTCTGTGTGAGAACATCGTGCATATTTGTGCTATCACGCCACAAAGAAAGAAGACATATCATAGTCCGGAAGAAAGGTTCAAAGTTGTAAACAGACAGCCACCTGGGAATGTTTGAGAATCCACTAGAACACTAGCAACAGGAAATGGAGTTATACCAGGCAATTAAGCATATACATAGCAAAATCAATATTGACATGGATGAATGGGCACAGTCAAACATGACACCAGTGGGCACAGGGGAAATCCCCTTTTCCCAGCCTCCACCCCCTGCCACACTCAACTGGTAGGTGGGGGAGGGAGGCAGGGTCTGAGCCCCAAACTTAAAGAATATTAAAGAATTGGCCTTGCTGGAAGCACTTGGATGCTTTGTGTGCGCACAAGAAAGAACTTCCAAGTAAGTACTGGGTTCTCTCCCTCCACCGGGAGGGTAAGGAAACCTGGCAACCCGAGTAGTGCTGACTCTTTTGTTAGAACCACTTAGATATGTCATAAGTTGCTTTTGCTTTTGACAATGGCCGTTTCCACATGTCTTACCGGCCTCCGGAACGTTGCGCAAAACACCCGGAAGATAGCGACTTCTCACGTGAAATTGCACCAGGAAGACGCGATGTCGCACAAAACTCCCGGATGATAGCATCTTCCTGGCACGATTTTGCACGAGAAGACACTATCTTCCTGGTGTTTTGTGCAATGTTCTGGAGGCCGGCAAGATGTGTGGAAACGGCCGTCTTGGGTACGGGAGGGGGATTCTTTGTGCATGTGAACTAACCCCCTGATGGTCTTATTCTGATGCCAATGTAAGGCCATCTGTTTCTTTGGTGTAGGCTGGCAGCTAAGCCATCTGACCTCAGTTCTTACCATTGCCCTCTTTCTGAGAACTCTGCTAAATCCTGAGCAATGATCAGATGATTAGGATAATTTTGAAAGATCTTCTGAATCCTAGTGCAACCTGTTTCCCCAAATGATGCATTACAGATCAGTCACACGGAGGAAGCAAAACGCTTTGAAGAGACAGTGTTTTATACTCTTTTGTTACATTGCCATTTGAAAATTTTATAAAGCTTATGTATAACTACACACCGAAAGACAAACATCCATGGAAAAACATCTCTAAAAACATCTTGTGGTTATCGTATTACGTAGCATCTCTCCGAGCAATTATCTCTTTCTAGGTCTTCTCCAACTTAGTTCGTCTTGATACTTTTGCAAAGCTGTGAGTTTGAATAACATAGAAAAGTCCTTCATTACCCCGTTTATTAAAAGAAGATACACCAACCATGGGAATATGCATTTAAAAGTGCAGTTTCTCTTATCTGAGCCTGCGAAAGCGGGGAGGGTGGAATATAAATATAATAAATTAAATTAAATTAAATCTGTTAAAAGCTGAGGTTTATTTTAAACAATAACAATGGCTGATTCCGCACATGTTGGATAATGCACTTTCAATGCACTTTATCAATCGTTTGAGGTGGATTTTTTGTTCCACATATGAAAAAATCTATTCCAAATGATCTATAAAGAGGATTGGAAGTGCATTATCCAACGTGTGTGGAATCACTCAATGTGTCCTTTCAAACCTAGCATTGGACAATTATAACAGATCCTAAACCCTTCTCGGTCTTTTCTTGGATGATTTTGCAACCATGTTTAGGCTGATCCCTCCGGAAAAATATTTTAAGGAGTAGTCCCAGCATCTTGAATTCACTGTGTTTTAGCTGGGATCTACTATTTATGCATTTATTTATATACTTAAAATATTTATATCCTGCCTTTCCACAATGCCGAAGGTGGTTTACAAAACAAAAACATGGATATGTAAAAACATATTTAAACACGGGACTTTAAAATATGTTGAGTTAAAACTGCAGCATCGCAGCATGGTCATGAATTATTTCAGCTAAAGGCACATTAAATTAATTCCAGTTTGCACTTTTTACGGAAGGAGAAGAATGTGAAAGCTTTCCATATCATAGCTGGCAGGCTGTTTCTAAACTCAAGCACCTACACTGAAAATAAGCACACATGGCTTGTAGCTCTATGGATCTCCAAAACAGAGGGGATCAGGGGGTTTTTGTCTGGGAAAAGAGGTGGCGGAACTCTCAAGAGGGAAATGAAGAAACACACAGGATTCTTTGAAATAGTATTATTTTCATGCTCTATTGCCAAGTATTTTCAAGAGGTGCCGGAACTCCGTTCCACCGCATTCCTCCTGGAAAAAAAACCCTGGAGGGGATTATTAGAAAAGATGTGTCTTATGCGCCAATTAAACGCACAGCTTTCTAATTAACTGGGCATCCGTGGATGAAGCGAAAAATCATTGGTATATATCATCAGGAATGAAGATTCTGCAGGTATTTTTGCCGTGTGCACATCTGTTGAGAATTCCTGTTCATTGTGGCTTCTCAGTTCGTGTACTAAAAACTGACATATGCATGAATGATCACACCTGATGGTTTTGCCCCATGTGTAATTGTAGCTCATTTTGTGAGCATTGGAGGTCTGCGGAGCTTTGTGTTGAGACAGGTCCTAGTCTGTGAGTCTCTGTACATGAAACGTCTAACACGTGAAGAACACGTGTGGGGAGATGCAATGTTATCTTTTAAAAAGACAGAGCCGGCAGCAGGGCAAAGGCTTTGCTATACATTGGAGCTTTGTGAAGGGGCTGTGAAATGCCAGAAGGGAAATTTCAGCCCATCACAACCTCTCCAGCTCCAAGCCCAGCTGTGGAAGGCAGCTCCAGCCCATTTCCATTCCTCGCCGCCCTTTGGTTGCAATCCCACACAGTTTTAGACTGCCCAGGTGAAACTGACAGAGCCTGCAGGAAGGAGAAGATGAAATTAACAAACCTCTGAGGAGTGATCTCCGCTGGTTGTGTCTTTTTAAACTACGTTTGTTGGCTAACATTACATCTCCCTACACTTGATGAACACATGCCAAAGCTTCACATGTAGAGAGACTCTACATTCAGGTAATTACATGGTAGGTGCCCCAATACATTTCCGATTAAGAATCCCTAGATCGTTCAAGGGTTAATAAGGAGAGAGATAAGAAAATGAGCTGCCCTGGACTTCCTCAGCTAGGAAGGTTAGATTGGAAAGAGGAATGCACCTAATTGCAAATCTATGATTAGTTTTGCCCAAATGCTAGAGTGTCCCTGATGACTTGCTGACATCACTTCTGGGCACACAGGAAATGACATCCATGTGTTGCCAGCAAGGCCTCCCCCCTCTGTGTAAGTCTCCTACCAGTTGCCATGCTGTGCCTGGTAACCCTACTTGATGGAGCAGCAGGAGTTTAAAATGGGGAGCGGGGGGGATTGTGTGAATGGTATGACATTCTTTGAGTGCCTGGAAATGATGCCATAGTGTCTGAGATGCTCTAGGAATTTCCTCAGTCTCAATTATATTTACCAATGAGATTGGGGGAGGAGAGTTCCTAGAGCATTGCAAACACTGTGACATCACTTCAGGACACTAAACTATGTCATGTTCTTCATGACACTCTCCCAGGCTCCACCCCTACATGTTCCTGAGGCATACCTTGGTATACTGGGTCGAAGAAGTAAAAAACGGAAGCACTCCAGTGAAAAACGTCATAAGGTGTTTTTCTAGCTTACCAAAACTTCAGTGCAGTGTTCTGAAGAATTTGAATAGTTGCATGTTGCTAATACACAATTTGTATTTGTAGCCTTTAGCATTGTTAAAAGTTCAATTTGAAAAGTAACTCATTTATTTAGCATTGTTTAATTTGAAAAATAACTCATTTATTTATATATATATATATTTATTTATAGTCTGCCTTTCTCACTGAGATGCAAGGCAGATTACATAGTGTGAGATTAGTACAGTCAGTATCAAGGACATTTCAATAAACAATGCCGTGGGGTAAATAAGCGCAAGTTTACAAATACATAACATCAGCAAAAATCCAATAGAGTCTTGAAAAAAATGCTGAAACAGAGGATAAGCAATTCTAGGACTGACATTAGACAACATAGAACTACCCAGTAGGATCATACTTAAAACAACAGGTAGTACATATGTTTTCCTTTTCAAATAAAAATATCAACCAAAGGAAAGTCCTGAGCATTATAGTCTGTAGCGTAGCTGGCATTGCGTCTTACGACTTTTGGTTTATCCGAGCCAATTTATCAAGTCCTGCCTTTGAGTTGGAGTGAACTGTCATACAAGTGCCGTTGGTGGATTTCATGTTCTGGGGAAAGGCTCTTTTTGGCATCAGTGGCATACAGGAATAAGGACGCGCTAAGTTCTGTCAGGCTCTGGATGACAGAATACAGCAGACAGATCCCTGGTTCATTGTAGCAAGACACAGGTCCTTGGTTAAATGACTTGTATTCGGAAATCAGATCTTTTCCACATTCAGGTCCAAAGGTCTACTTAGGAGTAAGGTAAGCAACTAAGTTGTTCTAGTAGAAGTTTGACGAGAATGGCAACATGGGAAAAACACATCTCTTTTCTTCCCAACTTTCCTTCCCCCTCCCAATGCCCAAACAATTCATTGTTGTTCTTTTCCACGTGAGAACATTTTGCATATTTGTGCTATCACGCCACGAAGAGGGAAGTCCAGAGGAAAAGTTCAAAGTTGTAAGCAGACAGCCACCTGTGAACGTTTGAGAATCCACTATAATACTAGCAACAAGAAATTGAGTTACACCAGGCTTATGATTACAATAACTGGCAGTAGAACATACGTGAGTTACAACTGGCATTAACTGGCACCTAAGCATATAAGCATCAGAATTAATATTGGCATGGATGAATGGGTACAGTCAAACATGACAAGTTCTCTCTTCTAACAAGTTGTTAAAGTAAAGCAAGCAGCGAGGAGCCAAGAAAATGGGATCGGGGAATCTACGTACTGATGAGTTAAAATTCCGTCCCCCCCAGTGCTGCGGTAATTCCTCTGGCTGGTAAATGGATTCTTGGCTATTAGTTAAGCGGCTTAATGCAACTTTCTTTTCCTTGTATGATTTGGAGACCATTTTCTGAGTATGTTTTAGAATGATGTGTTCCTTAAAATATTTCTTTAAATCCATTTGTTTCTACTTTTCTGTATATATTTCAGATCCAGGCTGATTCTTTACATTATCAACTAATCCAGAGGACAACGTGCTTGAATTCTACAACCAGGTCAGTGAGTTTGAGGGGTTTTTTTCCAGTTAAGAATGAAAGACGATTAACTCGTAATTATTTTTAACACTCCCTGATGATACTGACATACCCAGCACTAGGTAGGATTAATGGCATGTAGCTACTGGCTAGAAACAGATATATGGCGGCTTGGGGGCAAAATAGGATGATGGAAAAATGCAAAAAAAAAAATTCTAAAAGTCATATAGGTGTTTTAAAATTAAACAATGAAAGCTTGGATTAGGGAACCAGGGGAAAAAATATCCTGGCAACAAGCATGTCCAGACATCCAGATTGGAGTTATACGGATGGATCTTGGGGGCACGAGGATATCCTAGGGGGATTTAAATGTTTACATGTGTCTGTACTGGAATCTATGTGCTCATATATTATAAAAACAGAAACACCAGATTTAACGTAGTACATCACGTTCTTTCGGCTTCGGCTCATTGAGCAACTGCACTTCTTCTGGAAGCAATGAATTAACTCACTATTGCACAGACTCTAATCTAGTAACTCCTTCCCTGTGGTTGTCCTTGAAGAAGATGCATTGAGAACTTCCAGGATGTGACAGCTCAGCTTTTCTCTGAAGGTAGCCTGCAGGTGCGCAGAATTATGATTATCACTGGTTATCAAATGTGACATCTTCCAGGAATGAGGTGTTTTCATCAGTGGTGCTTATGCCATGGACCTTCCTTCCCCAGTGGGATCCAACGTTTAAGGAAGGTTTTTTTGTGTCACAAGTAGAGATGGGCACGATCAGCATTATAATAGAAAAATACCCACGATAATGGCATTCGTGCGATTGGGACCCAGCGGATCGGCGCCGTCCACGGCGACCGATCCAGCGTTCGGGGGGGGGATCATCGGGGCTTGATTCGGGCCATTGGGATCTGATTGGGGATGCAGACAATCAGGCGCCAGTAATCAGTGATTTGGGGTCATCGCCAGCACGGATCCACGATCAGCTTGATCGGTAAATGTTTTTGGATCGTGCCCACCTCTAGTCACAAGTGCCTGGAAAAGTCTCTGTGGGGATTTGGTGGGATTTGCCACAATCTAATTAAAAGCCCCAGATGGACAATTCTTACCTTCAGTGTGTTCTCCAACTGTGTTCTTACAGCTTCTGCATTTCTCCCTTCCATTTAAAAAAAAAACTTTTGCCAATGTATAAGCTTTAAACAGAACTCCAGGGCTGATGTTCCTTCTTTATTCCAGAAAAGTCTAAATAGCACATTGGCTTTTAGACAAAAATTTAAAAGCTGAAGTTCAGAGGAACAGAATAATATTTCAGAATTTAAAAGAAAAAAATGAACACATTTTAAAATAACAAATTAAAATACACAGAAATTTCGCAGGCTTGTTTCTTGATTATCCTAATACTGGATTAATGATGAGGGTTCAGATTTTAAGAGCAGAAGAAATATATTTGACACCAGCCAAAGTGGTACGAATTTCATTTCCAGTCAGGAGATCTGAGGATGTCTATATAGTGAATGGTTGGGGAATGTTAAAAAAAGGGGGTTATCAGGAAAGCTCTTAAATTGTCATTTGCATGAAAAGAAAAGATGTCTTAGGATTTCAGGGACCATTAGAGATGCATCTAGAGGTGGTCTGGAGTCCAGATGTGTTGCCCATCAGTCAGGGAAAGTAAAGCAGGAAAAAGGCTCTGGACTGACAGGGCGTCAGAGGCTGTGGCGTAACCTCTCTCCTTCAATTCGTGCTTTAAACCTACAAGATGAATCTCTGGGTGGCAGACTGGCAACCCTAGAATTTTGGGGCAGGCAAACTTCACTAAAAATGTGTCCCTCCAAGCGACTCTGTGCTCACGTTTTATTTCCGGCTTTCGATCTGCATGAATTGTGAAAACGAAAGAACGGTTTCGCAGGAGCTGGTTGTACTCACCAGAGGATCCTTTTCCATCTTTTTCAGTAGCTTCTGTCTCTTGGCCAGGGGTGGGGGTGGGAATGTTCTTACTCAGATAGGAGGGCTGTATTGTAGGGAGGTCTTAGACGCTTCGCTAATGAGTTAGGGACCTTAGACTTCACCACTGTGTTGCCTTACATACTATCTGTTGCCTTAAGTATGTGCTCCTATGTGCTACCTGTGCTTTAAGTAGGATCCTGCTGGGTAGTTATATGTTGTTTAATGTCAGCCCTAGAATTGCTTATGTTCTGTTTCAGCATTTCTTCAACTCTGTGTTGGATCCTTGCTAATGCTATGTCTTTGTAAACTTGTATTTATTTACCCTATGGCAGTGTTTATGGAAATGTCCTTGATACTGATGGTACTAACCTCAACTGTGTAATCTACCTTTATCTCAATGAGAAAGGCGGACTATAAATGATATAAATTAAATAAATAAATAATTAAAATGTCACGTTATCTTCTCATACAATCCTGTACAAACTGCAAGCTGAGTGGATGGAATGAAATCGAGTTTAAGTTACTGATTTATATTGTTGAGGAAAAAGAGCAATTTCAGTTACTGAGAAGAACGTAAGGCATGGACAGGAGATCTAATGAGAGTGTATCGCTTGACAAGGGCGCTTTTGTGATTATTAAGCAAACCATCTCCCATTTGTATATATTGTGGGAGCAATCTCCCCACCTCTGAAATGTGTTTGATGCTATTCAAGCACCCCGTTTCTGGTGCCTGAATGTCATGGGAGGACCTCAGAAAACCTTGAAGCTCGACTGATATTGAGAGCTGAAGCAAACTTGTTTCTTTCTGCTGAGTTGGTTGTGGCTCTCTTCCCCCCTTCTCTGCATTCCGACTAACTTTCTATTCTGACCATAGTTCAGCTATTGTTCTTTTGCCCCTTGAAGTAGCTTTCTCTGGCCCCCTCCCTGGCAAGTCTTTTTGCTCAGTGCTACAGCTGCTCTAGCACAGTTAAGCCCAAGAAGCATCCAAAAGAGGCTTCTCTTACTAACTTATGATTATAACAATATATGTGTATAGATGCATGTTTCTCTACTCAGTACCTTGCCTAATATGCGTGTAGACAACTTTTCTACTAAATAACAGGTACTTCAGTACTTTCCATTTACCGCATCACCTGAGTGCCTTAGTCTCTCTCTCTCTCTCTTATTACTTCACCTCACTGTTCACTCTGTGCTTTGCATAGTGAGAATACAGTAAGTGCACCAGAGAATACAGTTAGGATCACATAGGGATAGTAAAGGCACATAAAATATTTCAGACCATTACATTCACTTCCCACAGTCCCTTCTTTTTCTTTTGTGGTGGTGTGAAGGCCACTGAGCACTGTCACATATCAAGAGTTCCCTCATCATACACGGCGATTGGAACTTGACAGGTTTACGAGCCCACTCTTAGAGATACGTGAAGGCTGTTGGTTCGAGGAAGCGGCTAAACTTGGTGGCGTTGTACAGCACTCGTGGGGATGCTGGGACTCCCCAGAGGCAGGACGAGAACAGTTCATCTCCAGACAGTCCACTATGCAGGCAAAAGGAGGAGACATTGAGGCGACTTGCCAGGCTGACCCAAGGTTGGTTTTGGAGCTCCAACTCAGTGGGAGAGCCTAATCATCACAGTATGCAGCTGGAATCAGGAGGCAGAAAATCATTACGATGTAGCAAATCCACCCGTTACTGGTTTGGACCCTGTGTCGGACATGCACATCGTTGTTATCGTGCTCTTCGATAATGGTAGCCAGTGCCTCTGCTAGTTCTGGGCACTCCTCTGAGGAACCAGTTAGGTTCAGAGGGAAGGCAATGCCTGTCATTTGAATTTCAATTGACTCGATCCATACAGGCAAAAAAGGAATATTGATCCTACCAGCAGTGACAACACTCATATCCTTTCTCTCCCCACCAGTTCCGTCCCTCGGGGGTAGAGACATCTGTATATGGGAGTGGGCTGACTCAGTGTCCTAGGTCCCAGTCAAAGATGGACATGAGTCCTGGTACGCAGGTGGGAGATTGGAGGGTTCCGTAGCAGAGTTGGACCTTCCAGGGACCCTGGAAGCACTTCCAGTCTCCAATGCCATTGAGCAGGATGATGTAGGTCACCCTCTTACGCCAGTCACAGGCGGGATCAGTTCGGTATTCCCACTTGCAGAGTTCAGCTGTCCCATAGAAGTTTGCTATCTGGGACCAGGTCCACCTGGTGTGAGCACAAGGGCAGTCAGTTCTTAGGAAGACTTGGTCTGGGGATCTCCAGACCTGGTAGGTACCTTCGACCGTGGAACTATGGCCAAAGAGCCCTGCTTCTGGCCAAAATCAAGATTGGAAGTAACGATGGACTGCCTCAGTTGATGGAGGGACGTTCAGAAGCCTGTGGGTGCAGAGTGCAGCATTAGGGACTAGATACTTGTTCATGCGAATTGCTAGGTGTGCCGACCCTCGACAGATATGGGTCTTCGGCAAAGGATCGTTTTCCAGTCCCTCTCTGGCTGAGCTGGCTGCACAGAAGATTCGATGGAGGCTATACTTGCTCAAGGAGTGCTAATGCCTATTGCAGCTGGAATTGACCACTGTCGGGCTGCTGCTGCTGCTGAATCATCTCTTGCTGCTGTAGTCAGTTGCTGCTGGGCTGCTGCTGCTGGATCATCTGGAGGGCTTGCACGCTTCACTCGGATGTGGTGAATCCAGCTGTTGGCTGCGGTTGTCTTAACGGCACTGTCGGAGATGAGCAGGACCTGAACCAAATCCTTCCACTGTGGTTTCAACGGCTTTCTTCCACGACTTTACAAGGACCCAATCTCCTGGCTGGAACAGGTGCACCGGACAGTCGTATGGCAGGGGCTGGATGACAGCTGCAGCCCTGTGAAGGGAAGACAAACAGGACTGCAAGGCAGACACAATTTGACAACATCTTATCCCCTATTTCAGTATCTAACTTCTTAGCAAACTTATTCGTAAGCAGGTAGGGCCTACCATATAAGAGTTCAAAGGGGGACAACCCTAACTTTCCCCTTGCTGATGCCCTAAGTCTAGTAGGGGCAATGGGTAACAATTCGGTCCACTTTAGGGAAGTTTCCATTGAAAGTTTAGTCAGCATAGTCTTAAGAGTCCTATTTAAACGTTCGACTCATCCTGAGGATTGAGGCCGCCAAGCAGTATGAACTTGCCAGTCAATGCCAAGGGCTTGGGCTACCCTCTGAACAACTTTGCTAGTGAAGTGTGTTCCGTGGTCTGAATCCAAGGTTTTGGTGAACCGAAACACAGAAATAAGTCATTAAGGAGTGCCTTGGCCACATTCCTTGCAGTTGGAGTGGTGCATGGGAAAGCCTCGCCATCCTTTCAGCTGGTCTGTGAACACTAAAAGGTATTTGTAGCGACTCGCCCTCGGAAGCTCGGTGAAATCCATTTGAACGGCCTCGAATAGCCTCCGGACCCATGGTCTGGCTCCAGGTATTTCTGGCTGACCTTTCTTGGCATTCACTTGTTGGCAAAGTAGGCATGCTTGTGCCTCTCGCTCAGTTTCTTGGTACAGTCCAGTAGACAAGATGAGCCAAGAAAGAGTCTTTCCCATACTGCCGAGGTGGGTGGACTGGTAATAGTCGTGCACAATCTTTCGGAGCAGAATGCGTGGCACCCATATTTGGCTATCCTGGCCCACAAGCCAGCCTGCTTTGTTCTTGGTTGCTCCTTCCTTTTCTGCTCGCTGCTACTCCTCTTCTGTATAGACAGGTTGATCTGGCAAGGTCAGAGTGGGAATAAGGGCAAGCTGGGAAGGAGGCTTCATTGCTCCCCCTCTCTCGCTGCTAAGTCTGCCCGTGGTTGCCTCTCGCCTCGGGACAATTCAGCTTCTGCTGGCCATGGATGTGAACAACCATGACTTCTCTGGGCAGCATCAGGTTTTCCAGCACGATCAGGACCAGGTTCTCATGTGCTTCCCAGTCATTGTCAGGAAGCCTCTTTCTGGCTGTTGCATAAAGTTGTTCTTTATTTTTGAATGTTAAACAGTCTTCAGTGCCATTTCCCACAAACAGGAAGAGGACTCCTGCTTCTCCCCATCAAGTTCCTGGGCTGGGATAATAAGCCAAAATTATATCTGACTGTCAGGGTGGGACAAACAGACTTTCAGACCACAAAGGTTAACATGCTACTTGGGACTGCTCAGCCAAAGCAAGCAAACTGAATTTTGGCGGGAAAATCTGCCTCACAGTGGGGAATGAAGAGGGGTCTGTCATACCATTCTCCTGCGGGGTGCGAGTGGGATGCGGATATGATGGTGGTAGTGATGAAGAAGAAGATGATGATGATGTCATAATATTTTCATAGTTCTTGATAGGGTACGGCTACAGGAGCAGGAGGCATTGCCGCACAATTGAATTTAGTACATTTAGGTAGGTTATGTTTTGTTTACTCAGTGAAAAAATGGTATATATGATCTTAACCTTTTAAATAACCGCTTCATTTTGCAGGGAAAAAAGGCTCAGTAGAGGTTTGCTATGAATCATCCCCTAGTGGGAGAAAATATTTAAAAAGGGCATTTTGCATCATTGTGTAAAGAAAAGCTAGAGCTGCTATTATATAAACTGTCCTCCCATTTCTCATTCTGTGTTTTTAGCAAATTACTTTCCCTTTTCACTCTCTTTGGGTTATTTTTAGGATTTCATGATTATTTTTTGAACAGTCTAATACTTGAGGGGCAGCATTGGAAGAGTCTGAGATAGATGGGCACCTGGTAACTTGATGCACATAGTTAAAGCTATTTCTTGAATATATAAAACCTACTTAAAACCAATCTGCGGTCTATTAAGCCAGCGTGAGAGCTCAGGTTGTGTAGTGGTTAGAGTGCTGGGGTAAAATTGAGAAGAGTCGGGATAAAATCTCCACTTTGCTGTGCACCCAACATGACCACGGGCAGGCCAAGCTGAGAGAAAATTAGGCTGTTGTTGTGCGGATAAAATGGATGACATGAGCGGCCCCAGGTTCCTTGATGGAAAGCCAGGGGAAATGAATAAAAATAAATAGCCCAGTACTGGCTTCTCTGATTAACAATGGGGCTCTAAATTCACAAGCAGAGATGGTTGTTCGCTTGCTCTGCTTCGTGAAATCCTTTTTACCTTGAGTTGCTAGGAGCATCTGGTAATTTCTTCATCAGAAAGATATGCTCCACTACTAAACAATATAAGGCTGGCATGTGGAACATACCTTTTCCTAGCCTTTCTAAACAGGAATTGTTTTGATTTCTTCAGAGTCACATGCTTTGAACTCAGCTTTTCGAGGACGATATATATATATATAACAAGAAATAGCAATTCTTTAAAAAAATTAAAAGATAGCAAAGATACAAAGGTGTGTGAAGAAGGAGCTGTGGCATGTTTGCAAGTTGCAGACTCATGTGAATCAGCACTTTTAAGTTTGTTTCTGGAAGAATGCAGGCTTTGTACTGTGGAGTTCTTTCTTTTTGCACTTGGCAGTTCAAGAGGGCGACAAATCCGAAGTGCTGACTCCTCAGTGCCAAGTAGAATGTCTGCATAATTGGAGAAATAGAGCGTAGAACAGGGATGCATTCACTGAGGAGATTTCAGGTTCATGAGGAGAATCAACAGGGACCAGGGGACTACTTTTCAGTCACGTGGAGGTGACTGGATAAAAATGTTCCCATCCCAGTGTATCAGACAACTAACTATCACTCATGCAGGGCTTTTTTCAGGGAGAACACGGCGGAATGGCGTTCCGGAACCTCTTGAAAATGGTCACATGGCTGGTGGCCCTGCCCCCTGATCTCCAGACAGAGGGGAGTTGAGATTGTCGTGGAGGGCAATCTAAACTCACCTCTGTCTGGAGATCAGGGGGCGGGGCCACCAGCCATGTGACCATTTTCTCTGATGGCAACCCACTGAGTTCCACCACCTCTTTTCCCAGACAAAAAGCCCTGCACTCATGTATCTGAAAACCACAAATCCTATTGAATGTGTAGATGATGGGAGCTAAGGTTTCATTATTTTGACTTTTAACTGTGGTAGAAGTCAAAACTAGGGTGATTCTAGCTAGCTATTACATTTTTTATCCTGCCTTTCCTCTAACAAGTTCTTAGGAGTGTGTATAGCTCTCCCTCCCACCATATTATCCTCATACCCACCACCCTGTGAGGTAGGTTACTCTGAAAGAGGGTGTGGCAGGCTCAAGGTCACTGAGTGAACTTCCATGACAGATGTGGGGATTTGAAATTGGTTCACTCATGCTGGCTCTCATAGGAGTTCACTTAGGATCTAATTATGTGGCAGTCTTATCTCAGCACTCAGTACTTTCAGTGTACTTTGGAGGCACCACCTCCCGATTTTTAACTTGGTAGCATATGGGGCTGTTTCTGTGTGCCTGTACCAAAATTCTCAGCAGTCTTCTCATTTGATACTTTTTCATTCAAGACATTGTTAGCAAGGAATGGACTTACTAACACCCAGGAGGTCAGAAAACTCCACAGCCTGGTGCCACTGCCGCTTTCCTTTACAACCTGGGGAGGTATCAGAATCCAGCTGGGTAATAACCATTGCTACCAGCAAATCTGAAAGTATTCTTTTAGATGAATTTGCATGTCTCCCTTGCCATTTAGAGGCATCACCTAGTTGCCACTTGTCCTGCTTCACTCCTAGAAGCTAGCGTGGGGATGATCAGTTGCACTTTTGCAATTTTGAACTATTACACTCAAGGGATGGTGAGGTCACCTACTGGATCTCCCCTTTATGACTTTTTAGATGACAAGACCAAATAGGTATGTTTACCGAAGTCAGGCTTCGAGCATTCAAAATTTAAGTTTAATAAACAAAAAATAAAAAGAGTACACATGCTGTGTTGAAACATCAGGTTGAGCAAGGATATAAAGAAAAGGTGAAAACATGTAGTCCTCTTACCCTACACTTGGTACTTATCCTAAATGATATTTAATTAGGATAGGATGATAATTCTTGAAGTTGTAGCAATTTAAAGGTCCATCATTACCTTCTCCCATTTGTCCCTGGCCATGTGGACAAGATGGAGTCCCTAGGCAAATACATAGCCCTTCTTGACTTGTGCCCCCTTGGTCAAAAGCCATAAGATAAGAGAAAGGTTCTTCCTCATGTCCAAAGTATTTATACTCTCCTGTTTGAGAGTCTGTCTCCTTGAGATCACTCCTGGACTTCTTCATTGAGAGGAAGAAATTACTGTCCAGCTTTTTGGATTTCCGAGTTTCTGTCCCTTTAGCAAAACATTCTAGTAAGATGTGAGATGATAAACCGTTCATTCTTGCATCAACCAGAGTAATTTGCATCTGTAAGCAATAAAGTATTCTGTGTTTGGGGGTCTGATGACTTGTCCCCCAGAATTTTTCCTTCTGCCATCTTCAGGTTTGTGACCAGGTTCCAACTCATAGAAGGAAGCCCTGTTCACATGCCTCAACTTGCAGGTACGGGCTTATACCTATTTGTAAGAAATTGCCAATTCACACTCACTTTACAAATGAAACTGAGGATCAGTATTTAGAAGTGTGTGGCCTCAGTCACATATTCATTCAAATGTACACTCTATTCAGATTTTAGAGCCAGTTTGGTGTAGTGGTTAAGAGCACGGGACTCTAATCTGGAGAGCCGGGTTTGATTCCCCACTCCTCCACAAAGCCAGCTGGGTGACCTTGGGCGAGTCACAGTTCTCTTGAGCTCTCTTAGCCCCACCCACCTCACAGGGTGATTGTTGTGGGGTAATAATAACACTTTGTAAACCGCTCTGAGTGGGCATTAAGTTGTCCTGAAGGGCGGTATATAAATCGAATGTTATTATTATTATAGGTGTGTTCGCTGTAACTTGTGTAACTAGAATGTAATCCCAATGGCTGATTTACTCGGCTGACTTCCAGGGTGGAGGGCATTTTTCCACTGTGTTCAACAAGGATGACAGTGAGATAAGCTGTTTTATGAGGAAAGTCAAAAGCATGGACTAGTTAGAAGGGAAAGCTCTTTTTATGAGTCTGTGACAGGCTCTGGTGCTTTTTTGGAAGCCCAGCCACGCTGCGTTGTGAGTTAGTATTAATGGGTTCTGATTTCCCCTCTGCTGCGATGCCCAACTGGGTAAATCAGATGGATTTCATTGGAATTACGTCTGTGAAACAAGTATTGTGTATTAGAGCCAGGAATCATGTCAGAAGCTAACTAAAGCCCCATTTTCATGTAACATTTTCTGATAAATGTTTGTACAGTTCTCCTGAAGACTAATTTTGGTGCGTTCAAGATGTGAAATTTTCCTAAATGTTATCAGAAAGGGTGAAAAATCTTACAAGAACCACTGTAATAGGAAAAGCCCACGAATGGATTGCTTGATATAAGAGTAAGCCAGACACTCTACCTATGACGCCGAACAGGGTAAGAGGTAATTACTCAGGGGGCAAGAGGAATCATTGGAGTGCATGAAGTTATGAAGCAGATTGACAAAGCAGATTGGGTTATGTCTATCAGAAATGGTAGATAGAACCCAAAAATAATGAGACAGACCCCCTTTTTTAACCAATCACCACTGGTGGTGGTTGCCTAAATCTCGCAGCTCAAAATACTCTGTCTCGCAGGCCTTGGAGAGAGGGCAGCCTTTCCTTCTTCCTAACTGAAAACTATTGGTCACATAACTGTCACATGTCAACACTGTCCTTCTAACTCTCTGCATTGGCCAATAGGTTAGTTAGTCCCAGGGATCATTTCGTAGAAAAAGAGCTGCAGGAACTCATTAGCATAACTCAGTAGCATATGCCACACCCCTTGATCGGGCTGAAATGGCTGGGATTTGGCTGCTGCCAGACGGGGGAGTGTTCCCCCACCTGGCAGTGGCCCGATCAGGGCCCTTTTGGCCCCAATCCAGGCCAAAAACAGGCCCAAAATGGCTCAAAATGGCCATTTTGGACACGTTTTGGCCTGGATCGGGCCCAAAATGGCCCAGATTGGGTCAGTGCTGGGCAGGGGAGGGGTCCCCCATCTAAACGGCCCTAAAGTCAGGTGGGCGGGGCCACTTGACTTGGGGGAACTGCCGGAACACCGTTCTGGTGCGTTCCCCCTCGAAATGAGCCCTGGTTAGTCCCTATAAATGGACACAAATCTGACATTAACAATGGCAATATTCAGAAGCCAGCAGGTGACTCTTACAGGGCATTCTGTTTCCATTCTAAATATCACTGTTCTATGAAAGTACTTCTAAGGTAGAATCCAATGCAAAATTACTGATTTAGCGTTCATCAAGCAGTTCAACGCTGTCCCACTTCCAAAGCTCTTAACCAAAGACTTTGGATTTCCCAGTCACTGTAGGTGCATATCACAGATGTCAATTAGTTTAGCTGCCTCTCTGTAATTTTCTAATTGCATCGGCTTATCATGTTTCATCTGATACTTTCCTAGATTGGATTTATGTTAATCCCACTTTACCGATCTATCAGCACTTGCAAGTGGTCCTCACCTGCTCAGATCCTTTTGCAATCTCTCCTTCCCCCCATTCTGTTGTATACAACCTTTAATATAATTGCATCGGTCTAATGGATGTACAGGTCACATATCTCACGAAGTGAGCTCTGACTCATGAAAGCTTATGCCTGGAATAAATTGTGTTAGTCTCTAAAGTTCCACTGGACTCCTATTTTATTATAATGGGCAGAAAGGGAGATTTACAGACCCACTGAAGGCTCTTTCTAGAACCCAGCACTGTGGGCCTGGTATGATACCACATACAGTTAGATCATGTAACATTTGAACTGTTTTCTGAATTGCTTTTGGGGTTCAGAGGTTGTTTTGTCGTGTTTTTATATGTGAAGCACTTCAATGTAAATACTACCTTATGAAGTTTCCTAGGCAATGGAGAGAGAAAAAAAACAGAATAGGGGAAGGGACATTCATTCAAGGCACAAAATGCAGTTATATCTACTTAAAGTTGGTTGTAGTTCAGAAGGGAGGACAGAGGGCTTAAACCAAACATTGCACAACAAGGAGGCATTTAATAATGATAATAATGATAATGATAATAGATCAAGATGGGTAGCTGTGTTTGTCTGTAGCAGTGGAAAAGAGCAAGAGTCCAATAGCACCTATAAGACTTACAAAATTAGTGGTAGGATATGAGCTTTCGTGAGCCACAGCTTACTTCTTCAGATACTATGACTCATGAAAGCTCATGCCCTACTAATTTTGTTAGTCTTATAGGTGCTATAATGCTCTTTTCCACTGATAATGATAATGATGACAACATTCTGTTTTTATTCCGCCCTTCAGGACAACTTAACACCCACTCAGAGCAGTTTACAAAGTATGTTATTATTATACCCCTGTGAGGTGGGTGGAGCTGAGAGCTCTGAAAGAGCTGTGACTGACCCAAGGTCACTGAGTTGGCTTCAAGTGGAGAAGTGTGGAATCAAACCTGGTTCTCCAGATTAGAGCCTGGCCACTCTTAACCACTTCACCAAGCTGGCTCCAAACTGAAGGAAGAGAGGGAAGATATATCCCATATGTGTTCACAATATAAGCTCCAGGCAAAGGGAACAGCAGTGCAGAACGGGAGGGATCATGGTAGAGAATGTCAGGACACCCAGAATGATAGAACTGGAGGAAGGGAGGTCACTGGCAGGTTTCTAAGAGGAACCAAGGGTTGAAATCCAGGGAGAAGGCAGGGAGAGCTTTAAGGGTATGGACAAGGAGTTTGTGCCAGATATAGAATGGGAAGGGGAACTAGTAAAGAGTTTTGAGGAAGGATATCATACAGCCTGTTCTTGGGAGTGCTGAGAGGTTTGGGCAGCAGAAATGATTGGGAAGAAGGCTGCAGTAGGTGGGAGATGCTGGCACTCACCAGAGTTTTAGCTGAGGGGTTTTAGAGGATGGGAGGGCACAGGAAGAAGTAACAGGATTTAAGAAGAGGTTGAATGTGAGGAAGAAAAGAAAGATCAAGGGAAATCCAAGGCTGCGTGCTTGGTCAGCAGATGGAACGGTTGCAGCATCCTCTGGTTAAAAGCCAGACTGGGCCTCTGGAACAGAACAAAATCTGAACGGAATGTCCTGTCTTTACTGGTATCAGACGGGCAACTATTCCAAATTGAATTGCCTTTGATTTTGATCAGAAACAAAACACATCAGACCTAAACACTGGTTTCGATGGTGCCTTGATATCTGTGGCTGGTCTTCCTGTTCTTTCCTCCCCCAATAGGAGACGAGACACCAAGAAATCAACAATTCCAAAAATATGGGAGGAGTACGGCTCAATGACAGAACATCTTCTTGGCATGCAGAAGGCCCACGGTTCAGTTCCCGCATCTCCAGTTTAAAGGACCATGATGGGAAAACCTTTACCAGAGATCTGGGGCAGCTGCTGCCAGCTTGAGTAGACAGTACTGGCCTTGATCGACTAATGGTCCAATTTAATGTACGGCAGTTTCATCTGTGCCAACTGAGCTCTCTGAGGCCAGTTCCATGTTCTGTCCATCAGATGACATGGGCACTTTTCCCTTAATGAATGTCTGCCTTCTATCATTCTCTCATGATGGGGGGGCTGTGGCACAGGGGGTAGAGCCTCTTCTTGGCAGGCAGAAGGTCTGATTCAGTATAAGGCAATTTCATGTGTTCCTGTATATTGGTGCAGACAAGAGAAGGGTCAGGCCTCACTTTGTGTGGGACAACCTACCTGCTAGTAGCTCTGAAGGGCTTGGCAGTGCAGAAGTCCACCCATCTCTAATATATAAAAGGCTAATCGTGTTGCCGATGACTCACTTTTTATCCTGCCGCAGGTACACAGAGGGATCTGTGGAGAGCACCTGTGTTAGGATAAAAATTCGGCAGCAACAGTCCTCTGAGGGCCTAGGGAGGTGGCTGTGGGGGCTCTGTGCTGGCTCTGTGGCCCTCAGAGGCCTGCCTGCCTGCCTTTCTCCCTGCTCAGCTGATCCGTGGGCAAGGGGTCGTGGTGAGCCCACCAGTGGCCCACTCTCACCCCAGGCGGCCCAGCCCGTTGCAGCACTGCCAGCTGCTGGGCAGCCCAGCCCAGCAGCCTTCTGCGGTGTGGGTTGGCTGGCCGGAGCCCGATGTGTTACGATGCAATGGGCTCTGGCGCTAGTTCTCTTATAAAGCGGAGGTTTCATCCTGAAAAATGGAGCATGCAGTTGAAGGGCAATAATACCCATTCCCTCGTGTTCGGTGTCCTGCTGCATGAAGAACTTAATTTTCTGCCCGCCAGCTCCATGATTGATGTTGCGAAGGGAGCTTGATTAAGTGTAGGCCGGTAGAATGAGGGTTTGTGTGTCTGTGGACTGTTTAGTGCCTCTTCTGGTCTCTGTTTTAAAATAGGCCCCTTTTCTCATTAAGATCCCAACATCAGAGAGGGATGGAAGAAAAACTCGTGGCCCTTTCTGCATCTGCAGTTTCTCAGAGGGGTTCACTTGATTGAAAGCTTCACATCATGAGACCTTTATCTCTATTGGACTGGGAGGGGGTTGATTTACTCTGGAACGGGGATACTTTACCTTGTCTGTCTCAGACTTGGCAGGGAGAATCTCTTGGACGAAGAGTGCAGTCCTTGAGATTTCCATGTCAGGAGAGGGGCTGTCGCTCAGTTGTAGGACATCTGCTTGGGATGCAGAAGTTCCCAGGTTCAGTTCCCTGCACCTTCATTTAAACTGACCAGGCAGTAGGTGATGTGAAGGACCTCGCTCTGAGATCTGCAACTAGTCTGAGAGCCAAGCTACGAGTGATGCCTGACACAGGTTGGACACTTGTCAGCTTCCCTCAGGTTTTGATGGGGAAGTTTAAAGAACGGCAATCTAAGGGAGGGAGAACATACGGTCGGGAGGGGAGTGCAGGCGTTGGGCTCTCGCCGGATGCCCCCCTTCCCCTCCGCTGGATGTGTGTGTGGGGTGGGTGGGTTCTGTAAACTTCAATTAAATGGAGAGCCAGGCTGTAAGACCAGGACACCTACATTTCCCATCAAAACTTGAGGTAAGCTGACAAGTGTCCAACCTGTGTCAGGCGTCACTTGAAGCTTGGCTCTGAGTAGACAATACTGACCTTGATGGGCCAATGGTCTGATTCATAGAATAATATTAAATTATTATTATTTATTTCATTTCTATACCACCCGTAGCCCAAGCTTTCTGGGTAGGTTACAACAAATATAATACAATAAATACAATAAAATAGACATTAAAATTAAAATTAATGTAAGATAAGAAAAGAACGTTAAAACAATATTGATCTTCAACATTTTTTTTTGTATTATACAAAATATACAATTTAAATCAGAAGACTTTTTGTTGGGACTAATGGATTAACAGTTGGAAAATAAACATGGTATCTTATTTCTATATATGATCTCTGCAGCTAGGCTTTTATATGCGCAAAAATGGATAAGTACCGTATTGCCTTCAATGGAGGACTGGAATGTGAAAATGATGGAGTTAGCTGAGATGGCTAAACTTACAGCTCTGATCAGAGATAAAACATTGTCTACTTTTATGGTTAACTGGAAACCTCTTATTGACTGTCTGCATGAGACGAGAACAAATGTACCTATCATTTGTGGTTTTGATATCTAAGAAGATAAATGTGGGAAAAATAAATAGAAGGGGGCAGTACTGAAAAGGTAAATTTTGGAGATATGAAAACTAAAATTATAATGTTTGTTCAAATATGATAGGTGAAGAGAAAAGTATTATTTCTCTTTGTTATTTTTAATCTTTGTTCTTTTTCTCTCTTTGTATTATTTTTTCTTTACTTTTTTCCTTCTATTTCTCTGCCCTTTTTACTGGGCTTTTAATCTTATTAATAAAATTAAAAGTATACAGGGGAAAAAAGAGCATTAAAACAATAAAAGCGATCATAACGGGCCTCTGGAATGACCAAGGAGATCTTTAAAGACCTCTATAAAGAGGACAGTCTTAACCTGGTGCTGAAAAGATGGCAGATTAGGTGCCAGGCGGGCCACACCAGGGAGGTTTTTCCAAAGATACGGGGGCAACCGCCTTAAAAGTTCTCCCCCTATTTGCCACTATCTGAGCCTCTCAAGGAGTTGGCATCTGGAGGACGGCCCCAGAGGCTGAGTGCAGTGTTCAAGTAGATTGAGGTCGGGAGAGGTATAGTAGTCCTAAGCCATGTAGGGCTTTGTAGGTTAAATCCAGCACCTTGAATTGGGACCAGAAACACACAGGCAGCCACTGCAGGGGAGCCAGAATTAGTCTTATGTGTTTGGACCTCCAGGTCCCAGTTTTTAATCTGGCTGCCACGTTCTGCACCAGCTGCAACTTCCAACCCATCTTCAAGGGCAGCCCCACATAGAATGCATTGCAGTAATCCAATCTGGAGATTATGGAAACCAGGTTATCCATATCCTGATAGGGGTACAAGTGGGCCACCAGCCGAAGCGGATAGAAAGCACTCCAAGACACCTATGCCACCTGAGCCTCAAGTGACAAATATGAATCAAAAAGCACCCCCGGGCTACGAACCTTCTCCTTCAAGGGGAGTACGACCCCGTCTAGAACAGGTTGAACACCCCTCGTCTGGTCAAAGGAATCACTTACTAACAGCATCTCAGTCTTGTCTGGATTGAGTTTCAGTTTGTTATAAGGCATCACTTACTAACAACATCTCAGTCTTGTCTGGATTGAGTTTCAGTTTGTTATAAGGCATCACTTACTAACAGCATCTCAGTCTTGTCTGGATTGAGTTTCAGTTTGTTATAAGGCATCACTTACTAACAACATCTCAGTCTTGTCTGGATTGAGTTTCAGTTTGTTATAAGGCATCTTCATGTGTTCATATGTGTTCCAGCTGGGGTGGGAGACATGGAAGTTGCAGGTGGGAATGCCTTTCTGTAATGAGCCTGAACGCACAATGTAACTTTGTTAACAAACCTGAACTACGTTTGTAGTTCAAAGCATACTGAACCCAATAAACACTTTTGTGCACATCCCCTAACTACCAGCAGAGGTGATGCTGTCTCATAGCTGTAGCAGGGAAACATTTGGTATAGCTGAAAATAACGGTGGAAATCTGACTGTAGTCATTGTCTCATGTGCTTCTCAGCCTGTCTCCCTCTCAGAGCATGTAAGAATGTGCTGCATCCCGAAATGAATTTGTGCCTCATATATAGCCGCTTTGCTCTCCCCAAATATCACGATGATGGACATTTTGCAAACACAAAACAAAATCTAGCCCATTTGGAGGACAGAGAGAAGAGGGTAATGCATTATTCATTTGGCAAGGCAACCTCGAAAGAACGAATGAACAAATCAATGGTTTGCTATTTTTTTTTTGCAAGCTCAGAAGCGCTCGGCATTACGACGTCACTCATATCCGTACTAATATTTATTTGGTGCTACCAGTGGATACTGTTAGGTGCCAGTACGCAACATCGTAACCTCCTGCTAGCGCTAATGAATGCGCGGGCTCCTCTGCAGTAGGCGGTTTCTTTGTTGACTGCTGATCTCTGAATGTTAGGCATGTTTTTCAGTCAATGAAAACTGCAGGAGGATATATTCTCTTGAACCAGTTCATTGGCTCTAGGAGGACAACTGCTGGCACGTCACTGTTTGATCCATTCAAGACTTTAAAGGAAATTGTTCTGGTAGGTTTTGTGCTGTGCTTGTGTAGCACAGTATTTGCCAGTTTGTTTATATGTTTTTAAAAAAGGGAAATCTGAAATGAGACATGCTGTAATTGAAGTGAAGCTTTCCGAAAGACTATGAGCACAGGTGCCCAGCCCCAAGTGGTGCTGGCTGCCAAAATTTGTGTCGTTCCTGGCTTGGGGCATAAGAGGAAAGTGGATTTGGCTCTACGATAGGATTGCAGTCTAGGGGACTTCTCCTCTTGTAGGCATCTGCTTGCTCCCTTGCTCGGTAGATGGGAGGCAAAATCCCATGAAAGACTGAGAGGAAGGTGCATAGATAACTGCAGTGTGTACTAGACTGGTATTGTCTTCACCCTTTGCAGTAGCTGCTACTGAGACAAAGGATTTGGAAACATCTCGGCTTTTTTCGCTTGCCCCACCTGAGAAGTGGTGCCAAATTATTTGTGGAAGTGAAAAGCGGAATCTACAGGGTGATGAAGGATTTTCACCTTGACATTTTGTTGGTCTCTTAAGCTGCCACTGGACTCGAATCCTACTTGTTTCTTGACTTCATTTATAACCCCGCTCTTCTCCCCTACGGGGATTCGAGGTGGCTTTCATCATTTTCTTCTCCTCCATTTTATCCTCACAACTCCCTGTGAGGTAGGTTAGGCCGAAAGCATGACTTTTCCAAAGTCACCCAGAGAGTTTTCGCAGCAGAGAGGGGACTTGAACCTGGATTTCCCCAGTCCTAGTCTGACACTTTAGCCACTATGCCATGCTGGCATAGATATAACAACAACAATTGCTTGTATACCGTTGTTGTAAAAGATTAGTGCCCCCTCAGAGAGGTGAACAAAGCCAGTGTTGTTATTATCCCCACAATAGAGCTAGGGAGCTGGGGTTGAGAGGAGTGGCTTACCTGAGGCCACTCGCTGAGCTCAAGGCAGTAGTGGGAGTCGAACCAGCAGAGTGCTGATTTGCATCCCAACCACTTAACAACTATGTTACATCAGAAAAGCTGATCAGATTCTCCTATCTTTGTTGTGATGGGTATCTGCCTTCTCTCTATATTCCTTGAGAATCGGTTCAAGCAATCGTCCATAGGATTTAAAAGATCTCCCCTGGATCTTTAGTGAACCCTATTTTTTACTCCATGGATTCACTCAAAGGTATTTTGCACCTGTGTTTTTCTGGAGTTGATTGTGGGCGTTTGTGGGTGATGTTTAAGGAACATGGGCTTGCCCTTCTGCAGCCCCACAATAGAGTAAACCTCATGGCTTTCCTAAAGATCTCTAATGTCTTCCAAGCATGGGCACGAGAGATTGTTCCTTTGTTTTCTGAAGTCCTTGAGTACACATTGCCATGAGTCAGCCTTCTCTGGGCCAAAAATTTCAGCAAGATTCTCTAAGGGGTTATATTTTTTAAGAGAACCTAATTTTGTGATTCTCTAATGTTGATGTTACAAATATATCACCGTAGCAATCTGTCTAATTTGCAAGTGAGGTATTGAATCTTTGGTTTCCAGAGAGGCCTGAATCATAGAAAGGCACTCGATCCAAGCAACATGAGGAGGGGGATGCTACGGTACCTGTGCTCGGAAGACTTTGGGAAAGTGCACTTTCTCCATGATTCCTAATCTGTAGGACTGCGAAAACTGTGAACCAAGAGCGCTTACAAACATTTCTTCCCCAGTGCTTGCAGTCTCTGTGGAAAATGGATAAAGATGGGTTTATAAAGAAGTGCAAACCCCAGTCAAACTGCTAATCAGAAATCCCCTAGATTGAGATTGGTCCGGGAGTGAGAGATGAGTCAGTTATGAGATCTGATTAGATAGAATTTCTTTTCTTTTTTTATTATTTTCAGAATAAGAGGGGTACAGAAAGAAGAGGGGGAGATACAGGGTCAAAGGGAACAGTAAGATTTTGTACTACAGAGTACACAAAACATATCTTAATCAGAGTTAATCAATGTTAAAGTGGAGAATACATATACTATTCCAGCTACTGTGTATTTTCACATTTACCTTCACAAACTAAATACGTCATGCAATCTACCTCATTATTAATATTTGACCATTTCCGTCTTATCATAGCCTTGTATTCAATATCTAACAATATATCAGTATACAATTTTATTCAGATTTCTAAAACTTAAACAGGGATACACGAAGAAAGAAGGGGGGAGGGAAAAGTTAATAAAGTCAAAAAAAATTTTTTTGCGACTTATCGCTACAAGAGTTCTTAGAATACAGAGTGCACAAAAACCTAATCTTTTCCATAGCAATAAAAATTGCAACTATTAAGTCCCATTACTATATACTAGGCATACTTGGCGCCTTCCACCTCCTTCCCCATACTTAGTAGTACAAAAATTAATAATCAAAAAGGAAAAACTCATTTCATTATTGCTGCGCTATTTCATCTTATCTCTTTACGTAACTGATTAATAAAGCAATCCTCTCTACTTATCCCTAACTTTATCAATGTTTCCATGTCTACAAACTATTTTGGCAATTAAATATTTGATTATATATTCATACATTTCTGATTAGATAGAATTTCATGAGCATCCCATCTAAATCTCCCAAAGGAAAAGTAAGCAGAACCATATAAGATCCCAGAATTCCATGCAATGCAGAATTTTCACATTGAAAATGATCACGCCCAGAATTCCATGTTAACTCTATTGGTATAAAGATCAAGCTTGATACAGCTGTTCAAGTAGATTTTCCTCTGAGGAGATCCTCCTTTTTGTCACTCTCTTGTGACAGTTCAGAGTGGGTAATAAGCACTATGGAGTATCATCGGCTTACTTCCTGGTGGAAATGTACAGTAATTCTTTGCCAATGTTGAAGACACACGGGAAGCGATTAAAGAGTAAAAGGCTCTATAATGCATATCACCTGCATTCTCCCACGACGTTTCTGCAGATGATGGATCTGTATAACAAGTGTGGCAAGACTAGAAAACAGAAAGGCGAGGGCTGTCACACTTTTAGAGAAGAAAGCAATAAAACAAAACCTGGGTATAGACCGTATCTTTGTGCTACTCTACGTCCCGAGGACCTCAGCTTCCACGAGATTGAAACCCCTCTGACCTCAGTTTTCCACTGACATGCTTATTATCGTCTACCAGTTTCATCTCGTGGGATTTATTGGGTTTATTTATTTATTGAGTTCCACCACCTCTTTTCCCAGAAAAAAAGCCCTGCATATACCTATTTCCTTAATGTAAAAAACAAAATAGTAAGGAAGGCATTGCTGGGCAGTGCAGCTTACATTCATCTGGAAACTCGTTTCACATAAAATTTTGTGTCACACTTCCGTTGAGTGTGACTGCTTAATTCTTCTGCCCAGTTCAGAGTACCAAAATGGCAAACAAACTGACCCCGCCCCAGCCTATTAATCGGTTTTCTAGTCTCACACCGATAAAAGAAACCCTTGTTCCCCTCTCACTGTGCTGGAAAACAGGCCTCATTAAACTCACTTTTCGGAGGGAGGGATATCAGCACGTTCAATAGTTTCTCTGTGGAAATTCTCAAAGGGGTTGTATAACTTGGGCACTCACACAGCGCTAAAGGGGGAGACAGCAATAATTTCCCGGAATTTAACTTTTTGCCATTTACAAATCGTAGGCCCATTTCAGGCTTTTCTTTTTTTTTCTTTTTACCGGAACAGTCAATGATCAGAGAAGTTTCTTTTTAAAATACCAGTCCTGGGTACAGCAAATGCTCAGTGGTCTGGCAATTGTATGGAAGAAAACTAGTAAAATTGGTTGGGCTGGAAAACAAAACGGTCAGTCAATAATGTAGCTTTGAGTGGTCATATACTAAAGGAAGGGGAAGGTGGCATGAGTCTATGTGAAAGCAATCTCCCGAAACTAAAATCAGCTCTGGACTTCAGGTTAGTACATACTTCTCATCCGCCCATTTTCTCTGGGCCATTCCACTACAACTGGACATACTTACAGTGCAATCTTAAGAACACTTTCCTGGGAACAAGCACCATTAGAGTAGACCTGCTTAGGATTCCTCTCTTAAACACCTGCAAATTTGGTTCATGATCATTCGGTGAGCTATCCAGATGTGTGAATTAATTTGGATTTATGCTGTTTTCTCACATGAATATGAGGAACAGCGGTTGCTGCTGACCTTTCCCTGCGCTCATCTGTCTCCACCTTCCATTTTAAAAAGCACAAATTGCTATATAAGCAACAGTCATTGGACTTCATGGAACAGGACTTCTTTGCTTTCCTTCTTGCTTCAGCTATGGATGTGTGGACCCTCAAGGACACCATAGGGAGTGGGGAGAGGGGTCTGCAATGAGAGGGGCGAATGGGTGGGAATCATTGTCCTCTCTTCCGAGTTGCCACTTTGTGTTTGGATCCAGGCCAGTTAAAAAGACAAGGCAGAGAGTGTGCTCTTTCAGTGGCTGCCCGAGAACCCAACAAATCTTGTGATAATTACTGAAGATCAGTTCTCAGATAGATGCTGCTGACTGCGTGCAGGTGCGAAATGCAGGCGAAGCATTCTACGTGCTGTTGGTCATTGAAAGGATGCATCCACTTCTGCAGGCACAAAGGAGGGACAAACAGCCAGCGATGTCTTGATTTGTAATCCAAGTAGTGGCGATCTAATCGTGATTCCAGAGGATACGTTCCTAAATCACCAGTTGAGGAAAGTGTCGTATTCAGACTAAGCCAAAACAGCTACAAGCTGCAATGACCTGACCCTGTAGAACAAGCGTCGACAGTGAGAAACTGTTCTAAAGGAACTCTGACAATGTTCATCAAGGCCATCCGATTAGGAGTTTGTCTTGCATGTTGCTGAGGAAACTGAGATAGGTTTGCATGGCAATCGTCTTTGCAGGGCTTTTTTTCTGGGAAAAGAGGTGGTGGAACTCAGTGGGTTGCCCTCGGAGAAAATGGTCACATGGCCGGTGGCCCCGCCCCCTGATCTCCAGACAGAGGGGAGTTGAGATTGCCCTCCGCACCTCCGGGCAATCTAAACTCCTCTCTGTCTGGAGATTAGGAGGCGGGGCCACCAGCCATGTGACCATTTTCAAGTGGTTCCGGAACACTGTTCCACTGCGTTCCCGCTGAAAAAAAGCCCTGCGTCTTTGTATTGGACTCCAAAGCATGCCTGATTAAAAGTCTGTGGATAACAACCAGGCCAGTCTCACCAGTAGGCAAGTTAACAACCTCCACCTCCCTGTCTAGGAACAGATTATAAGGTAGCATTGAAGGGGCGGCGAATTCTCAATTGATGGTGATATTTTTTCAACCATGGGGAGAGGGGAGCATCATTTGGGTTTTCTGCCTCAGCCAAAACATCTCGGATCATCTCTGATTAAGAAAGCTCAAACACCTGCTGCTTCAGCACACAGCCTGTTCTCCAGTCATGAACACGGAACTGATTTTTTGAAAATCTGCTCAACTGTTTGTTGACCTGTCCATGGTTGTTTGGCAAGGTGCTTCACTGTATCCCTTCCTAACCATGCAGTACAGCACAGCTGGCTTTTCGCACATGTGCAGCCTCACAGTTCTATTACTCCCCCCTCCCCCGTCGCATGTCTATGCTTGCTGTATATCTGATCTGATCAACAGGTAGTTGTTTAAACAGACAATTAAATCAGCAACAAATCATATAAATCATGGTACCAGGCTGTACACAGGTAAAATTAATAGCAGCCTGTACACGAGCTTTCTCTGTAGTGGCCCCTATCCTATGGAATGGCCTGCCGAGGAGGTCAGGAGAGCCCCCACTCTCCTGGTTTTCTGCAAATGATGCAAAACCAAACTATTCAATAAGGCTTTTTACTCAAATGGGAGGGCTGTATTGTAGGGAGGGGGTCTCAGATGCTTCGCTAATGAATTAGGAGCCATAGATCTCAAGCTCAACTGATTACACTGATTTCCATCAATTAACCCCTTGGAATTTTGGAGACCCCCCCTCCCCAATGGTGCAGGTACTCAGTATCAGTGAACACCCACTCATTAAAAAGCCCTGTCCACAGGCTCTTATAAGCCTTTTAAAGCGGTAAAAAGACATGGATCATGACTTTGCCTTTTTTTCTTTTTTCTTTATAGGGCTAATAAACAGTGCTGTAGCCCTGACCTGAACAAGGATTCTGGGTGGCTACAGTTGCTCTTTAAGGATTGCTAAAGGATTGCCTAGGCAGGCTCTCATCTTGGTTGACCTTCAGAAGCCTGGTCATCAGCTTTGAGGTCCCGTGAAATGGTCCCGGGGTCTTGGTAGGATCCTGCAAGGCAAAGAGCATCTTTCTGCTTAAAGCGGGGAAGATTTTCTGCGGCAGCAATCTCCCAAAATGCTGAGCACACGTCTTTTAGTTCATATCTTTGAAAAGTAATTAAACCAAATTGCATTGGATAATGTTTAGATTTTGGGTCTTTGGAGCAGTGCTTCGTTCAACAGCTTAAGAGATTGATGGCTCCGGCTTAAGCCCGCTTGTGTTTTTATGCCCTGTCAGCCTTTTCACTGGACATGCACTCTGTTTAGTGCAGACTGATGCTGATTTGAATCTTTGGCCAGATTTTAATTTAGGAAGCCGGATTTTTCTGGTTTGTGAACAACCTTGTATTTCGCTCTGGAGATCTTGTCTTTTGAGAGAGAATGCACTTTAACATAAAAGCAGCCTAACGACGAAAGGAGCTGATTCCTTGTCCCAGCCTTTGGCTATTCTGCTTTAGGATTGTATTTTGGCAGACATATAGATGAATAAAGAAGTTGCTAACAGTAAGAGAGAGGTCACTGTATAAATACTCCATCCACTTCCCTTCTAGAGCAAATCAAACTTTAATTCAGATGTGTATTTGCTTGTGAATTTCTTTCTGCAGCGGATGAAAGAAAGGTTCGCTGCTTGATGTAATTCGTGGCTCCTAAACTGTTTGCTTTGGCTGCCCTGTAGAGAAGGGATGCTTCCTCACTTTTCCTGGAGGATTAAAACCAAGCTTTATTTATTTATATTATTTACATGATTTATACTCCGTCTTTCTTACTGAAACTCAAGACAGATTACAATGTGTAGGTCAATACAATCAGTGGCTGGGACATGCAGTGGTGGAGTGCAGTCAAGTTATAGCTGACTTATGGCGACCCCTGCTGGGGTTTTCTAGGCAAGAGACTAGAAATGCCTAGATTCTGCACAGCAACCCTGGTCTTCCTCGGAGGTCTCCCATCCAATTACTAACCAAGGCTGACCCTGCTTAGCTTCCAAGATCTGATGAGATCAGGCTTGCCTGGGCTATCCAGGTCAGGGCAAATAATGCACTCGGGTATTGAAATACAAAATTTGCAGAAATTTGAAACGAAGCAGAAATCTGGTACAGAGCTGAAACAACACTGAAATCATTAAACACACCCACCCTCGTCAGCTCCCCTAATACTTCTTTCGCCATTGGGCAGCAACCGTTGCACCAAGTAGCAGCTCAGCTGTGCCCATCGCTTACCTCCTCCACCCCTTCCCTTCTCATCTCCCCATCTGATTTTTTTTACTGCTTCTGAAGGGCAGTATCGTTGAGGCGTCAAGCACTTTAAAACAGAATTGTGGGCATTTAACAGTCGTGGAGATGGAATCTTTCCCCAACACAAACCTAAGAAGGTTATTTTCTTTAAAGCGTTCAGTTGGGACCTGGCTAAATGGAGTGGTTCCCCTCCACACACACCCATTTCCCTCCTGCAGCCTTCCCTGTGTAGAACCAGCTTTCTTTTATTGCTCTTCTCTGGTTGCAGAGAACAGTAAAAAAGGCTGAGGGGGGGGGGGGAGAAGGAAGATCATTCCGTGAATAGTAGGCAGTGGGGGGGGGGTGAAAGGATTGGTGTTAATCTCAGTGCAGCTGCCCTTGTGCAGTCTACTAAGTAAAAAGACTCAAACTTTCAACAGTTAGGGTTCGATACGGCAGCACAGAGAGTGGAGGTTCTTAGTCTTACCACGCATGCTCAGACTTAAAAAAAAAAAGTGACGTGTATTCAGTAGCCTACAAAGCTCGCAGTAGAACAAGTGAATATAAAATGCTAAATGTATTTTTCTATGTCCTTTATACTTTTACGCTGGATTTAACTATTTTATTGACTGTTAAGGATGTATTGCCATTGTAATGGTCTCTGACCGCAAATAAATTCATTCATTCAAATGCAGCAGAGAACGTGAGACCGAATCAGGAGCAGAGTGTAAAAAAGGGGCGGTTCCAAGCCGGTGCGAAGGCTATAGGGCTGGCTGCTCAGATCCGTCGCTTTTAAACTTGAGTGCGAAAGGGGTCATGGCCCCCGAGCCTGGCTGGGAACGTACGAAACCTAAGAGGAACCTTGGAGGCTGAGAAATGGACACCTGCAACCAGAAGTGGCTGACTAACCAACTGCAGCTGCAGTCAGTGATCTATGAGGTCATAAAAACTGACAGCAGTGGGAGTTCACAAAATATTAGCGCAAAATGCAATGGATAAAACACAGCCATGGATGCACACCCTGCTGCTGTCTGGACCTGCTGTTGCTGCCAGAGAAAATTAATTCTCCCCCCCTCCCCTCATAAATCTCATAGGCCACCATCCCCCCCTCCACCCTTTTGAATGTAGAAAGGGGAGTTGGTAGATAACAAAACGCTCAAAAGCTGCAATAGCATTCGGTTCTTAGGACCCAATTGAAACTTGCAAAGCAGTCAAGTGCCACTGAGCAAGAGTTTTGCGAGAGTCTCTCAGATTTCTCAGGATGAAGATTAAATGCCAGATTGGTGACTCGGGGAAGGAGAGAGAGGCTTGTTGCTGCTGAAAACTGTGGCGGAGGTCTGGAAGCAGTGGGGGGGGGCAGCTCAGGAAGAACTATGCAGACTGAAGAAGTTACGTTGCGTTGTATGCAAAAGATCTTTCGGGTCACACAAAAACGTGATGGCACAAAGAAGCAATGGCACCTCTCCTTTCTAAA